>NW_013952445.1:628200-655903 GCF_001266775.1 Austrofundulus limnaeus
GGATCATATTTTTCAATTTGGTAAGTTTTCACTGTTCCATATTGCATATTTTAAACAATAAAGTCACAGTGTTTGCTGTGGAACTGCTAAACAAATGAGGTCATGGACTTTGGGCTTACCAAGTTCACAAAGCTGCACTTCTGCAGTCTCATCATCATTCTCCTCTGGCTTTGGGTCAGACTCTGGCTCCAACATGCAAGGCTGGATGGACAAGTCTTCTGTTGTTGACATCTTTTAATTAATTTGTAAATAAAATGTTTTTGCCGGTGGGTAATTATAACTCTATCAGATAAACTACAAAAATGGCCAAAAAAGTGTGAAGTGGACAAAGATGATTGGTAGTGAGAAAAAGAGGGTGTGGTTGGGGTGTGAAGTGCCTTATTTGCATTTAAAAACACAGCACTAGGGATGTGTACCTTTGACATTTGAATCGATTCGGTACCAATATCCGGTACCTGGGCATTGGTACCGCTACTTTACGGTTACAATTTTCGGTACTTTGAGTGTGCTGTTTTTTTTAAGAATTTTTTTTTAATTTAACATATTTCTCAGTATATAAAATTAACAAATATCAAGACAACATCCAACTCTATGTATTGTAACATCAGTTGTGTGTAACTAATTTCTTTAAAGTGCAAACTCTTAAAACAACAAGACTGTTTTGTCTTATTGCACGAATTAAAATCCAGCTCCACGTATTTCTATTGATGTCATTTCCCCGCTAGAAAAATTGTGTGATGGAGGTCCATGGAAGGCAAATAAGTTTAAATCGAATAAGCAAAAGAGGATGGAGTTAAAATAAATAAAAGGTATTCAAGCTACATTTTGAGTATCCAAAATGCGCCCAACGTTTTAAAGCTGGCTTCTTGTGCTCTTTCAGGTCAGACGTTCAGAGTAATGCCTCTGTCGTTTTCCTCTGCCGGTCTCTGTTTAATGGCGGATGAAATAAAGAAAGTCGCTGTACTTTATTTACTTTGAGCAAGAGAACGTCGTGATCACAAGATAATTAATCCACCGGATAATTCAGAGGCGGTCTGTTCGGTGAGTTTTCTCCAGGAGCTGCGAGGTTTTCAGCTATGTTGAGACCGAGCTGTTTACTGAAGCAGCGGCTGTTGATGTCATTACGCTGTTGCGCGATGCTGCCTTCAGGACAAGCATGGAAAACTCACCACTCTTACACCAATATGGTCGCAATGATGAGTTGAGGTACCGAAACATGGTACCATTTGATGTTAYGTGAAAAGGTTCTCGGTACCGACAGATTTCGGTCTGTTCTTAAAAAAGTATTGAATTCGGTACCCATCCCTACACAGCACCAAAACAATTTGATCTGAGACACTCCTCAAAGGGGTGAAAGAGAGGCCTGTGGATCTACAATAAGGRGGAATTCAGACCAAAGCATTGCAGTTCCACTTTAWATARACCACRACTGAATGATTTAATAATGAAAATAAAGCTTTTAAAAGCATAACATGTCTCCTTTAAGGAACTTGTGCAGACATTTTGATACCTAATTTTGAGGGAAAACATTGTACCCGTTTCAACTCACTTCCATCACAGCTATATTGATTTAAAGACAGGTTATTAKTGTTTTCATCAGATTCCTTTGCGACTCAATCAGGTACGTGGGATAACTAATTTGGGATTAGTTATGCATTGGTAGATAGAGCACTGGAAATCTACTGRCCACCTGATGCACAGCTCATAGTGACCATTTTATTGTGTTCATCAGAATGTCAGCAGCTGGCTCTTTTTTTTTTGTCTTCACTAGATTGAGATTTTCCAGGATGAAAATATCTCAATCGTTTTTAAATTCCTCCTGTAGACCAAGAAATTACTCATCTGATCACAGAAAAATTGGTTCAACATTTTCTTTTCCTMTTTTTCAAAAAGAAAACCTGCAAAAATGAAGATAAAGAGGTGTGAAGATTATCCCGTACTCGGTGCAAATTCAGTTTTCTCTCACCAAGGTGACCCTCGGGTGCAAGTCGAGTGACATGTTGGTAATTCACACATAAATCAGGTACAAAACTACACATTTAAGATCATTTAACTACATTTTGTGAGATTCTAAACTACATCATTGGCACTTTGTTTTCCAAAGTGATACTTATTAAAAAGCAGATTCTGTTTTCTTTGCCCAATGAAGCCTCTGAAATGTTAGCATTTTTATTTCAAACTCTCAAAGAAGTTTTTTTTCCGCTTATTTGTTCCATTGATCATTTGAAGTATTGTATTGTACAATGTACTGTAAGTGTGCTCCAGTTTTTATCAATGATYACTTTTTAAAACGACTGCCTTGTGCATATGAGGAGTTCAGGGAAAAGATAAGAATTGTGTACAAAGATAAAGTAAAAAATGACCTTCTTATGTGAATTAAAACTAGCACATACTGTATACAGTACCAATTTCTTTATTCATCTRCAGTTTTAAGCCTTTAGATTGGAAAAGTGCCTCGTTAACTGCTCCCTTTTCAATGTTAATTCAGGCTCAGTCAGAAATCCTTGGATGCCATTTCATCTTATTAATTTCTGCAGCCTTGTTGCTGAACACTGTTATTCTTGATTTACTTTAAGAACAACACGACCACCTTAATTCTCTGATTGGGACCGCAAAGGGGAAAAAATAACAGCCGTTATCTTGAAGCTCTTGTTTAAATGACAAGACAAAAAAGAGATTCTATTTTTATGAGGAAGTTATCCAAAGCTAAAAAGTATTAATATTTCATCGCCGCTTTAGTTAATTCCCTGCACGACTTATCTTAGCAGGAGCCTGTCATACAAAGATAGAAATACGCTCTTTAAGAAAACCTAATTAGAGAACCTTGAAACTAGTTGTTAGACTTTTTCTTCCATGATGTCTCCTCTSTTGGTCTTCAAGAGATGACTGAACGAAAGAAGTCTTTTGAAATGTTATAGTGAAGGTGCAAGAAATCAATTTTCTTTTTTTGCTGTCTGATACTGAATGTTTCAATGACAGTCAAAAGAAAACATCAAATCATCAAAGTCATCATTTTCCTTCAATCAGACTGAAATTCTGTGATTCGTGTTGCATTTTGTGTTATAGAACAAGAATTTCGTAGTATTTTGAGAACTTTAAAGGAGTTTATGTGTTAATTCAGTATCACATTAGCATTTTTAAATAAAGTGGCATGTGAATGAGATACCAGAAATGAATGTGAGCTTAATGTTTGTGTAAACACCAAACTGTCAGAGTTTATGCCTTGTAACTGATGGGTTCTTTCAAACTATTGTGAGGTAATATTTCTTTGTCATTATTTCGGCCACACTGGCAGCAAAGCAGCCCCAGAGCATGGCACTACCTGTAGCATTATTACAGAAGGTATGGCATCTCGGGAAGTTGGAAGGTCTCACCTTAAATCTTTTCAAACGTTTTTTTTTTATTACTGGGGCCAAGTATCTCTATTTCTCCCATCTGACCATTAAACCATCTTTCAGAAAGCCATTTCTTTGTCCATGTGGTCATTGGCAAACTTGAACTCAAAGTTTGAAATTCTGGAAAGTTGCAACCACTCTGTCTAATGAGAAACGATCCTCTTTCAGGAACATATCTCAATTACTGTGAGTGTATGATTGTGAAATTAGCCCACCAACCATATGTAGAAAAATACACACTGGCTTTGCCTTTAGTCTTACCTACACTGAAAAAAAACAAACTTTTGGGTGTAGTAACATTTATTTAATTATTCTTTTAAATTTTACAAAAAATATCAATCCCTAAACTACTAGAATTCACTAAATAAACAATACACATCAAATTATATATCAATATTACTGTACAAAACAGTAAATGCTAATATTATTTTACCAGTAATATTTAAGTGCTTTTTCTGGACAGCACATAAACATGAATATATTGAGTAACTTTTACTCTGGGTGCATGCGCACAGGGCTGCTGCTCCTCATTCCCTTCATTTTTCAAGGAGAGGACAAGACATGGTCGAAATAAAAYATAAGTTGTCTGGTTTCTTTTGCTTGAATACATTTGTTGGTGTGCAATAGTTTGATGGCATAATGTAGGTGATATTTAGTTGTCAGGGAACAGGGAATTCATATTGTAGCATTCTGTTGTGTTTGGCTGTTTGTCATGTGACTGCAGTAGGGGATTGTGGGTAGGATTCATGTTTGTTATTGTTAAATCATTTTAGGGAATTGGTTAACATTGTTCTTTCAGCAATTAGCCTGTTGTGTTACTCTAATTTATGTGTTCATTATTTATTAACTTGTGTTAAACCGTTCAGCAGAAGTAACCATAAGTGTGGTAGGCCTAGTCATTAATAAGACCTGTGAGTTTCACTTGGTCTGTGTTGTTCATGAAGAAGAATTCAATAAAGATTCTTCAAAACCACCACCTGATGGTGAAGTCTTGAACTACAACAAGAACTACACCTCTCTCTGTTGCTGAGGTGTCATGCTACAATATTGTGCTTGACACATGTGCACTGTTAAATAGAACTTGTTAGATTTACTTGAAAAAAATTCTTGTAACAATTTGTACTAATGTATGTTAAGTCTATGTAAATGCTACAAATTCAAGAAATATTTACTCATCTATCTAGTAAAAGTTAAGAATATAGTTAAAGATTTGTGAATAAATCAGGTAAATTTTACTTTATGATCAAGTGTATGTTACAAGATTTAATTGAGCAAATTTAGTAAAATTTACCTGATTTATTCACAAATCTTTAACTATATTCTTAATAACTTTTACTAGATAATGATGAATAAATATTACATGGATTTATAGAATTTAAATTTACTTAACAAACGTTAGTGCAAAATGATGCAAGGATTTTTCCAAGTAAATCTTACAAGTTATTTTTTTCAGTGTAAATATGAAAGTTAAAACATACATTATGCTGTTTAATTTGAACACACAGTGTCTATGAAAGTACAATCATGCCCAAAGTAATGCTAGTCTGCCCAACTTTTTCTGGGTTTTTATTGGCTCGAAAATGTTGCATGCAGATATACAATAACAGTACAGGTTGAAAATTACAGGTTTGCAAAACTCAGTCATTTTGAAATACCTTTGAATTTTAAGCAAATGCAGAACTAATGAAATCTGTTTATTAGTTGTTTTTTTTTTCATATTCATTAAAGGAGACGCATCATAYAGTTCAGAAAATGTCATAGAAAATCAAGAAAACTGAATGGGTTGAAAAACATGACCCAAAAACAATATGAAGATGTCTTTGCAGCTCCAGGAGAGACTGAATTCAACATTTTTTTGCACTCCTAGAGACTCCATGAACACACAAAAAAGCATTTAATGGCTAAAGAAGTAGATTTTACACGAAATGTCCCCTTCGATATACATGTTCTTTGGCATCCATCARGGAGTACTGCACCACCCTCCACACCCCTACTTTCTACAGTCTTTTGATGTTGACACTGGATTTTGAACATCTGTACCAGTGGTTGCCAACCATGGTCCTTAAGGAACACTCGCCTGTTTGTTTTAGACGTTTACTTGCTTTGACACTTCTGATTTGTATGAGTGAGTGATTAACAAGCTTCTGGTGAATCTGAAGACTTGCTAAAGAGCAGGGGAAAGGCTAAAATATGCAGGAGAGCGTTCCTCAAGGACAAACGTGGGGAAATGCTGTTCTGTGCAATGAAAACGTATATGGTTTCTGGACCTTTCTATTTTAAGAATTAAACATAATTGGYATCAATCTTTCTTATAGATATAAATTTTTCGGTATTTATTTTTCACTGTAAAAATTAGTCGTCTAAAATAAGTTTAAAAACTTTATTATAGCCTGAAATTTTTAAAATTTTGTGAAATAATCTGCCTAATAATCTGCCTGTTAGGTAAGACCATTGCATTTATTAAGACTTCTTGAAATAAAAGAAAAATCCATGTTAATATGATTAATAATCCAACACATTTTGCTCTTTCTTATACAGTATCACTCTCAGACTTCCTCAGTCTGAGGAGCTGCAGGTAAGCCCAGCTGTATAAGCAGTACCTGCAGAGAGGATCAACAAGTTTACTGGTGACAACCGGAAACTGGTGGTCTTTTTTTTGAATGTGAATAATCAGCCTAATGACGGATTAATAGTGCCTTGATGGTCGTTTATTGCTCACAGAAGGCTGAGTCATACTTCCAATAGCATTGTAGGAGGACGACAATTGGACACTGAGGCCTCCTYCCCCAGTTTGAGCTTACCTGCAACTCCACAGACTGAAGAAGTAAGTCTYTTGCAGAAGAGATGAAAATTTTCAACAAAGAACCCATCCAGAGGACCTGACTGAACTTTTATTTTTTTTACCTGAATTATTGAGATGCATTAGTACGGAGCCTGCAAGGTGACATGGAAAAAAATTTTTTCTTATGAGTTCCCTTGCAATACCTTTGCGTTATTTTGCAATACTTTTTGCATTCCCTCACAATATTRTTTTGCGTTCCCACTCAAAGGTTTAATGTTTTGTATGAACTGTATTTATTCAGACTTTTATTTTGAAATATCTGGTTACTGAAATAGGATGTGTCGCTACAAGTTTGGGAAATTAACAGTGATTAGTGATGTGATGTTTACGAACGGTCCAAATCTTTTTAACGGCTCTTTATAACAAACGATAGGAGCCGAGTCGCGAGCAGTAACGAACCATTTGTAGTTTTATTTATTTTATTCCTCATATAATTTTTTTTCACCCTTAAATCACTCTCGCTTTGCTTTTTCATGGAAAACAGGCAGAGCGGTGGAGTACAGAAGCTCACTGGAAAGAGGAGGGGGGTTTCTGCTTGACAAAACACATGGTTCCACCCACGTAACGTGATGACGTCATCACATTGCCGTATTTCCGATGACGTATTTCTCCACGTGATGACGTAACTTGTTCAAAACTGAACGGCTCGTTTGAATGGCTCTATGAAAGCTGAATTTAAGTAGTAAACAAACCTCAATATAATGGTGAGCATGTGAATTTGTAATTTCTGTACCAGGTCACAGTTAGGTGACAAGTATTTAAACCATCACACTCCCATTTTAGGTCAATTTAGAATCACCAAATGAACTTACAAACATTGATGTTTGATGGTGGACTTTCTTTACAAAACATTATACGGTTATTAGAAAGAACAAACAGCAGCAGGTACTGTATTGTATTTCTTAAATACAGAAACCTCATGAGCTATTTATCCAACATATATCTTTTAATATGCTGTCAAACATTTTTCAGAAGCCATCTTGAAGTGATGATGTGTGGCATGGGACAGATGTCTGTTTGCTGATGTACACATCACCTTAAAATGATCGTGGACCTCCCTGAATGATCAAAGTCTTCTGTCACAAATCAGTTATAAGAACAGTGAGACATATATATATATATATGTATATATATATATATACACAATATACACATACACAGTATATGTAAAAACATATGGTAATGTATATTAAATATCACCTTACTAGTAACTCTTTACACTTTGTTACAAATGACAGATTCAAAATCTGTGTTGTGCTTACACAGTATTTCCTTTTTTTWACATTTCCTCTCTCTAATTTAACAAGTAGAGCCATAACGAGCTCAGGCAGCTGACGCTGTATCAGGTATCAGTAATGCTGCAGCAATGAAAAGTCAGAACAGCAGAAAAGCTGTTTGGGTCMAAACACGAGGATATAAGAGATAATAATGCAATGATGCTCCAAAAACAGAGACAAAGGTAAGCTCTTGATTCCCACAGAGCTGTGCTCACACTACCTTTCTGTTCCTCATTTTTTTGTCTCAAGCTTTTTATTTGCTCGACTGTTGGAAAGAATCACAATCGTTATTCTTTTGGTCTTTCAAATGATCACATGTGGGCTCAGGTCAAACTGGTTTATTTTGCATGAATAAAAAAAGAAAAAAAGATCCAAAGCTCGTCTATAGATGGGACATTTTTCTTTTCTTTTAAGCTGTGTTGAGAAAACCGATAACAAGCCTGCTATTACTTATTTTGATGTGATTTTTCTCRAAGATTACATTTTGACAATTGTGTTGCCTTCCGATAACAAGGCAAGTTCGATCTAAACATTTTTTGTTTTCCAGAGATAATGAAATGTTATGAAAAAAAAGAACTAACTTTGTTTTCTTGAGATAAGATGATTATGGTGCAAAAACAACTGCTTACACCCAGTTTCATCATTCAGTATGGCTGTCGTGATATTTGGATGTATTTTATGACGACAAAACACTGATCAAACATGATATTCAATGCGACAATTTTAGCTTCAATCTGAATACAGCACAAAAAGTAAAGAAATTGTTTGATCGATTATTTCTTTGTAGTAACAATGCTTCTTGGCAATAAATCTTGCACTTTTGGAAAGCCTGTTTATTTACTCCTAAATGTTGCCACCTTTGTAAAGAAAATGCACTTGTGGGTTGAGCTCACAAAAATCTCACCACATCATTTCTGCCAAACAGCTTGTTCTGTTGTTGACTGTTGCCTTCCTGCTGTCCCGACCNCCCCCACCCCATTGAGCACCTGAGGGATCTGCTTGGGAATGCTCATTCCAAAGTGTCCAACACAACCACATTGGCTGACTTGTAACAAAGGCTGGTTGAGAATGGGATGCCATCCAACAACAGTGTGTGGCCAAGCTGCTGAGCAGGATGAGGAGAGGCTGCCAGGCTGTTGTGGTTGTGTATGGTTCTTCCACGTGATACTGAAGTCTGTGTTTGTTAAGTAATTAAGTTAAGTTGCTAATATGCCTTGTTGCTACAGACTTCAATTCATCCACTAAAACGGCATTACACAAGAAACAGAGTGAGCTTTTAGGCACTGACACAGAAGAGAAGTTTTTGATGAGTTCACCTCACATTCAACTCTGCTACTTAACAAATGCATCATTTAAGGGAAAATGAAAGCACTTTCCAGTGGCATGAGATTTATTGCCAGAAAGCATTGCTACAATAAAGAAATAATGAACCAAACACACTTTTACTCACTTTTTGTGATAAGTTTAGTTACCAACACGCCAGTCCCATTTCCTAATGAAAGCATACCCATTTTGTTAAACTGTGATTTTTGAATAATTTCTAATTACCAAGAGAAAACAAACACATCTTGATTAAAACAACTAAATATATTAACCCATTATCCCAGGAAAACGAGCTTTTTTATCTCAAGATTAAGACTTAATTAAACCGTTATCACAACAAAATGAGCTTTAAAAAACAGAATGAATTAAATAACTAACTCAGGATAACATCATAAAAATGCAGTGTCCTTCGCTTGTCTTCAATACTATTGTTTGTAATCTCTTTATGTTTTAATCAGGTTTCATAACTACAAAAAATAAATGAACTCCATTTATTTAATTTGTGTTTTCTTTATTTTCAAGGTTTTCCTTGCTTGTTATTATTATGTTAAAATTGAATCATTTGAAGGAGGTTAAGTTTAAACCCACTTAACCATTGAGCTGTTCCTGTAAAGCAGTTTGTAGTTTAATGACTCACTCCGTGTTAAATCAATGAGGTATATCTCATCAACTTTTCATTGTAAAACCCGTTGTTTTTACTGAAATTATTCCAGGGTTGCTTTTTTTCTATTACTTGGTTGCAATATGTGATAAACAATTGAAATATAACTCATATTTATTTAGTTGCTCGTGTGTGCTCTGAACTTGTAACAACTTTACATAGATGTTGCTCATTCCTACATTTTTATAATGAAAACAGCGCTGAATTTATAAGCTTGCAATTCAAAAGAATGCAAACCTGTTTTTTTTTTTCAAAAGCTGTCATAAAACAACTGTAAACCAGATTGTAAAGTGAGCAGAGCTTTTTTTAAATTAGTTTTAAGCCACACACTTTGATAACATAATAGAGTTGAACTGGAATTGAAATAGGGCAGTTGTCATTTGACGCAAATTAAGTTACAGATAATGGAAATTGTGAGCACAGATCACTGTGAAATTACATTTTTAAGCACCACAGTTCCATAGGTAGAAGAACTGAGAGAGAGAAACAGAGAGAGGGAGAGAAACTTGGCTCAGAGGAAGCATCCTGGCTTGTCCTTCAGTGCTAAAGCTGCCAGCTTGTGTTCTACTATGCCGGATGGAGTAGCCCTTCTTTCACAATTGGATGGTAATGAGAGTGACTTATGGGGTTTCTTGCAGAGGTTGCCAAAAAAATAATGTTTTGTGGCTTATTTTTGTTCTTTTATTTACGTGTCACACTGGATTTTAATGTATTTTCTTGGTTCATTTTGATATCTACCACAATATTTTAAAATTTCAATTGAAATTAAAATATGAATATGTGATGTGTTAGAAGTGATCTAGTCAATTGGGATGTCACTGCACATTATTTCTTATTTGCCCAAAATTGAATTGCATCAACCTAATCAAGATTTAGGTCGTATTCAGACCTGATAATTTGCTCCGCTTTAAACGAAGCAGAGTTCATTTCCAGCATTGGTCCGGACCTTTTCTGCAGGTGTGAATACACTCATGCGAACTCTGGTGCGGATCAAACAACYGGACCGAGACCTGCTTTTTGAGGTGGTCTTGGTCCGCTTCCAAACGAACTCTGGTGCGGTTCACTTCAGTTCTCTTCTGGTGTGAATACAGACCGGACTCTAACCGAACCAACTGCATTAAACATGCACCTTTTTGGACTTCACAGGCCACCGTTGCTGAGCTAAATAAACTGAAATCATACCTGTTTCGTCGTCTCCTTTTAGCAGCTCTGCTGTCGGGACACATTTACCGACGCCGCTCCAAAATTAGAATATCATCACAGAACCACCGTTAAATTAGCTGCTTCTGAYATTTTAAAKGCYGTTGCAGTTGTACTATCAGCAAAAATGTGCGCATCAGAACCGCAGCATGCAGGACTTCCTTTTTTTCTTCTGGATCTGTGGCTCAGTCCCGCCCCCGTCCTTTTTTGCCCAATGGGAGCAATGATCATCACACTCGTGGCTTTGTTTACAAGTTATAGTTCATTTGCAAAAAAGCACAATGTGAATGCAAACTGCACCAAACGAAAAAAAAATAAAGTCCACTTTTGGTCCGGACCAAACAATTGGACCAAAGGACTTTCCTGGTCTGAATACACCCTTAATGTTATTTCTATGAAACATGGAGTAAAAAGGATTTAATCAACACAATTTTTTTAAATTTATTTTTTTTCCTTACAACTTTTCAGTTGCTGATGGCCTGAGTAAATGGAATGATAAAGAAATGTAAATATAAACATATATGTTGTTGTGATTATTAAACTAAGCATTTGCCACTTCAGAAAATAACTGTTCACGAACAAAGTTATTGAAAAATGTAAATCAGCACTACAAATGCATAATCATATGTTTTATATTTATTTCATATGTTTCATAATTTTTGTTACATCCATGTTTTCAATGGTTAGGTCAAACATGCCATTAAATAGGTTCATAATATGTTTGTGACAACTTTTAGATTTATAATAAAAATTTATCACAAAAATATACTAACAATAAACTATAGGCTATCTTCACACTGCAGGCAAATGTAACCCATTACACTTTTTTGTTTTTGTCCTGACAGTCTGAATGTGACAAATTATTTTTTTTTTCAAATCATACCTGGGTCTGAAGATTTTCACAAAGATCTCTGTCAGAATGCTCATGTTACTTCTGACTTTTACATTTGTAATGCAAAAGTTACTGGATCGATACTTTACTTTTAGCATGCCGCTCGCGTCGTTCCAATAATACAATGCTGCACCAGAGCAGCCTACCAGAGGATGGTTAAAATATAAATGGTGAACTAAACAAGAATGTCAGATAATTATTTAAACAGCTGTGATTGCACAACTTCAGAAACAACTTGCTAACCTGTAGCATTCATAGGCTACTTATGTAAACAGCAAGGTAAATGTGATATTATGTTATTTTCTGCACACAGGGACCCTTACGGAGGTAGCACATGTTTATTTCAATGCCCTCTGTGTTTCTTATAGATAGTCCATTTGGCCGCTTCAGTACTGTCAGGGTCCGCCTTCAGCTCRGTGCAGCTGATGAATGCCTGCCTGCCTGCCATATTGTGATGAGTCTGATTACAGGCTGCAGTCAGAATATGGGAGAAAGAGCATTCCATACGGGACACTTGATGTGTAGCCAATCAGAAAGCAAGGTGGCGGAGAAACACAGAAGGGAATCCAAAATACAGAAGACAAAACAACTGCCACGGTGCACCAGAATGTCCAGTGAATGTTTTTTTTTTTGTGTTAAAAATAGTCCTCAAACTGTTGCCATTTTTTCTTATTCAGCAATGCTTGTTTAGTATGAACTCACATTTGATTTTGAGAGGTCTCGCAAGATTTCCCATCTGACATCCGAATGTGTGTGATGTGTWGCTTTTTGTTGTGTGGCAGTGTACCACACACTGTAGGACCAAACCTGTTACATCTATGTTTTTTTATAGTCACATGTGGGGTCTCTCAGGTTTTGAAAACCAACTGACAATTTCATAAAATCTTATAAAATTTAATGTTAAGCTACAAAGGTCTTAAATTACAAGCTTTTTTGATCAAAACGTGTCAATGAAATATCCACAATTTTGTGCAACATTTTGTGGGAAGAAATAGTGCTCGGATAACGTGTTGAGAAYAACTCAGCTACAAAGTACTACCACACTAAATTTAGCTCATCTGTAGGTATTGACAWTTTTGTGAGTGCTAAGATCACTTGGCTTTAGCGGCCATAGTGTAGACTCCAAAGGTTCACCCAGTGATTAAGTGTGTGTCAATGATTTTAAGGGATATTTTCCTAACTCTACAGACAAGTGTTCAGACACACTTATCCATATATGGACTAAAACCATTTCATCTCTTGACTTTGACCATGGGCAATAACGATTATAGCAAAAATATTTGGTCATAACAAACTGAGTTTACCATACAAGCGGAATGGTCGTTTTTAGAGTTGCTCTGCAAAACCTGCGCAGATCTCCACCCTGTTTTCATCGTATTTGCAAATAATAAAAATAAAAAAAAATCTGAAATGTGCATTTGAAATTTGGAAAACTGATAAAGTGGGTGGTTTTATTTAGACCCTGATGGCACTTGGTTACAGTAGTTGTAATCCTGTGATTACTGACTGTGCAACATTACATGGAGTATCTGCATGAGTCGGCTGCAGAGCGGCAACAATGAGAGCAGTGACTTGTGAAAGGAATGTTGCTTTAAACCCCTGACTAGCAGTTCAGCATTCTGACTGCAGATATGTGCCGTCACTGTTACACTGCTGGGATTACAACATCTGTTGTTGTCAAAAAAAAGGCAGGACCACATTGCTTTTCCCTTGCCAGACTCATTCTTTCTGTCAGGCTGCACTCTCTGGAGGGCTTTCCGAGCTGTTGCGGAGTCTGATGTATTTCTGTAGAGCCGTGTCTTAGCAAGGCACGATAAGCCAGACACTCTTCCCAAGACTTGCTCATTATTTCCTCAAAAAACTTACTGAAACAGAGGGGTCAGCCATCAATTTCAATACTGATCTCATCCTTCCCTTAATGAAAGACTGAGGATAAAAGTTAAGTCTTCAACCATCTCTCACCTAAAGCCCCTGGAGATGAGCTGTCTTGCACTCTCATTTATTTTTTTTCTTTTTAAAGAGATGTAACACTCTCTGAAGGCCAAGGAAGAATACAATTTAAAAATGAAATTAAAGAAAATTGATCTTTACAACTATCTGTGCTGCATCTCTTCTTTATCACTTTACGCTAGGCTACATCACCCTAAGAAGTTGTGTTGTGCTGGTTTGCCTCTTTAATACTTCTTTTCAAAATTAGTGCCAAGAATGAAAGGAGAAGTAAAGTAAAATGGTAACAATCAATCATTTTCTTTACAAAAGAAGCCGTACCTGTCATAACCACTCAGACCTTTTTTTTCCCCTGTGTTTTGTGATTGCGGTGCAATTTTAAAAAAAATTGCACACCACAGCTCTGAAAAATTATCAGTCCCCMACAAACTGTCAAAATGCATTCACACGTATGTGAAATACTGAATGTGATGACACGCTACCTGAACTAAGGACCAGAGTTCTTTACATGATTTCATTATGCACAACTGCTACTTGCTTTAATTTAAAATGTGAGCTTTTACCGAAATTACAAGGGAGGAGTATTGGGTATTAAAAATACATCTTGAATCAGAGTCATTTTAGCATGAAAGTGGCAAAAGATGCAAAAAGGAATTATTCTCTTTTATCTACTTTCACTGGCTTAAAGGAGCCTTTTTTATTACTGAAGTAGTGCAGGTAGACATCACCATTTCCATGCATCTTAGGAAATATTACAGCAATACTTTCACATGATAAAAATCCCAGTAAAAGGTTTTAGATTTTTGCGAGGGGTCAATCAGCTTTAGCTTTATACTGTATGTCTAATTTGTCACAGGAAAGGCAAACTGGGTTGTCTGCCAATTCTTTTGCTATTGGTCTTCATGAAAATCTCTAAAATTTAGATAAATATGCTAACCTTAATTTTTCTCAAAACTGTCACAATCAAATTCCATGCATTTTGCAATATAGTGCCATGACTTAGGGCAGTGGTTCCCAAACTTTTTATCTTGTGTCCCACAAAATTTCTATGGCAAAAACTTCTGACCCAAAAAATTACTCGTCTGAGTGCACGAACTTCATTAATAACCCTAAAAATACAGGCTTTTGACAATTTAAACAGCTTGTACACAAATATAAATACTTATTTATACGTATTTTGTGTTTTTGTAATAGTTATAGGGAAAATATTACATCAGCAATTTTTTCACCCTTTAAATTGATTTCTGGAGATTATCCAAGGTGCTTCATGACCCATAATTTGGTCCCAAGCCCAACTATGGGAACCAAAGTGCAGTGGTTCCCAAACTTTTCAGCTTTTGACCCACAAAATAACAGTAGCAGAGATCTGTGCCCCCAACTATTTTTGGATGATAAACATTTGCAACTAAATATGGGCATAATAACAAAGTTTTTTATGCTACATTTATCAATTTTAAATACACTAACCTCACTCCTTTGTAACGACTAAAGCAAAGATGTAATTAAGTCAGAAAATCTTTTCAGGACCCCACCTTGATGTTTCAGGACCCCACTTTAGGTCCTGACCCCAACTTTGGGAAACACTGCCTTAGGGCATTGCAGAGCATTAAAAAGGCATTGTGGTTTAAACTGAGGTTCATATGTTTGTTGCATTAATTGTTATGCAGTTATGAAGTTCAATTGATTCAARCAAACCAAACAACAACTTTCTTATTTGAGCTGCATTTTCCTAAACTTGTCATTGATTTGTTCGGACACATTAGTCTGCATATGTGCACAGCCTGTCATTGTTTGAACAACTAGAAAAGAATAAATGCACATGATTTGCCTGTCCTGTTTTCTGAGTTACTATCGGCTGCATCAAGTTCAAGCACAATAAATGCCAAATTTAAAGTTTTAATCATATAAGAACTGAACTGCAACTGGAAAGTTGGAAAAAACACTATTTGCAATTTTGTGGAGTCTTTCTGTGACACTAAGATTGGTGCATTTCTGTTTTAAGAGAATTATGGTGAAATTTCTCTTTCTGGTTCACATGAGAAGCTGTTTTAAGTTTTGAAAAGTGATTGAATTCTTACTTTGATACCTTTGTCTAAGCTTTTCTAATAACTCTGCATTGTGAGAGGCACGCATAGTGTAAGAAAATGTGATTAATAAATGAATGTCAGAATAAGTTTGCAGAAAACCAATTTGATTCTCTTCTAAAAAACTTTTTTAAAAGACTCCACTCAGTCAGCTCACAGCCTGCCGGTCAGCGCCTGTCTGTGTGAGGCCTTAGGTCTTATCAGGATCATAACAAAAACCACCCTCTCAGCAGCCCAGCATCTGTCCCAGGCTGCACTAAAAAGCAATCTCTCCTCTCTTCTAAAGGTACATACACCTACCTTCCTGGGCCCTCATGTAGAAACGGTGCGTACRYATAAAAAAGTTGCGTGCGCCAGGTTCTACGCCCAAATTGGGATGTATCAAAACCAACGTTKCGTGAAAGTCTGTGTATATTTACGYACACTTTTCACCTGCWGTGAGAATGYGCGGCAGCCWCGCAAAGTTTTTCACTCGACAGTTTTAACCCACAAAGTCACGAATCTGACCTGAATCCACAGAAATRTGACTCTGTTGGGTTTTCTGGATGTAAGGAGCGTCTGAACACAGTGTTAGATTTTTATTTTACTTTGAGTTTTTATTGTTTAAACTCGAACARTCATGAAACTGRAAATCACTTAACCTCARACAAGAAAATAGATCAGCTTAAAAATGATCAAAGAACCTCCAGTCTACTGTAAACTGTAAAGTTTATATATTTTTGTCGCGTAGTTGGAAACACACGCAGAGTGCTGGACTGCGAGGCGCGCACACAGCTGAGGGAAAAATGTGTGAATGGTCTAAGAAACATTTTTAATTCTCACTGAGAATAAAACGTCAACTCAGCAGATTAGTTTAGAACAGCTCAGCTGTGATGATTCCTCAACTCCACAAGAAGCAGACACTAGATTTGTTGCTGCGTAAAGTTGTGCATAATTTGTGGAACAATGTAAACTGTTCTGCTGGTTGATATCACCACAAGAAGAATTGAGAACAGCTTATTTTATTTTATTTTATTTGTTTTTTTGTATAACACCAAATTAGAGTCAGGTATTTTACTGTAGTTCTTAGCCGAGCCATGCAGCTGAATGAGAAACTTCATGATTCTAAAATATAAATCCTACACCGCAGCAGAAACTTRCGGTGCTGCGAGTCGTTTCTTCACAACTATTTAATAAATATTTTTCTAAGTTCTACCAAACTCATAAGTTCCTCTGTGTTTACAGTTATTTATTAAAAACGTGTAAAGGTGGAAATGCCTCTCAGCCTGGTGTATGGGAGGATACCAACACCCACACAACTTTGTGTGKGGCAAACACATTTTTACACCCCACTACTGATTTAGACAGTTTTCTCACTCGTTCTCCATTTAATGTATAATTTTCCTGCAACTAAAAATAATTTCTGATCCCACAGAGAGGACAATCTGAGGAGAATCTCACACTTATTTCTATTTTACATATTTAAATGGAGGCGTGTCAGGGGAGGTGTCTCACATGTGCTCAGTTCCACATTCATTGGGATTTATAAAGGAAAGGTGCGCTGAAACCTGCCGAARTCTGATTTTTTTTGGTGCGGCAAACTTTTCAAAATTTGTCCGTACATCAACTTTTAGTGTGAAAGCTGTGCAATCCTTTATGCATGAGGCCCCTGGTCACACCCCCAGAGGTGGTGCCTTTTACATCAGACATTAGAATCTTAAACAAGCTTTGTTGATGTTGCAGAATGAGACACATTGATAAAGATTTACCCTGTTTTTCTCTGTTTAAAGTATATGACTGTACAAAGTGTAAAATACAAAACTGGATCTAAATTCAGTTGTAAACAAATTTTCCATCAATATGTTTCCTTTAACATTTAGTCTCAACATTTAAGATTTAAATTTTACATTTAGATCTACACTTTTATATAAAATATTTACAAATATTTAATATTTAGATTTAACATTTAGTAAATATTTGCAAAATGTAAGAGCATAGAGGTAAATAACAACATATGTATTGTTATGGATTAATTATGTATACCTGTTTATACCTTGACACTGTCCAGTTACCATATCTTATTATAACCAGTTTTAAGCTGTTAATCTGTGTTGGCCCAGACAACAGGACTCCAGCGAGGGATTGACCTCTCTTGTTTGATAAGAAACTCTTTGAGCTGAGAGCCCTGTGATTGGCTGGGCAGTACATTCGTCGATCTGTGATTGGTTGTAAACTGTCACATGGTGTTAACATAATGTTATATTACTGGCTGTTTCTGCTGACGAAAGCTAAGTTTTTTAACTCCACTCAGAAAGTAGAAAAAAGTCAGAACTATGTTTTTATTCAGAAGCCCTAATCTTTTTTAGTAGAAAGTGAGCTAAATAATGAAAATGTAATTGTGACATTTTTTACCAATTTTTTTTTACATCTGTTGCCCCATACACAGAGTTGAAAAAGCTCTCAAGTGGGACGCAAATTGTCTTGAACTGCAAAATAGAAGTTTTTTTTTTTTAGCTTTTCTAAGAACTAGCATGTAAAAAAAACAAACCCAGTCTGAGGACTGTCAGAGGAAAAGAGGCGAGTACAGAGATGGTGATGGTCAGTGCAGATTTATAAATAAGGGATATGAAAACARGAGGTGAAGAGGGCATGTCAACTATCATAGATGGGAGATTAARCCAATGTCTGTGATGGAGTCTGCCAGCTGTCCAGCCCCAGACGAMTTTCTCACTGCCTCTGAATTAGATGCCTCTTATGATTTTACAAGCCAGTGTTAAGCAAAATTCAACAAATGGCAGATTAAATGGCAACTGGGCTTACCAGTTRGACATCTGTGCATTTTATTTATTTATCGTGTATATTAATGTCACAGAGAGTTGCACATGTTATACAGTAAATGTAAGGATGTCGTTGGTTAGCAATAGGTGTCGATTCATTTTAACTTAGAATAATTTTTTTGATGGATTCCACGTGAAACAGACTGAAAATAAGAAAAAATATTGTTTTGAATTTTGATGTAATTTGTCTGTTACCCCTTTATTATGCAATTGATTAGTTAAAAAATACATCTGTAATAAAGTTATTGCTGATCTCTTGCTTCAGGTTTTTAGTCACTTTTCTGTCCACTGGTCTAGTTCTTCTGAAGTCACATAATCTTAGAGATAAATCTGTAATCCATCTTTTGAAATCCACGTTTTTAGTTTGATTTTTTTTTTTTTTGTGTTTGTGTTTAAGGTGACTCAAAACACTTTGCAGAAGTGCTTCTAAATCYTCCCAACTATTTGTCCAGTAGGATGCTTTGTCCGTCAGAGAAGCCAGCAGAGGGCCCAACTGCCAGCTGCAGAGGAGGGATTTATATACTCCCTTGTGTGGACAGCCAAACCCTTGTGATTACAGCCTAATCCTCTCCAGCATATCATGTGCATCATGGCAGCTCCRTGAGCCTTTGTGACATCATTTGAGGGGAAATCTGATTTGAGGCTGCTTACTGCATATTTCTCTTCATCCCTGTCTCCTGCACACCGTCTTTTCCGACGTCTCCCGTGCCACTCTTGTTTTCAGACGCTATATTTCCCCTCAGTCTCTTTATCGCCCTCCATCCCTCCCCTCCCCCTTCCTTACCATTGTGCGATGGTAAGAGGAGGCTGGTGAGGAGAGAAGGCGAAGAGGAGATCAGTGAGGATTATCACTGTCTGGAGAACACGGACGGATTTGTACACCATTGCCGTAGTTGGATGATGTGCCAACCTGCCTTCGACTAATGGGAAAGTAGAGCAGTTTTGTAGCAAGTTGATATCAGTCAAAGCCTTTTAACTAACAAATCTGTCCCACTGGTGACTCGTGGGGCAAAAATGTGTGGCTCCACCCAAGCATCTCACTAATGCAGCGTCACAGCAAGTAAAAAATACAAACAAGTAATTCCACTTTTTAAAAATTAAGACAAGCTGGATAGTATGGCAATAATACAATGGGAATAAAACAATTAAAACCTGATTTATCTGAGTTAAAAAAAAAAGCCCCTAGCTCTTCTTCTTTTTCTCCCTTTTGATTTGCTTTCACACCAACCCTCTGCTTGGGTCAGCTCTGAGGTCACACAGAGTTTGATGAGGATCTTTGGAAAAAAAAAAGTTGCTTCCATCAGAATTTGCGAAAATAAGCTTTTGAGCTGTAAATGGTGGTCATCAAGTGAGGGTCCCATGGGGGGACTTTTTAACAACTCTTTGTGTTTCTCTGCCTTTAGGAAACAATTTATTTTATTTTTTAATTTTTTGTTCACATTTTATGTTAGAAGCCAGAGAGACTTTGAAGTGATGTTCAAAAATGTCCCACAAAGTAATATCTGATCCCATTCCCATAAAAGCTCGTTGTGATTTTTTTATGTCAGTGTTGGAACAGAACAATCAGCCAGAAATTCAGAACTTTTGAGAATCTAAAATTTTCCCTGTAAGTTGAAAGCACTGCTAGCTGAGCTTTGCTTCCCGTCTGCTTTTCTAGCGAGCAGGCAAGAACTGATCCTAAACTGGCTGTATATCTATTTCAGGAAAATCTAAAATTATTCCAATATGCTGGCACTGCTGTGCCTCAGCAGCTTGAAAGCAGCAGCTACTTACTCAACATTTTTGCCTTTCTATTTCAAATTAAACTGCAAACTAGAACTGCATGAAAATGATGGATGAAGGCGGTTTTGGCAAACGTGCACGTTGACTCAAAGTTTCATAAAGCTATACGTAAAAACAGTCGAACTTTTCCTTTTAAGCAGATACAATTGGATCAGAAAGTAGTTCTGCAAAGCTATTCGAATCCATCCATCCATCTAGAATTCATTCATCTGTTCAGATTTTTTTTTCAGTAACACACCAGGGTGGCTCAGTTGGTAGAGCTGTTGCTTCCCAGCAAAAAAGGTTGCCGGATCGAATCCTGGCACTTTCCCATTAGAGTTTGCATGTTCTCTTCAAGYGAGAGTGTTCTCTAGGTACTCCAATTCCCTCCCACATACCAAAACCATGACTGTTAGGCTAATTGTTAACACTAAATTGTCTCTAGGTGTGAGTGGTTGTTTGTCTCCTTGTGTTTCTGACTTACGACCTGTCCAGGGTGTACCCTGCCCCTCACACTGTGACTGCTGGATATAGACACCAGTGACCCTGAAAGGAAGAAGTGGGTAAAATATAATGAATGAATGGATAGATAGTAACACACCAACGTCATAAAATATTTAAAAAAATACATTTTTTTTATTTGCCAGCCAAAAATTGTTGAAACACTTATTTCTATGATTACAACAGACATGGTTGACACAAATGGCAGAATTTAAAGCTCTATTTATCTAGATCTAATTTTATTCCTTAAAAAAAACATTAGAGGCTTCAGTGTTCAGTGATTTTCAAAAGACTATCTCAAATTCAAAGAGCTCTGCATTTTCCCGAACTCCTCAGAGACACAAACGCCCCCRTGTTTCGTGTAACAGAGGTGCTAATTTGTTTCCGGACACTTGATTGGATTTAAATCTTTGTTAGGTGCAACACCAGATAATTTCATGTCGAAAGCAGTTAGGGAAAACCAAATGGAGTGTGTTTTTTGTCCAGTGAGGTGCAGGACGAGGGGCAGTCGAATGCTGTGACAGTCTCTGGCGTCTGAGTTGTCAGTCAGCTTGTCAATTAATCACAGCCTTCAGCTGCAGCTTCAGAGGGAGCTTGGACRTATCCCCGCACGCTCTCATAAATGAAAGGAAAGCCTCGGACTATTGACAGGGCCATTTTGGCTCAGCATTTTATTTCATTTTATTTATTTATGTTTTATTTTCCACCAAACCTTGATGGAAAATACTTCAGGAAGGACTGAGGCTGAGGCATGGCTGCATTTCACTAAAGGATGGCTGAGCAAAATCATTACTAAATGTTCAAAAATATCTTTTTTTAATTTTTTTCATTGTGCAAGAATGAGATTTTAGACATAGGCTTTACTAAATATCAATAATGTTTCACTAAAGTGTTTGTGTCTATTAAAACAAAACACTTGTTTGAAACAAGTTGATTTTCTATCATTTAACCAAACAGCTCTATAACACGGCGCCAAATCTAATCAACTGCAGACGTTCTAGATATGAGTTTAAATTCTTACCACACTGAGGTCAAAGGTGCCTTTTCCTCATTTATAGTGCATGATTTATGTACTTACACACTGAGCTTGTCCTTGGAATACATATTTTATAAGACTTATGTCTTGTTACATCAAGAGACTTACTAGTTTCTTTTTTATAGCAGCCCCTGGCTGTTGGTATGGGAGCTGCTAAACCTGCATGATGCATAGCAGTGTACCCACTCCCTTGTGTCTAACCATAGTTAATTTAGTGTGTCACAATTTAAATCAATGTGTACAGTGAAGTCACATTACGTTAATGTCTGATTTTGTTGAGAAACAAATGGACGTTTATCATCAAAAGCAGTTTTGGAACAATAATTTAAAAAAAGAGTATTGCAAAAGTAATCCAATTGTTAAGTTTTCAGTGATTTATTTTTACTTTTATCTTTAGAGAAACTTGCARCCAGTTCCTGTTTCTCTGAGAGAGCTTTTTATATCGTATGAAATGTAGGAGTCGGTGCTCAAAGAGGGCAGATGAGCTGTTGCAAGAAAGAAGGTGTCGCAAACAGTGGGCAGGCGGTCGTGATGAAGAGAAAAGAGTGTGGAGATTTCTCAAGTGCAGTACCTGGACTATGAGCAAAGTGTCAAGTGAAGCATGGTTGATATTATCTTAAGTAACACTCACCTGCTTTTTTGTAGTTGGGGAAAAAAAAACCTTACTATTTGCGAAATGGCACCATGAAGCAAGAAAGTGAACTTGTGCTGCATTGTTTAAGTGCAGKTTTTAGATAGGATCTTGCAGCTAATCTATATTTTTGAGGATTGCATATCGTCCACTTTTTATGCCAGAGTTTTAATCTGATCATGTTCTGTCGAGAGATGACAAAGTTGGAGCCGTTTTGGTCAAACCCCAAAAGTTATGAAAATGTTATGTGCAAAACATTACACTCATAGCATGCATTGTGAAACACTCTACTCTTTTTACGTTCAATTTGAACTCAATGTCTGTTCAACTGACTGAGATATCATCATTATTGTGTTGGAAAATTTTGATTAGCTGTAGGAGCCGTTTTGCATTGGGTTGGCTTCAAATGTTCATCAGTTGTAGATGTACATCCAGTGATTACTTTAGAAACGTTTTGTTAAAATCTGTGCAGTTTTTCTTTTCATGTACAAAAAAAAAAGTTTACTCCAACAGTAGAAAGTGCCAAGACTTTAAGCAAACCTATTGAGCATTGACAATAACTTGGATGATATGTTACGGTCCCATGAAATTCTTGCTCAAAAGCTAAGGAATAATCTGATTTACAGCAATGTCAGTCAAGGTCAGTCGGCTGTGGCAGCCATCTTGCATTGTGTTGGCTCTAACAGCTGATCAGTTGTAGATGCTCATTAAATGATTATTTCCTCAAAGTTTTATGTGCAGTGGTTCGTAAGTTATTTTGCTAACAGAAAGGCTGAGTTGACACCTAATAGTTAATGGCAAAATCTTAAATGAAGACCTTACACAAGTTGTTAGTGTCCAGGCAAAATCTGGTTGGACTTTGTCAAAGATATGATTGGCCTATTTGACTTTTGCGTGAGGAGTTTGTTAAAGACGTGACTGATTGGATTGAATATGTTGGGTGACGTTTGAAGAAGCCATAACAAGTCGGTTGGATGAACAGGCAAACCTGCAATTTGGTTGAATCAGTCAAACATTTTTAAATATAAATATTAATTTTAGTCATAACTCGAGACAAGAAGGTGCTAGTCGCACCAAATTTGAAGTCAATAAATTATGCTTACCACATTTTCCGGACTATAAGTCGCACTTTTTTTCATASTTTGRCTCGTCCTGCGACTTATACTCCGAAGCGACTTGTAGTCCAGAAAATACGGTACATGTTCACAATAATATTTGTTTGAGCTGTTGCTCTGGTATATAAATAGTTAAAATACGTATATATTTACATGTTGAAAATAATTCTTCTAATTTTTTCTATTATTTAAGTTGCCCCACAAGACATGTCAATCTGACCATTCATGCTTTGCCAAACTCCGCCCACACACAAGAACCTCCCCGTCTTTCAAACTCCAATAATCACTTAACTCTGCCTAAACAATGGGAAATTCTCCCTATGTACTGCAGAAACCCCTGCTTGACTAAAATTTCTGGTTCCTATGTAATTAAACACAGAACATGATAATAAACTCAACTTCTACTGTTACGCAATGTTCTGACAACTAACAATCATCTCACTAAGGCACACAGTACTTAATTACCAACACTTTCCTATTTTTGACAAACACACAAACTTCCAGTTTTACAAGTAAAAGCTCATTGGACTAAAACTGTCCTGGACCAACAGTGCATCTCTGTATCAGGAGCAGTGTCCTGTATTTATTACATGCTCGGTTAATTTGTTTGCTGCTGAGCTGCAGGACTGCATCGTATGAAAGGCAGATAATGAGAACACAGGGGAGCGCACGGCATATGTAAGCATCAAATTATGAAGTACTGATAGTTACCATGGAGGAGATGGTTAATGGTCAAAGAAGGTTATAGAGGTAGTAATTTATATATATATATTTTTTACCAAGTTGCACATGTGCTAACTTTTGTAGCGATTTTGTTCAAAAATGCAGTCAAAGCAAATCAGATAGTGGGTGGGGGAGGGGGGTGACAGTAGGTGCTCAAAGCTGTCAAGTGACACTTAAACCTCAYACAATAAGGTCTGAAGTGGCTCTTGGGAGGAACGTGTTAGCTCACCGGCTGGTGTGCTTTCAAAATTTCTGGAGGTGATGGTGCCAGGAGATGTGTAGACAGAGCGATGAGAGCAATCAAAAAAAAAAAAAAAGCTAGTGAACTGTAACTGTGCTACTATAGAGGGGAAGATACGTTCATGAGAGCTGAAGATTTTTGTTGTGTGCCACTGGTTTTAAGTATTCATTTTTTAAGTAATGCCAGTTTTTGGAAGGAGTAGCACAGCAACGTATGAGAGATTGACAGACCGCCAGCAGAGATGGATGAAATGTGTTGGCAGGGCGGACGCTCGTCTGTGCCAGGGCTCTGCTTACATTGTTCATTCTTGGCCTCTAATCCATGTGATTTGAAACAGAGGTGCTGACTCTGGTTAAAAAAAGAAAAGAAAAAACAAGCACCTGGAAAAAAAATATATAAAATGCACTTTCCCCTCTGCCCCGCTCAGCAGTAGACGGCAGGGAAAGCACAGTTTCATCTGTCCAAATGCCTTTCAGATCCAGGCTAACCCTGATTTTATTAASCCACTAGATTATGATTAYTCTCCATCCAAATTAAGGTAATCCAACCACAAAAAACACAAATCAAATAAAAAAAAACAAATTGATAAAATATTATATACAAAGAAATGACTAAAACATGTGGAACTGATGTGAATATTATCAGTGGTGGACAAAGTACTCAGTTTCCTTACTTGAGTCAAAAAACTGATCCTATTGGTCAACTATAACTTCTACTACTACTTACAGTATTGCTTAAGTTAAAGTATTGGAGTGTATGCTTTCAAAAATACTTAAACCAAAAGTACTTAAAATTTAAAGTTTTTAACAGTGAGTTTTACTTGAGTGTATAGAATAATTGGACAGATAATGGACAGATCAGTAAGTCAGGGACACAACAACAGTTTGCACTCGGGCAGTGATTTGAACCCACAATGCTCTGTTGGAAGGTGAACATCTACCTCCTTCATTGCAGCCCATCTCTGATCATTATTTAGTGTACACCAGGAAACACACTTGTTTGAATAGYTCTGCTATGAACAAAATTTTACCAAAGAAAACCCCAAAATTAAACTTCAGATCTTTTTAAGTGAGACTTTATAGGCCAAAGATGAATAGTTACCAACTTACTTATTGTAGGTTGTTCTCTAAAAGGTTGTTTTTTAATTATTGCTTATTTTTGTCTAGGTTGGTAAGCTAATAGCTAATCCAAAAAATGGTAAAGTGAACTATTGCTTTGTAAAAAAAAATACTCCAATCTCAATAATTTCACGTCCATGTAGTTTTACTTTGCTGTTCATTGTGTGCTCAAATGTGCTTAAAGTGGTACACTCACTTTCATTATGTCATCAAGACAATTCTAATTCTCCTTTTTTAAAATCCCATTACTTTAGACTAAATTTGAAATATATTACTTCACTCCCTATAAAAACAAAATGATTAAAATCGTTTTTTTTCTGGAAAGTTACCGTTTTATTTTGGGACCAGTTTATCTAAAGCCCCCTAGCATCATTTCGAAATAGMATTTGTTTCCCTCAAACCACCAGGCAATCTAACTGAAGCTAAACATTAGCTGCAGTAAGCACACGCTTGTACTGTTCCAATGAATATGATTGTGCAAACAGTCAAGAGCTCTCCGTCGCCGAGGGACAGGAATTCGGGTCATGACTCTGCATGTTCCCTCCACATGGCYGGGGGCAGGCATCACATCGCATCATCTGGCCACGAGCGGACATGTTTGCTCTGACTAGTCCAGAGGATCACCAACCTCTCACCCCCCCCACCCCCCAACCTCCAGCCGCCCATAACCGGCATTTCAACTCTGTTCAAACGAATCCCAGTGACTGGCCGCTGCTGTCAAAGTCATCACCCCACTGGTGTGAGATCATGTCTCATTCAACCACCCCGAGAGGAGAGACCTCACTTGAGAGGATTGTTGTGAGAACTGTGGAGTGACACGTTCAGATCTGAAAGGGCAGAGACAGAGACTTGCATCCAGGGCAGCACGGCCTGGCCTGATGTGACGAGCCTTTGCAGATTCTGTCGCTCACTGAATCAAAGAAGGGTAGGGGTGGAACAAAAACACACACACACAATGACAYTGATCTGAGTCCAGCAGGAGTCCCCAATTTTCTTTGATTCCCAAGATCTTTACAGCACCAGGGAATCAGAAAGTGAAATATTATTAACCTTGTCTCTCAGTCTGTTTGCAAAAAAATAAATAAATATAATAAAATAAATAAATAACTCATTTATATGCTCAATTACAGTTTATGTCAAATGAAAGATGCTGCAATTAATGTTTATGACTGATTAGGTGCCGGAGTGTGTGTTATGGCTTCATGGGGCATTAAGCAGAATGTTTGCTWAAGGCTTGTTAAGACACTGTGTCGTCTTGTCGTTGTCATTCATGTTGATTGTTTTCATTAATATTGTGAAGGACACTGTGTGTAAATTAAAGAGTCATCTAAATATATTTTGTAAGCTAAAAACAAGGGCAGAAACAGGACTTTTTGACTAAAGCTAGGCTATCCATGGATGCTGAATGTGTTTTTTTTTTTTTGCGATAATGTGTTTGTGAAAACTATTTAATTATGCAGTGAAATCTATCACAATCTGGGGATTTGCGATGCACATTTTGCCTGTACTCTGATGTATTTTCTGCGTGAGCAAGCGAGTTTTAGCAAATCGACCGTCTTCGCTGAGTAGATGTTCTGTACAGATGTTGTGTTTGTGGTACACATGATAAAAAGAAATTCATGGTTACAATTGTACTTGTTTTTTTGTGAGACAGATGGGGTCAGATCGTGGGTTCAAGGTATTTTCTTTACCGTTCACTAAAGCTTTGACTATTTGAAAGCTTAGCACACAGTTCCACGTTTCTCCTTACAACCAAGACTAACATTGAACATTTTACAGTACACTACAGTGGCCTTATCTTTAAGCGAACAATGACACATTTGATGATGTTCAGGGACTATCTATCATTACCAGCAACTCAGATGTATCAGCTCAGTCTGCACTGATGCAAGGACACAGGAAATTAGCTTCATGTTCTGTATTTTACTCAACAGGATAAAAACACTCGGCTACAACGAGTGCTTGGAGTGTTGTGGACGTATAGAATAACTTCCTGCTTCAGTGCTTGCTGCTGTTTCACACTTAATCACATCACTTTGTATGTTCATAGTTCATTTGTCAGGACCTACTGAGGTAGTGTGTGTGTGTGTGTGTGTGTGTGTGTGTGTGTGTGTGTGTGTGTGTGTGTGTGTGTGTGTGT
>NW_013952445.1:656090-658164 GCF_001266775.1 Austrofundulus limnaeus
ATACTCCAAAAATGTTTAAAAAAACAGTCAGTCATTTTTATTTTTCTCAAACCGCAAGTTTACCACTGTCATTATTCGACCATTTAAGGTAGAGGTAGTTGCAGAGGTGCAATGTGCAGCTCATTTCACAACAAGCCTTTCAATAGGGCAACGGGTAGAGTGTTGGACCAGAGAGTGGGAGACCAGGATTCAAGACTGACATGGACACAAACTATTTAATTATTTCTTTTCGTTTGTTATGAACATGTTTTCTCATGTGCCTCTATTGTTTAGCTTTTAGCTTTTTTTATTGTTTAGCCTATTTGTTTGAGTTTCTGAGGTATTTTGACTGCTGCTGCTCAAATTACCTGTCCTGTTAACAGCATGCAGAGTGAGCGCAGAGCTCCGACAGGAGGAGGGGGAGAAAAAAAGAAGCTGCGACCACGACTCTGCCTCTGGATCTCATATACACGATTGTACAACAGAGCTTCTGATATTATTAGCCATGCTAACGTAAACGCTGGCTTTGGAGGGCGGAGTTGATGTCAACAGATTTTAGGAGGGCGTTACCAACAGAGCTCATTAACATAAACAGCTTGTTCTGAACAGAAGTCAGAGCAGGCAAAGGATTTGGGATGCAACACAGTCACATTTATTTTGGCTTTCTCTTTTTCACATTTTCGCAGTGCAAGACTCGTGTTACATTCATTTCTCTTAATTTAAAACTCTGCTGGTTAGCGTACACATTTTTTGTTCAGTTTATGTTTGGTCATGGCACTTCCTGTCGTAGGAAATCAGATATCATGCAATATAACCTGTTATCTGTCATTTCCTTTTACAGGTGGGAAAATAATAAGCTCAAGAGCGAGCAGTCAGGCAAAAGCCTCCGAAAATAGTTTAAGACGTGTCCTGCACAACACTGCYTTGGTGCGATTCATCTTCACTTTCATTTCCCAGGCCACTTCTTCACTACATCAGATATCTTTGTGCTTTTTTTTTTTCTTCTCATCTATTCTTTGGCTCCTGGACTTTTTTCCCCTTAGGAAAAGGTGCAATTTTCTGCATCTAATTTTATCAGGCAATTACAAATAGGCCCACATACATACATTTTTTTAATGTTACAGGTCTCAGGACTCTGGCAAAATCAAAAGCAGCAAAGGGGCATCTGATACTTGCAATGCAGCTCAAACCAGCGGTGATTTTTTTAAAGCAATTCAAGCCTAACGTATGAGAACAATCTCATTTGTTTTTGAATTTGGTGCAGCCAAGCGAAGACTCTGGTGTATGAGAAGTTTAATGAGAGCAGGACATTTGGTTGCCCTCAAAGTTTGTAGCAAATTGTCAGGTGATATAAATGGAAGGAATTGGGCTTTCTGACAATATTCAAAGAGGCAACGTGACACTGAAGGGAGCATTTTAGAGCTTTATCAGCTTGACTAATTCATTCTTAATATTGGAAAAAGAGATTGATGAGTTTATTATCACTGGGGTCATAGAAGCTAACCAGTTGTGTGACAGAACCCTGAGAGTTAATGAGCTCTGTTCCTGAAGTCCCTGGATGCTGTTAGTGTGATCTTGGTTAACATGTCCCATTGAGTTTCTTTAGTCCCGGTATCTTTGAACTGGCAAACCAGGGTCATCTCTTTTTAAAACAGAGACCAGCCTCACATAAAKGAAACCATGGTTTTCTTTAGAATTAAGGGTACTATTACCTTCAACATCCAAGTAAATTTTGTTAAAAGAGAGAGTGGTTATTATCTTAAAGGGATAGAGATGTTTGTGAAGCCTTGGTTTTGTACCAGTTTGAAAGATGATGATGTTAATAATGCCAGATCTATGTACATATTTAAGAGAATGATAAAAGTTAGTTTTCTGAAGGAATATGGAAAAGCATAATGTGAATCCATACAATTTTTTTGTTTCAGTTGATGTTTTATTTATTTATTTTATTTTGTTTTTTTTGTAAATTACTTTTGTTTGAACATATTCTGGGGATAAAAGGGGCAGAAGATTTCTTCTTCTTCTTCTGCCTTTCATTTTTTTTATTTTGTGTTGTTTATTGTATGTTTTTGTTAGTTGTTTTATTATTAAAATG
>NW_013952445.1:658229-664472 GCF_001266775.1 Austrofundulus limnaeus
CATTTTAATAATAAAACAACTAACAAAAACATACAATAAACATTTCTAAAATAAAAAAAATCTAATAAAATGTTTAAAAAATTGGATGCCCGAATTATTTTACAGAAAACCAAGTCCAGTTCCCAGGGTAAAAGTTTATTTCTCTGATCTAAAAACTCCATCTCATGCTCAGAGCTACTAAACCTAAACTGTAACCTAACCATCAGTGTGTAGTCAGAACACAAAAACCATGCTTCTAGGTTCTCCTGCTATGCCCTACCCAAAATATTAAAGGACTACCCATTGTCACACCCCTGGGGGCGGTACATTTTACATCAACATTAGAATGTAAACAGTGTTTATCCTGCAGGAAATGGGCACATTAAATCTGCTTACTGATTTTGTCACTGTTGAAAGTAAATGACTAAAACTGATCACAAAGTGTAAGACATAAGACTGTATCTAAAATTSAGTTAATTAGTCATAAAATTTTCTTCATGCAGTAAGAACAAACGGGTAGATCAGGGTGGTACTGGTCTGTTAGAATTGAAAGAACTGGRCTGAAATTTGCTTATCAGTCTACGTTCCATTCAACATCAACAGTAGTGAGCTATGTTTAGGCACAGAAGCAAAACGATCCAACATAAAAGAGATGGAATAATTTTTTTAAAGAGGTGCTGAGCTCATCCAGATAGGGTGCGAAGGAAATTCCGAAAGGGCTTAGAGTAGAGTTGCAGTTTCCCCATAGCACAAGGAGTCATTTCACGTTGTTCAGGCATCTGGGAAGGATGCCTTCTAGACATCTTCCATGTGAGGCGTTTCAGACACGGAAAGAAGGCCTCGGGGCAGACACAGCTGGAGAGCTTATGTCCCACAGTTGGGCTGCGAACAGCTCGGTGTCCCCGAAAGGAGTGGAGGAGGTAGTTGGGGACAGGAAGGTCTGTGGGGCTCTCTGCTCAAACTGTCGTCTCCTGTGACACAATCCCGGATAAGGAAAAKAAAACGAATGAATGAATGGCTGGATGAACACATGTGTCTGTGTCACAGAGCCTCTACAACGCTTTCTTTTATCCCCCTCATTATGAAAATGGGAATTTTAAATATACCAAGTACAGAATTACACATTAGAGATGAAAGGAGAACAATAGTATCCCTTGCAGAATTTTCCCACAGTTTCCTCTAGCTAAACGCTGAGATGGTGACACACACTCCATGTCCATGAATTATTCAATAGCCTAGTTTCATTTTTGAAAAAAAATAAAACTTTGGCTGGTGAAGATTATTATATCTACTGTCTTCAGGGTAAATAAACACTGTTACTTTTGCTTCCCCTACCCATTATGTATTCTGGGGATGAACAGGATGAATATATCAGCTACAATATGAAGTAGCTGCAAGCTGTGTTTACACACTGTGTGGTGTGATTTCAAATGTTTAGAGCTGGGAAAATGGCCGAAGCTTTTGGAGGTGGAGGGAGGTGGAGCGTCTCCGCCTTGTCTAAAAGCTGTTTATCAAACGTGAACTTATCTGTTTGTCTAATTAGTAAGATCTTATCTAATTTTATGTTTTATTTAGCTTTCAGACAAAATAAAATAAAACCGTGACATTTTACTATGGGCTCCAAATGTAAAAAGAACATGTTGACTAACACATTTTTTATTATTTAAGTATCTCGGGGTCTTGTTCACGAATGAGGGAAGAATGGAGCGAGAGATGGACAGGCGAATTGATGCTGCATCTGCAGTGATGCGGGCGCTGTACCGGTCTGTCGTGGTGAAGCGAGAGTTTCGCCTTCTGGCTCAGCTCTCGATTTTTTTTTTTTTTTAGGTTTACGTTCCAACCCTCATCTATGGTCACGAGCTTTGGGTAGTGACCGAAAGAACGAGATTGTGGATATTAGCAGCCAAATGAGTTTCCTCCGCAGGGTGCCTGGGCTCTCCTTTAGATAAGGTGAGAAGGCTCGGTTGTCAGGGAGTGGCTCAAGAGTTAAAACTCCACATCGAGAGGAGCCAGTTGAGGTGGCTTGGGCATCTGGTTACGATGCCTCCTGGATGCCTCCCTGGTGTTCATTACAAAAACATAGCAAGAATCATTTTAATTGAATCATGAATAAAAACAATAAAAATAATATCATGAAAGATAAACAATAAGGTTTCTAAAACAGTTAAAGKGGAAAATTATTGTAGACTTGATGTTATACATCTAAGCCAAGATAAGATAAAATAATGTTTAAACCTTTTTAGAATGAGAATATTTTCCCAAAGAAAATATTGTCTTCTCTTAACTGACAAAGGTTAAAATCTATAAGTTTTGTCAGTGTGGAGAGAAGATGTTAAGATCTGATCGGATTAAGAATTAGTAATTTTATTRCWGCAGAAAGAGTTATCAAGTTTGTCCCGGCTTTTGCACAGGATTGATCTGTGAACCATTGTGTGAGGCCTTTAAAGGTACAGTTACATCTCACCCAGGTGGAGACAGGCTTGTCGCAGAGGTGGGCAGCTTGGCTGGGGACCCATTCRACTTAGGGTCCACACAAGTTCAGGAACTATCCATAGGTCCTCACATCGAGCAGGCAGCAGCTCTGTCAGGGGCCGGCTTGACTTCCCGTCACAAAACAACACTTTAAAGGACATCCCAGCTGGGGAGTCAGCAAGAATTTCAAAACTTCTCTTTTGCAGTAAAACAATTACATTTTGGTTTGCTCGTCCATCACAGGTCTTAAAGCTTCCAGCTTCAGCAGAAATCCAACTCAAACTTGCTTCTTCGAGTTTGCGCTCAGCGTTCAGCTGTGTGTGTACTAGAGACAAATATAACAAGGTCTCTGTCACCCAAATCTATTTATTTCTGGGAAAGATATATCATGTTGACTGGACAGAGTGGCGTCGAAACAGATAAACATGCAGCTGTTGTTTTATCATCTGTTAATAAACAGGAGAAATAGTCAGTTTACTTTAACACTGAATGATAAAATTAATGACAGTTCAAAATCATGTTCAGTTTGCGTTATGATAATACACAATTGAAATGAAATGCCTTTAAAAATTAAAACCATGTCAAATAAATGTTAATGATTATTTTTCTTTTTAAAAACCACAAAAGTTTAAAACAGATGGTCACATCAGCATTATCTGAAGACAAGGACAGTTTCATGAGGCTAGGATAGAATTTGTCTCTAAGAAAGCTTTTTCAGAACAAAGTTCTGTTAGTAGACATGACCAGTGGTGGTCAAAAGGTCATGTCAGGGGTCACAGTCGTTTATGCTACATATGACATCATCATCCTGAAACAAAAGCAACTGCTAACGCTGCTAACACCTCCCTACAAGACATCAAACATGCAGTTGTGGACAGTGTCAAAGCTACACTTCAACTTGTACCAGCTATATTGTTTCAGTGAACACATTTTGAATTTAAATTCTAAATACCATCTTCAGCAGCATTAGGAGTGTTAGCAACGTTATTGGTTGCTTTTGTTGCCGGATTATGATGTCACAACAAATGAAGCTCACCAACGGCAAAGGGCGTATTCAATTTTTTTGATATTTCTTTTGATTTATTTGTTCTTTATTTAAGAAATAACACAAATTACCTTCCTATGCAGGCTTTTAAATTAAGAATTTATGGTAAGAGACAGAGTCATAGCCATTTTGGTCAAGATGTTTAAATAACATTATATACAATYACGTGAAAGCCTATTGCAGGATTTTTACATAATCTTTAAGAACTTGAAGTGTGTGTCGGAACAACTCTTAGCTACTACAACACCAAGTTGAGCTTTATTGTGTATCTGTAAAACTGACTGAGTTAGAGCTAGTTTGTGTTGCTTCAGTTTAACTGCAGCAGACATCTTGCATAAGGTTAACTCCAAACGTTAACGAGTTTTTTATGTTCATTCTATGAATACATTATTATTATTATTAGTATTATTTTGCTAACAAACAGACAKGATTAAGCTTCAGACTATGTTTTTTGTCTTTTCTTTTTTATTAGTATTTTTTTATTTATTTATTTTTGAATGATAAAGACAAAGAAACCCACAAAAATGGCCCAAAGCCATTATTGCCTTCACCTTCAGAGATGGGTAATAAAAAATAGGTTTAATATTCCTAGTTATGCTCTTAAAGCGAAAAAAAAACCCCCAATAATTAGAAAATTAAATTGATGATGCTAAACAAATAACGCTGAAAAAGCAGCAGCAGCAGAGCAGGTGAGCATGTAATTGGTATCAAGTGCATAATGAGCTACAGGTGCTGGTTTGGGAGTAAAAAAACGTGCGAAAAACGTGGAAGTATTCCAAAGATTACACTTATTCTAAATGCATACTTGAAAACAAATTTATTTTGTGTGCTTTTTTTCTAATACATTGACAACAAAGCAGATTCACTGTATATTTGGCTATAAAGTTTAACGCTTCCATATGCAGCAAGTTAAATACATTTTAGTCATACGATGAGAGATTTAAATTATGTGCTTTAGGTGTGCCGTCCTATGCAGACAGATAGTAAACCATTTATGATAATATGCTTGGTCGGTTCATGAGTGGCCAGCTCTGATAAAGCACTGTGTCTAATTAACACACTGACAGCCTCACTGTCTGGGCAATCACACTCTTCCACTTTATTAAAGTGGTTAAGGAAGTCACTCTGGCCCTTGGGGGACTGGTACAGTAATTTTCCCCCTGCAAGCCAGATGATACGCCCAGAGATGAAGCAAACCAAGTGTGACCGCCTCTCCTTTTTGCTTTTTTTTTTTTTTGCTTCTTTTCCTCTCATCTTCTTTTCTTTCTCTCCATTTTCTTTACCATTGCTCCCTCCCTGGCACATCAGCGTCTCCCCTTTCCTCTTTCCCCTTTCGTTTTTCATGTCCCTCCTCCTCCTCACCCTCCATGCAAGTCAGAGATGTAATATCAGATGCATTCTTCTGGTCTTTTTTTCCCCACTCTGCTGGAGTCTAAAAATAACTCTCACAGGAGGAAGTGCTGACTTTTGCTTCCTACACCAAACAAGGAGACAGTTTGATTGGTCAAGATGCGCCTCTGATAGCAACACAAGAGAGATGAGCTTGATTAGTATGTTTGCAACAGTAAACAGCCAAAGCACAACAGAGAACACTTTGAAGCTGCAAATAATAATTAGCACGAGAGATGAAGGAGATGATTATTGTATTTACACCTTGGCACAATGAACTCTGCTACTTTGTGTAAGGCAGGCTCTTTCAAATAAAATTTAGCTCAGGTTTTTATCTCTGATTATCATCACTGACAAGGTTTTMTTCACCGCATTAACCCATTTCCCTAGATGCTGCGCAACCTGCCAATATTCTGATGTTTAAAGCATTTGCAGGTGATTTCATTTTTGCAGTTACTTGTAGAGAGAGAGTGAAGAAAAACCCATGTCACATGTGCGGCTTCATTTAAAAGATTCAGTACAGACAGTGAATGTTTGTCACCCGCTGCTGAAAGGGGAAATCATGTTTTTGACTATTTTATATGGCAATACCTCAGTCAGTTTTACAGATATTATGCCAGAACTGGAAGTGATTGTTGAAAGCTGTTCACAACGTACCCTTTAAGTGTTATTTATTGCACAAGATTTTTGCCTAAAGGAGACAGATCATGCTTTTAAAGCCTTCTTTTTCACATTTATATCAATCAGCTGGGGTCTACATTAAGTGGAACTGCAATGCTTTGGTCTGAATACCTCCTTATTGTGACTCAAAAWGCCCCTCTTTCACCCCTTTTTCGAGGTGTGTCTGAGATAAACCCATTTTGATGCTGTCTCTTTAAATCCAAATGCCCCGCCTCCCCATCCAGATTCCAGACCGGTCCACTCTAGCTTGAYAGATGGGTTTACATCTATCAAGCGGTGCAGAAATGTTTTATTTACAAATTAATTAAAAGATGTCAACAACAGAAGACTAGTTCGTCCTGACATGTTGGAAACAGAGTCTGACCCAGAACGGGAGGAGAATGAAGACGATAAAATAATAGTTGATAAATTCAGACCTTATTTGGCAGTTCCTGTGGAAACGCTGTGATGTAATAGTTACGAAAATGTCAGAAAATAGAGACAACCGAACAGGTTGAAAAATATGACCCAAACAGAATATAAAGTGTATGTAAGCAGCACCGAGAGAAACTAAATTCAACTTCTCTGCACTGAAAACATTAGCAATAACTGGAATCAGCCTGGTCTATAGCTCAATAAATCATGAACCACTGGACTGATATTGAAAATTTTAGAACGTAACCTGTTACGGCCGGCTC
>NW_013952445.1:664782-672990 GCF_001266775.1 Austrofundulus limnaeus
GGTTTAACCACAAGGCTTCATAATTTGTCAGCATAAGGTGATCTTAGTCCAAAGAAACTATGAATTCCTTCAAGTAGTTTCTTTTTTTATGAGCCGCAAATGCTGTTAAAGTTTTGATTATCTGCACTTTGAAAAGCAAATAATGTGAGTTTGATTCACTTGAACGTACTTTTGGTGATTTTGCACATTATGCTGAAAAAAAAAAGAATTTATTTCCTCAACAGAAATCATTCATCCTATAATCCACAATATAACATTTCCTTTCTAAATTTTATAGCAGCTCCGAGCCATCAAAGGGGATGAGTTGTGTTGTTTATGATAGAAAATGGATATGGTTGTAAAATAATAAAAATATTAAAAAGCGCTCTGGTTTCTATTATTTTTTTACTGGCTAGTGTATAAAATATTTGTTTGTGAGCTTCGTTCTTGCATATTTGCCCAGTAATAAAAAAAATCTAATGTCTCATGCTGCTCTTTGTTTTCGAGGTGTTTTGCTTGTTGACAAAGAACGGTAATATCCTCACAGAAAGAAAAGTCGTGCTGAGATGGTTGGAGGATGTTGTCGTTGTCCTTTTACGTCCCCTGCTCCAAGATCCACCCAGAGAGACCTGTGGGCAGTTTATAGCACTTTTGTGACTGCTCAAAGGTCAAGTCTTGACAGGGCAGTGACACTGACCTTACGCCTGCGTGTTGTGTGAGGCGGCAAACTTTAAGGCCTCCTGACATGAGCCACAGTGACTCAGTTAGGCTTTAACCCCTCGCTGCACACTGACTAAAGGGTGTCTGATACTTTCTACCAACCTTGTGTTCGAAATGCTCACATCACTGAGCAGCTCTTGGGTGTTTTCAGTAATCCTCACTCAAGGAATCAGAAAAGGTTACGCTTGGCAGGGTTTAGGGAAAATTGCTATTTATGTTCCAACAACCCAAGGATTTACCTAGACTGATGTTTAAATTAAAAAGGTCATATAGGGTGGTTAGTCCATATAATTAAATAGTAATTTGTCTGTTTACTTTGATGTTAAATAGGTTTTTCCATACTTAGGTTTTGCCAGTCTTATAACACAGTCTTCAGTTAATATTGGTTCTGAATGACTGTTGAAATTGATTTCTCTAGTTAATAACAGCAATTTGGAGTCTGTCTTGGGATTTGCTTTTTCGTTGAAGGTTGATGCTGAGATCAAACATGGAGAAAATCTGCTCCAACACCTCCAAAATATTACCATATTTGTTTTATCATTTTTTTTATTAATTCAGCATCTACTTTAAGTGTCCAGTATATAGCTAGATGTTGTTACACATCCCTAAAACTGCAGTTTCAATTGAACTTAATCAAAACCAAAACAGAAAACCTTTTTGAAATCATTTGAAGTCTCATTTAATGTTTTACCTTCTGTTTATAGATCTTTGAATTATCTCATTTTGRAAAATTAAAGTTTAATTCTGACCAAACTGACAGGCTAATGGCTAGTCCAAGTAGGAACTAAACAAGTACCAAGTGGRAACTTTAAAACAATCCTTCATTATTGCCAGTTTCCCATATACAGGATAGTTCCTTTCATGCAGTGCTGGTTGTTTGCAAGCATTAACAGATATTTGTTTGTCAGTCTGGTCAAAAAAATGTATATTTTTTAATTAAGATAATTCAAAGAGCTATCTACAACAAAATAAATCTTTGTAATATTTTCATAGAACCCCACTTAAATTAGATTTTTGTTCTCCCCTTTAGCTGCTTCTCTGATTTCCCTGTTTAAGGCTCATTAGCAACAGCATTAAATTTATTAAGGCTAACGAAAAATAAGCAAAATCTTTCTGCACAACAGGAACTCATATGCACTAACATGCAGGCGCAGCTGATTAACTACCACAGCACAAAATAGTTACTTGGTTCTAACAAGTCTCAAAGTCTTCTTTGAGTCGTTTGTTCTTAAAAAGTTTTCCTGGCAACATGTACAGGCTTCCACCACCTTCGGGAAACAAATTGCTGCATGTATCAAAACTGCACACTGTATATATTTTTTTATTTATCTGCTTGTGTTGCATCTCACTTGTTGCCAGTGCTGTGCTTTGGGAGTGGATTCCCTGTATTTTTTTTTAAAAAACATGTATTCATAGCTGGTGTACTAGCAGCCCAGTGGAATAGTACAGCAAGGAAATGTTTCGAGTGGATTTGTCTCCTTGTAGTTTACACTGTTCCACAGAACTTAGATCAAATCTCAAGTCTCCAAATCTGCTTGAGGCCTTCCAAATTTACTAAAAGTGTTCTGCTGTCTCAGCCAATAATATGTGCCCACAAATATTAAAACCAGGGAGAAAAGGGTGAAAATGATATTTSAAAGACGGATCAGTAATGTTTGTTTTGTAAAGTAAAGTTATGGTGAGCTTTGTTTCCCCTCACGTGTCACAGAAGGTTAGAAATAAGATGGGGATAATTGGCATCACACATGAACATGTGTTTTTGGCTCACATAGTAACAATTTAAACAGTGAAACACTGATTAAAACTCTCATTCCCAAYTAACCACCACTCCCCCTTATGTCCCTATAATATTGACAGTTTTAATTCATGCAGCATGTGGTAACTTTGCCTTCAATTTTTTCATTTGTTGTTTCATTATAGCTTAAATAACACCAAAAAAAAAAAAGAAAATTTGTGTTTGGTAGATAATTTTTTGGTGGAACAATGCTTCTTGGTAATAGATAGTATGGCGGGCGTCTAATTGGCAGCAGCTGGGGGGTTCCAGAAAGCTTAAAACAAGAGTCAATAGAAACATCGAAGTAGCTGTTTGGTGGAGAAGAGTTGGTCATTTTTTCACATGTGCAAGCCTCATACTCAGCTCTACTGCTCATCCCACAAATACATGTTCCCTACAGATGTGGCATCATTTAAACAGAATTTAACAGGCTTTCCAACAATATAAAATGTATTGCCAAGAAGCAATGTTACAACAAAGAAATAATCTACCAAACACAAAATTTCTTACCTTTTATGCCAGGTTTAAAATGTGGTATGTTTTTCAGCCCTGATAATGTTGTGTGTAATTTGAATTTGTAAAATGATCCTTGAAAATGTAAAAAAAAAAAAAGGGGGAGCAGTGACGGAAATTTGTTATCGTGGCATTTTAATCAAGTTTTTATCTTTTCAAACCCACTGGAGTAAATCCAGTCTTTAGTTGATTTTGTGTCATTTATATGCAGCTTGAGAGATTTATTGTTCCTTGGTAGTGTCATTGGGCCTCATGCAAGAACCGTTCTACGCACAGATTTGTTCTTAAGTTGTGCGTACGAGTGATTTAGGAGAATTTGTGGCATTCACCAATGTTTTCGTATTCTAAGATTTTTYAGATACGAACAAAATTCACGAGTGGTCCAGACCTGTCGTAAATTTTGCGAGCAGTCAGTCTGCTGTTATCCAGATGGGTTTTCCTCCCTAATAACTTCATATTTTGTTAGTTTGAAGATATTTTGAGCTGAAAATAAATCACACTCTATGATTATCTTGACAATAGGCTATTCTGCTTGAATTAGAGTTATAATTTTAAATGTAATAATTTAGACTAACAATATAAATTGTCCGTCCGTCCGTTTTCTGCCGCTTATCTGAGATCAGGTCGCGGGGACAGCAGCAGAGAGACCTCAGCGACACCCTCCATGTCCTGGGGGACTCTGAGACGTTCCCGGGCCAGAGGGGATACATAAACCCTCCAGCGACTCCTGGATTTTCTCCAAAGTGCCAGACATATTTTGAAAACATTTTAAAATGCTTATTTCAGAACTGCATCTGAGACCACCTGCGACTGCGCGGCACAGGGGGGGTGGTGGTGGGGGTACGGTGCGCAACGGTGTGKCTTCTGAATAAATGAAAAWGATTTAACACAGTTGTTTATACTTTTAGCAGCTCWTTTTATCCCACAGCTGACCTGCTAAAAATGACAGATTTTCTTTTCTGGATCTCTGACAGACGGACTTCAATCTCTGAACTCGTAAAGTTCTTCTTTTTGGTTTTCACTGTCGTTTTCCTGAATGGACACTTCCTTATGTCTGAGGCAGGAATCATAGCCTTATATGGTGTTTTTGGGGTGGTAATTATGCTAATCTCCTCTCGTGTGCACGAGCAGCTGGATAGAACAGGTGGAATTTACGCAGCTCATTTGATAGAAGAGTTTGTTGAATCTGACGTGACATGTTCGTACRAACCCTTCGTACGAACAAAAGTAAGAGAAATTTAGGATAAGAATACGAACATGTTYTTGCATGAGGCCCATTGTTGGTGTTTGATTAGGTGCTGTGTTCTTGGTTATGTGAAGATGTGTCTTTTTTTTTTGTTACCAACTGTTGTATATGAATGACTTTTGTCTGTGAGGGATCATACATTTAGCCCGTTAAACATGTGCAAAAGGGGAATTCAGGTTGATTCAGGCAATTTCCCTCTTCCCCAATGGTAATCAGTCAATGCACAAAGCAAGTCATTGCAGTTGCAACAGCTCAGAACCTTCATATTGTTCTGTTGTGTACAACATGCCCTCTTGACACCTCATCCCAAAGGTCTTTTTGAACACAGGAAGACTCTTTCATTGCAGTAAAATGTAAATACATTCTACAATCTAACGTCTTCTCAAACGTGTGGAGGGTTGAAAGCTTGTGCTGTCAAGTGTTGCTTTGGCGAAAGAAAACACCCTGAAAAGACACCAAAGACATCCACTTCTAACTTCGCAATATTTCCACCTGCCATCACTCCCTCACCTCCCCCTCAAAGGGGGTACTTTTCTCGCCTCTCCCTGGAGTGGCGGTAACAGTGAACGAGGAGGCATGACTACGCCGACAAAACACGAGAGAGGGAAGCCTCCTTCATGCCTCATTGACTTTGTTTTCTCTAGCTAATTTTTTCCTTTCTCCTCGCCGCCCGCCTCCTGTCCCTCAAAAGCACACAGGCTCGCAGACAAACACACACTCCATTCATCTCCCGCACCTCCCCTTTCCACGCCTCAGCGTTTTTGATGGTGATTTTGACACGCAGGCTGTCATGCAGCAGTTCTCTTGGAGGTGGCGATTAACAGAGCTGTCACCATATGGAGTGAGATCAGCCGTCAAAACCCAACATAATTGGCTGAGTGAAGAAAAATACTTACATAACCAGGCTGGGGGGGGGGGAGGGTTGGGGCAGGGAGAAAGTGGCGAAGGCGGACACTTTGGTCTTTGGTCTGCCTATAATAAATGTCCATTAAAGCGCTTGCGAGTGATTTATTAATGGGAAACTCGATGCTTCATAAGAGCTAACTCAAAAGATGATACATAGAGCATTCAAAGAAGAGAACGTGCCCCCCTGGCAACAAGGGTGGGGGGGGGGGGTAACAGAACAGAAACATTAGCTTTGCAGCGATAAGCCACATAGAAGGATAAGACAGAACAATTTATCAAATTAATGCAGGAAAAACTTACATTTGATGAAGTCATTGTCATGTCTACACCTAATATTGAAATGGACTTGAAGTCTGAGCCAAGGGTTTACATTGCTGAAGGCCTAATTATATGGATTGGCTGCAGTAGAGCGTAGCCTATCAGCTCTGGGGAGAAATTAATTCTGGTACAGGGGAAGAGAGAGAGAGAGGAGCAGGCTGCAGTCTGCTTCACTGCTGTGAATTGATGGCTGCAGAGGCAGCTCTCTGTGTGTGTGCGTGCGTGCGTGTGTGTGGTTCTGCTTCACTTAAAGCTACACACGGCTTTACTGTGGGGTATATTCTTTGTGATTTAGAAACTATGTCTAACTCTGACAGATATGTGCTGAATTACAACAACAGCCATAAGCAAGATGTAAATGACGTGCGCTTGATTCACGGCTGCGTTCCGGCACCCTGTGTGTGCTGTGTGAGTTTTCTTGCTGAACTGTGTACATACAGTACATTAGCCTGTTCATTTCGAAAACAGCTGATGGTCACATTAATACATATCGTCTAAACGTGCATTGCACGTGTTGCTCAGAAAGGCACTTTAAGGCTAAGCTTAAGGACTTCGTTCTTGTAGTACTTAAGCAGCCACATGTAGGATCAGTTTAAGAAAATGGAATTAAAGAAAGATAAAATAAAAAGTGCTTTTGTTTTTGATAAGGGAAAAAAAACAACATCTTGCGATATAATATGTCACATATACAGATAAAAATAATGGCACAAAGAATTTGTTTTATCCCAAACCTGAGATTGCAAAAAATGTACAGTTTGTGAGATATTTATTATTTTGCTCCAAATATATAAAAGTCTATGCCTTTACATCCATAGCCAGTAAACAAATAAACACAACAGACTTTAACATCTAATCGTTTTCTTAGTTTTCTTGTCTTTTTGTGTGAAAGCTATAAAGCAGTGATCAGTTTTTCTTCCACAAGTTTTTTTTACACAAATTTCATTCCACAATTGTTGTGCTGTTTTAATAATTTAAACATTCAGCTCCTTCAGAAAATAACAGCTATGACTTTTGGTGCTTCAGCAATTAATACATTTTGCAATATTTCACTGTTTCAAAAAATTTAGTTCCTATTGAAAATAAATGGAGCTGTCATCAACATCCTTGAAATCTTTCAATATATTTAAACCTTTTCTTTCCACATTTTGGTTCGATTCCGCTTTTTTAAAAAAAATGTTTGTGCTAATTTTAGCTTCCTTTAGCTTTTTTGTTGTTGCTAATTTAGTGCATTTTCTGCTTTTTCAGCTCTCCCTTTGCTCTTTCAACTATTCTTATTTCATGTTTGTGCTTCTATCAGCTTCTTTCTGCACATTTAAGCATTTTATGCTTTTTTCAGTTGTTTCCTGCAATTTTAGCCATTTTCAGCAAATTTGAACTTTTTCAGCTAATATCGCCTTTTTTGTGAGCTACTTCTTTCAGCAGACTAATTCAATAAACATGCTCTTTCCACTTACTTGCTAGATTTATCTTTTTTAAGTTACTTTTTTTTTTTGCTAATTTCAGCTTTTTTAGCTGTTTTACAACAAATTGCTAAATTTTTGTACATCCTTTTTTCTGCAAAAGTCTTTCAACTTTAAACAATCACACTGTTGCACAAAATGAAATATTTCTGGTTATGATTTTTTTAAAATTGCAATTAGTCTCATTGCTTCTGTGGCATTGATAGTTTCTTCATTAAGGCACACTTTTAAATATGTAATTTGCATATTTTCTGTTCTCCTCTTGTCAAGTCACAACCAACTTAATCGATAGAAAACTAGCACCTAATGGCTAGTAGGTGGTGTGGTGTTACTCTGACTCATCTGTCAGTTTGAGCACTGAAAAAAGTCTTTAAATACCACTTTAACTCTGTGTGTCCTGTGTGTCCTGTGTCCATGCATTGAGGCAGTTTTGTTTGTACAAAAAAAAACTTCATTTTTAGATGATACACATGGATCACCAACAACAGAAATGACTTTTTGACCTGGTGCCAGTAAATGCCTTGTATAGGGACAAAATGCTATCTATAGAAAAATAAGCAAACAACAAGAATAGTTCCTTGGGCCAGTGAAAGCATCCTGCCTCAGCACCTCGTTAATTGGCTGAGTTTGAGGCTGTTTGGCTTGGACCCATTGCTCCGTCTGATTGCTGTCAACACAAATCAGCATGTAATATGTTCGGTGTTGTGTCTTGAATGGAGAGGCAGACGCCCTGCAATGTCCCCACTTCCTGTAGCGAAACACAAATAAATACAAGTGCCGTTCCTTTTATTTTTCATGGTTCAGTAATCCAGATAGAGTTAGTGGAAGTCTTGTCTGCAGTTTGGCAAACATTCCTACAGCCTGCAATTTCATGCTTTCTCCCTAGTACATAACTTCMAGGGCTGCCAATGGTTGACAGATTCTAGTTTTGTATACCCACTGACAAAGCCTAAACCTTCAGAGCAGAACATTCCTCTTGCGATCTGTCTCATAGCACTTCCATGTTATCAGTCCAGCCACTCTGACCAGTGTTATTTATGTGTACCATCACTTCTTTCTCTTGTGTTGTGCTGATGGATGTCAGTGCTTCTCTTAAAAATTATCCGCACACCTCTGTCTTGCCTTTGCTGAGCTGCGGATGGCTTAGATCAGTGGTTCCCAAACTTTTTATCTTCTGACCCACAAAATATCCATGGCAAAAACTTGTGACCCCAAATATTACTGGTCTGTGTAAAGCTTCGTTAATAACCCTAAAAACACAGGCTTTTTGACAATCTAAACGGCTTGTACAC
>NW_013952445.1:674340-685971 GCF_001266775.1 Austrofundulus limnaeus
GTAAGTTCCTTTTTTCTGGAGGCACAATACAAAGACAAGTGAGCTGCTGCTTTAGGTTTCAGTCAGAAAGTTAATGTCAGCTGCTGCTTCAGTGGAACTGGATGCTGCACAACTGATTAAATCTTAGGTTTTTTTTCTACTTATTTTTCACTGGTGACAAAATAAGATTCAACTTCAGGTCATATCTTAATAAAAAAGTATTTCAAGTATCTAATATAGTGTCTAGAATGCAAAGGAGAAGRCAGATTAACATCTGTTCTAATGAGAGTTGACTTTTGTACAGAAGCAGAGGAAGCCTGCATACCTAGCACCATGTTTATTTTTAAAATAGTGTTTTTACTGCCACTTTTTGTTTATGACTAAATCTTTGTCCTGTTAAAAACACTGCTTATTATCAGAGATTACTTTGGAGTGGTTTGCATGTTCATTGGTTTCTTTTGCATTTTTGGAAACTAATAGCTTTGTATGCATTTATTTAATAATGTTTCACTATTTACTAGTGACTGGAAGCGATTTTCAAATATCCAAAGTCTAGTTAAAATGGTCAAATTAAAAAATAATAATAATTTGACCTTCTCAACCTTATTTGTTATTGTTGTTTTGGACCCTATCTGGTTGGGACACGCCAAGTTGTTTCCTAATGATGCTTTTTAGGGGTGAGTGTATCAATCCAAGTAAGTGTATCAGATTAAAAAAATAATAATTAAATAAAAAAAGACAAATATGTCTGGAATATATTATATGTATGGAAAAGTAATATATTATTAACATATTTTGAAAGTGTTTTTAGTATGTGAATTGAATGTTTTGGTCTTAATGAAATCATTACTGTGTGATTTAAAATAAGGAAACAAGAAAATGTATTAATTTAAGAAAGTCTTGGAGATGAATGGAAATAATTAGGTTTTTACTTATTCCCATTCCTTTTCAAATATGTTTTATTTTTTTATCTTATCAATCATTTTTCATGTTTTTTTTACATTTGAAAGAAATTTAAGCAAACTAATCAATACTAGCATGATAAAATTGATTATTTTGTTTACACCTCATTTTCACTATTGACTATTTTTCACAAATATTCAGCAGTCTCCAAATTACAGTTAGACATAAGTTATCTTCATTGTGCCCACGTGCAATGAAAGTTGTTTTTATTGACATTGTTATGCTTATACTTTTGTTACATTGTTGCTTCTTCTTTGTCCCATTTTATTTTCTTGTAGTTAGTTAATACTTTCTTTATCCTGTTTTTTTTTTATCACAATTGACTAACTAAAGGTAAAATCACAAATCTATTCAGTGAAACTGACATTGGTATTTGTAGCAGCAATACTAGCTTTGTATTTACTTGGCATAAGATTGATTCCAAAATTCCTATCAACACCCACCCTTAATGCTTTTCCAGTTAGTCGATTTTTTATGAACACAAGTACAGTTTTAACATAAAGGTTAATATTTATTAATGCTGCACTTCGGTGCACCATTTGTCTTCCACTTTGCCATAAAGAAGCCTTTTTTGGCCACATAGTCATAATTTAAGGTGACTGTAAACGTCAGGGACAATTGCCCCCACAGTTTGCTGTCATTTACCAGGTTGATTCATCCCTGTCCCATTTCCACTTGAACTCTGTTTGTTTGCCGTTCAAAGCAGTTTATATTGTGCTTCGACTCCAGGCTGTTCTGCTCACAGCTCTCAGAGATTTTCTGCTTTTMAATGTTACAAATTCATCGTCAATAAATAAATAAATTAGCAGCTCCTCGCACACGGTTTCTAATCCCCAAATTGTCTACCTTTTTGTTTTCTCGAGAGAACGCCTCTCATGGTAAATTGAAGACAGGCTTCCAGTTGTTGGAATATATTTGCTCATGGCTTTTATGAAGAATGACACTTCAAGCAGAGCCAACATTGTTGTGTGGAAGACGGTTTGCATTTATCCCCAAATGGCTTTAAGAGAATGTGCTTTGATTAATACRTCTGTTAGGAAGTGCTATGTACCTAAGAGAAGCGCTTTCTGAGAACACAACAGTCATTCACRAGAAGCATCTTTGTCGAATGGGTTTAACGTTGAGACTCACGCTTTGATGCAGGCCCATAGACGGAGGATGGAGATAGATATTTAGGGTGTAGTTGTGTGTCTTACAAGGATTTCACAGGCTTTTAAATGACAGAGGAATCATCCACGTTTATTATTTCGTGCTCTCAAGCTGGGTGGCTTGCATCAAAATCAGAGGAATCCATTTATTCATCCATTTCCTTTACCGTCTTTTCCATTCCAGGTCTCGGGGCAGCTGGTGTCCGTCTCCAACAGTCACTGTGCATGAGGCRGGGATCAGAGGAACCCAATTTTTCCCATTCATTAGCCTTCCAATTAATAGTACTGCCAAACTTTTCTCCTCTGAACAATAAACACACATACCCTGGTTCTATTTTCTTCCCACACACAGATGCAAATAAAGCAGGTGGCGAGGTGTTAAACAGACTGTGATTTGGCTTGAATTAGATGGCAGACAGTCCCCGAAGGCCCGTGGGGCAAAGCAGGATTTCGCTGATCCAGCGTTGGGGCCAGCACTGCGAGTTTTCAGTGGATAGCCTATGCCAGGCTGGCGTCTCTGTGCAGTTTGAGGTAGCACATGGTGCGAGTCTGGCACTTTTAGCTTTTGGGAAGTACCTGTAACTACATATGTGCTAATGAAACTGGCAGCTTTACCTTAATTCTCCTYGCAGTCCATTCGTTCCCACACATTATTTGCTAAATCCATTTAAATCCTGACTTTATCAGTTTCTTGTCTGTGTTCTCTCTCTCTTTCGTGAAGTGGAGCTGATAACAGGTTGTCTCCTGAGGGAGGCCAGGCCAGAACCTTTTCCTCGCTTTTGCATGTGTCACTGTGATTGAATGAGTGCTGTCTCTGTGCTGTGAGTGAGCAGTCTGAGAGGCATGTAATCCTGTTCCCATTCTGTTGAGAGCAGCAGACACTGGTGTTGGTGGGCTCGTGTGTCCCTGCCGAAGTCATATTTTGTAATGGTATGGTGGGGGATAGTGCATGGCCTGATTTCTAAAGTTTTTTCTTTTTTGTGCGTCTCTGTGTTTGAGGGCGAGGAAACAGCAGGAGGATGGAAAAAGCAGAACTCATCAGGGGTTTTGCTTCATCCATGTGGCAGTCGGTCAGAGGATTTCATAGATGGGATTAACAGCTCCCTTGCGAGTTTATTCAAGCCGTTTATCATTAATGTAATCCAATTACATTTTTATTGTGTTTCATTCAGATTTGTCTCAAATTTTTACATGGTAGGTCTATTTAATTATCAACCTGAATAAATTCAGCTTAAACTGGTTTATACAGATTATTCAATAACAGAAACTCAGGTTAAAGGTGTTAACCACAGTGACCAATTCTTTGTCAATATTTTTATTGCATAAACATACATATTAATTTTTTTTATTCTCATATGTGGCTRACTTAAAAAATGGGAATATGTAGAACATGCAAGTGTATTAGGCAATAATGCCCACTTTCTAATCGCATTACATACCAAAGTTTTACACAAAGRTCTTTCAAGATCTGCTCCTGTTCAAAGTAAGTTTTATGGATCACTTTCAGCTACTACCACATATATTTTTCACTCAATATCTGTAAAGTTAAGGGTTCTAGGCATTTCTCTTTTGCTTGTTTTGTTTGCTAAGTTTGATTTTTTTTTTTTTTTGGTTCCTGCTCTTTGAGGAGTAAGACGCTTTTCCACTCTTTCCTGCCCTCCCTTACATTCCCTGCTTTGCTGCTCGAAGCCTCCTTTATGTTTTCATCCGAAACCAGAAATTATGGATATTTTTTATTTTTATGGATTTGGTTAGCTGGTCTCTTAATACATTTTTGGAACAAAGTTTTCTTCCATGGGAGGAAATGTCAAAGGTGTGACCTTTTGTTCTGCTCTGTTCTGGATATATATTTGGATTCTGATCACTGGATTCTACAGATTGGMTTGGTGGTCTCCTGGTGTTCTACAAAACAGCGTCGGTGGCTATTCAGGCCATTTTCTGGCTGCCTGACCAATATGAAGGATTGCCGTTCTTTCAGCACTCAGACTTTTGCCTTGTGCAAGCTAGAACTCTGTCTGCAAGTGGTTCTGCTAAGGGTTGCGGGCCGGCTGTGGTTCCTGGACTTTGCTGGGGAGATGGGATTAATCTGGGAGAAGGTGATCGCTCGGCTCGGTGGGATTGCCCACACTATTTGTCTGATTGGAGTCGCCACATTGGATGTACCAGCGGRCATTAAGGCAGATGGAAAATTGTTATTGTCTGCCTGACCGAAAACGTTTTCTTCTGTTCCCAAACAACTGATTCCAGATTTGTGTCTCCACCACCATGTGACCTTGAGAAGGCTGTTGATCTAATATTACTCCTGGTGTTTATGTCGACATGGCCCCGCCCCCCACTCCCATCTAATCTGTTCCCTTGTAGAACAACCTGAATCTGCACAGAATGAACAATTCAACACCAATATTATGTTCAATGGCTGAACTATGAGGTTTATCTTTTGGGGGACTGGATTCTTTGGTCTCGTTCTTCAGATATTCTCACAAGTGCGTACAACATTCATGGCTTCAGATACACGCCATCTAAACTCACTTACTCCTCTGACTAATAAATGTGCTCTTGCGTTTTTTCGTGAACACCATAGTGCATCATATTTTGTTGATATAATATGATGTTTTTTCCCCTCATCTAACCTTCTGTGTTTTTTTTTTTTTCATTTTTCTTTTTAAAGGTAGTGCAAACCCTGCTGGTTGCTGCGTGACCTGTTCCCCTATGTTTTTGTCATGTGTCTTCTTGAATGGGTGTTCTTAAATGTAATTTTATTGTGCTCCGTACAATGACAATATCATCATTATCATCATCATCATCATCATCATTAGCTGTAGCAATTATCTTTAATCAGGTGGACTTCAAAATTCTCTTCAATGTAGATGTTTAGATGTGCATAATTACTTTCTRAGAGTTTCATTTCATTTTTATTTTTGCTTCTCCTCTCATGGATGTTTTTTACTTTCTCTCTCTTCAGACTTCCCTTAACTATCCTGCTTTGCTGCATTTTGGGGCCTTTTTTTTACATATCATCCAAACTGGAAATGATGGATCTGGTCAGCTGGTCTCAAAAATTTCCTACATGTAAACTGGGCAAAGGAGAGCCCTCTTGTCCTCAAGGACATATGCAGCAGGGCRTGTTATGGATTCCTGGGGTGATTGGAAGATAATTTGCCTTTCTAYGCTGTCAATTGAGGATGTCGAARATGTTTTCATAAGTGAATTAATGATAGCAGGATTTCTACTGATTGGTGGTGGTGGATATCTGGGCTATCGTGAAATATGGAAAGTGTCAGGAGCCATTCGGGCCTTGATGAGGTTGCCTGGCTTGTGTGATGGTATTGCTAGAGCAGAGCCTTTGGAATGACCAACAAGTTCAGCTGATTGGAATTTCGCCATGAGAGTTCTAGTGAGACATTAAGGCRACAAGCAATCAAGTCAGCCTGTTCCACAACAAGATGTGTTTATCTGATTTGGCGCTCCAACATGGCCTTTAAGGCTGGATATCTCAAACTCTCCTGGAAGTTTTGTCATCAGATGCTCTAATAAATTGCAGTAAATGGTCTAAGTAAATTTACAAGTTGCCATTTTTTCCAAGTACTCACACTCAAGTGTCCTGAAACTTGGAATCAATGTTGATAGGGTATATATACTCCATTCAGTGTGTTTCGGTTTACATTTCATGTGAAGAGTTTGTCAGTTCCATGTTTAAAAATATTTTGCAAGTTGAAAGAAAGTGTTTTAATTTTTGCAACAGGACATATCGTACCTATTAGAAAGGAGAGATGCCTTGTTCTCAATGAAAATAATGTTCTTAAAGTCACTGTGTAATGTTTCAGTTCAAACTTGGTAAGTACTTTGTATTAGCTGCACTCTGTGTTGGTGAGTATCTAAGCTGAAGTACTTGAACTTTGTTTGAGAAAAACTAGTTTCAGGACACCATTTTCAACAGCATCACCAATGGCTGTATTTATTGAATAAGACAACAGTCAAAGCTGRTGTTTTTACTAAAATCAAATCATGGAAAGACAAAACGGACAGGGGGAAAAAAAGAATAATGATAATCACAAAGCTATGCAATGTGCCTGAAATATTTCCCAAAAGCGTCATCTTCTAGCTGTTCAGGCTTTACAACAGCAGCCTGTGATGTTGGAAAAATATGGGTACTTTCTGAAAATGTTCCAAACATCTGAAATGATCCCCTTTAAGAGCAGATGTAATATAAAACAAACATGAGAATCCATAGATTGTGTGCCCACTTTGCCGTCCTTCATAGTGTGAATAACCACAGCTGATCATAAAGCACTATTCAAGCTTTGACAAAACACATCAGTCAAATTGCATGCAGGARAAGTCCACTTAGCATCACAGCCTGATGACACAAGAGCTTGTCAGCTCAGAGGGAAGATATGCTCTCAACATGCTGGCTGTTGGACAAGAAGTTGAGTCAGATTATTGAAACTATAACCCTGATAACATAAAAACAGAGCTTTTGTGAATCTTTTTTGAAGTTCTGTTGTTGGAATTTCTCAGATATTTTTATGTGGGTGAGCTGGTAATTTAGTTTTGTGTGTACTGTTGCTATATAACAGCTGTTCTTTACCCTCATCCTTCATGTCTCTGCTAAGTGATCCAACATTTTGAAGGGGTTTGTTTGATGCAGAGTTGTCTGAAGGCGTCTGGAAAACGTTTCCATTACCTGCTCTCTGGGAGGATAAGGACATATAGATGTGGCTGTTCAAAGAGCCCTGTTGGCCTGCAGGAAGATAACAAAAGACACAAACTTGACATCAAAATTGCAACATGCTGCAGGATTGCAACTGACACACCCAGTTATTGCACCTCTCCTCTCTCCGGATTGCTYATTGACTCACCAAGACACCAAACTGACCCTGACAGGGACTCAAAAAAAAGTCTGAAAATGATCACGCTGCAACAAACTTTAAGCAAGGTAAGCTTATTTTTATGTTTTTTTTTCTGCCCTACACACCTGTTGAGAGAGTGTGAGGACTAATCACATCCTTCAAGTAACCTCCATAATCCCCAATCACATCTCAGTCTATTTCTACACTCTCCCCTAATCCTTCGCCGTTTTGATGTTTCCTGCAGCTTGTAAAGTAAAAATCAATGAAATATGGAAGGGGGAAATGCCCCCCTYTACCTTCATCTTGGCTACTTTGAACAAACCAAAGCCCACAAAAAGGAGCTAGTAGTCATCCCACTGATCTCGGGAGGCGCAGAAAGCGAGAAACTTCAGTCACCGGGTGCTAGGACCGGCCCGCTCTGCCGTGCTCATGTATGCCCTCAGTAGTTCCATATGCCCGGTGAGCTGCCAAAAGAGTGGACAGGCAAGCTCAGAGACTGCCAATCTGCAGATGCAGGCGCTGTCTGCTCATGCATATTAAACCCACACCACCTGCTCRTCGTACATCACACCCTGCATTCTCGGTCCCAGGAATTTTAATCAGCCGCACTGACAGGAAGCCACTCTCTGGCCACGTATGTGAATCATTCAAGTTCCCCCCGTCCTGCTCCCTTTCCTGCAGAGACGTGGATGCATGTTGATCTTGCGTTTTTTTTTCCCAGCATCCTTCAGTTGCTGTGAGTCGGCTGAGTGGCAGTAAGAGAGTGAGAGAGGGGAGAYGACTGCTGTGTTTTTAAATATGATAATTTCCTGTGGTCTTTGGTTGACTTTCTTGTCAAATTCTTATGCTCCTGCTTTCCTGTTGCCCTCAGAGGTGAGCGTATTTGTGAACATGTTCACAAAGTATGGTTGAAACAGATTTAGACTTTGCAACTCCTCTATTTCTTTTTTAGATCTAAAACTAAATCTCATACTGCAAAAAAACACTTTTTTATCATTTCCAATTCAAATCTATTTGCTGGCTATAAACAGGAAGCAGGATAAATACCTGGGGAGAGAAAATCTATGTTTTTTTTCCTCTTAGAATTTTTGACTTTGATAAGATCCTAGCTCATCAAAAAAAAAAAGTATTTTTCAAGCTTCAGTCAACATGTCAGAGAAGATGTTACAGTAAGCAAATGAAGACACAATCAGGTACTCGTCCGACTGCACCTTTCAGTTCCTGCCAGTTTGTGCTGGTGCAGCATAATCCTCGAGAACCCCTCAGGATTAATTTTTCATGCTATCTTTTCAAATATAGCCATTTTAGAAGGAAGGCAGATGGAGATGGGCACAGCCAAGACAGGACAGAGCACGCTTTCAGTTGCGTGGTAACAGTTTACTGCACATAAACAGGGAAGGCAAATATGCCACATTTGATAAACGGCTCCTTAATCTGCATTGAAAAGCTTTATTTATTTAATTAGTAATCAGCAGTTTGATGGACACAGTGTGTGTCCATCATTTGTTCTCTTAGGGGATTATTCCTTTTCTTCAGCCTCTCTCATTTAAAGGGTTTCCCAGGGATCTGTTTTTAGTATACTGTTATTTACTCCATGTACAGTTTGTTTGTTGCCTTTGGGCTCGARCTTATGCCAAAATGTTATTTTTTTATTGTTTTTGAATAATATCCAGTCTTGTATGTCCTTTTGGGTAAACAGACATAAAGTAAAATTCAAACCTGAAAACGATGAAACTTCCTCCATCTTGATTCAGAAAAATCTAATGTGCTCATCAGCTTTGGGTCCTGTAGCTTCATTCAGTCATTCTACTGTCAAGAATCTGAGTGTGAATGTTTACTAGGGCTTACATAAGTGTATTAGTTGAATTGTGAAACCAAGCTTTAATCAATCATTGCTGTGAAAAAAACTGCATCATCTTCATTACATCTAATGCAAACCTTTGTAGTTTGGTGTTTTAAATGAGTCATCCTGCCTTCATTCATAAAAAGGTTTAGAATGAAATGAGAATCCGTATCAAGTGCAGGAAAGCAGTCCAGTACTCAGCCTTGAATRTTTATTTTCAGACATACATACATGTCAAGTTGTATGGATTTTCAGCAAATGACATGGATTTTGCAGGCATGTGAATGTATAGAGAAATCTCATGTTCATTTTTGTTCAAATCTCACAGCTAAAAAAAAACAGCTTCAAATTAATTTTATGTCTCAGAGCATGTAGGACAAAATAAAATATCTCCCTACCCGCTCTGGAGCAGCACAGGGAGCAGAGGGGGTAACAAACCTATTTCTAGCGRCAGAGCAGATTTTTTGTAAAAATTACAAATTTTGTTGGTCAAGACACAGGTAAACATCCAAAGGGGTTTATCACATCACAACATGGTGGTCCATTCACTCATAGCCTGACTACCAAGACCAAAAGTTGTTGTTAATAGAAAACCTGGACACACACTGGATATGATGTTGTGAAGCTTATGTGTAAATTCAGACTGAGACTCCTTCCTCCTCACCTGCTCCATCCAATCACCGCGCCTCACGCCCAGCKGCAGTCAGTCAGCATCAGCTGCTATCTTCTGTGTGTGAAGTTTTCCAGGTTGAAATAGTAATCAATCAACACTAAAACAATATAGAGCCTTGTTATAAATAAAAAGTGTATGTAAATWCAGTTAATCGGTCACAAAATATCTTACACACAGAAAGTGTGAACACAGACCCCTAAACCATCTCTCTGTAAGGCTTCATGTCCATTTTCAGATGTTTAAATGCCCGTCTTGTTTAAATCATCTTTTAAACTTCCACACACCAGTAAGAGTGCTCTGTTCAAYCAACAGTTTCAGTTAGACGTTCCAAGATCTATAAAACAATGTGAAGGTGATCAGCTTTATTGTGGTGGCTTATTAGTTGCTGTTGCATATACTCACCATTCAGAGTGGTATTGATTTATAGATATATGAGTATAATAAAGTCCTACGATGAAATCTTAATAAAACTGCCATAGTGTTTTATCTAGTTTATTGTTTGTTTGTTTTTTACTGTTATTGTGTTTTGTTTACTGTGTTTTTTAGTTTTGTTTAGTTAATGCACTTAGTTAAATCAAACATATTTCTAAGAATTGTTAAATTTCCATTACACTGGTGGCACGGTGGCTCAGTTGCTAGAGCTTATAATCAGCGAGAAGGTTGCCGGATCGAATCCCAGCCCAGGGACCCTTCTGAGTAGAGTTTACATGTTCTCTCCGTGCATGCGTGGGTTTTCTCTGGGTACTCTGGCTTCCTCGCACAGACCAAAAACACGAYCGTTAAGTTAATTCGTAACTCTAAATTGTCCCGAGTGAAAGAGTGAAGGGTTATTTGTCTCTATGTGTCCCTGTGATGGACTTGTTACCTGTCCAGGGTGTGCCCCGCCCCTCACATATTATAAATGCAGTATAAACTGCTGCAGGGTACAGTGACCCTGAAAGGAAGAAGTGGATGTTACATTTCCTAATTATATGTGAAACTTAGTTTGAGGTGTCATAGTCAAATTTTTAGAAACGTTTCCAACACTGTAAAAAATTGTTTCCAAAAAGTGAAGCTTAGGCGCATTTTTGGATTTGCACATGCATCTATGCTTTGTCAAACTACACACTATGTTCTTGCAAATCTGCATGTTATTCGTTTTTTTGTTCTCATCAATAATTTTGCATCTCGATTCTCTATAATTCATTTTTATGAATAATAAACTTTTAATTATCTTCCCAAGAAACACCAAACAAATATATATATTTTAACAAAACATGAAATCCCTTTAATTACCATCTTATTTCTTTCATGTCATGGTTCAGAATGTGAATTTAAATTTAATGTCTTTGCTGTAGTGAAAACACAAACGCAGCCTTTCTCATTAAACATACATTCGATAGATTTGGATTTATCTCTCTGCTGGTTATTCTCTTATTTTCTCTGTAAGTAATGGAGATAAAGAGAGTAAAGTGCATAAAAGCTATTCTTGATAGCTTTTATGTGTTTACCCTGGAGAGAATGATTTTGTGTTCATAGCTGTACTGACAGCTGCATCATATCGTAGCAATTTAACTAATGCAACATGTAGAACATGTGGTCACTAGAGGCAGAAGAAAAAAAGAATATTAAACATCATATTTATATAAAGCTTTGGACTATAAACATATTTTCAATTAACTTAAACACTTTTTAATATGTTTTTCTTATTCAAAATTGCTGAATTTCCCCATATCCTGTCCAAATACAGGACAAGACGGACTATGAGGAAAAATCAAGCTCCGCCTCCAGATTATGCAATCATTTCAACCCTGCTCTATCTCCACTTGGATTGTGTATACGTCACCAGTAAAATGTTTCAGATTTTTTAAATATACAACTGACATTCCACAATTTAGCTGATGTTACATTTATAAATATATATTTGTGTAACGTGTTCTGTGAGCTGAAACGGCTGAGAAAAGACATGAAGGGAGGCAAAACTTTTCAGACTCAAGGAACAGCAGGGGGTGCTCATGAGCTCAGAAAATGCACGAGCCGCAGCAGAGTTTAGCTGCAGAATAAGAACAAAAAGTTACAGTTAAACCAAGTGCAGTGTTTAAGGCAGGGGTCTGCAACCTGCGGCTCTGGGGCCACATATGGCTCTTTGGACCCTCTGCAGTGGCTCTTTGAAAATGTGACCGAACAGAATATATA
>NW_013952445.1:686375-694350 GCF_001266775.1 Austrofundulus limnaeus
GTTTTACAATGTCACCTCCACTGGCCATAAAGGTTCCTGAAAAGGCCTCAAAAAGGCCCATGGACCACCAGTTGTTAATCACAGTTGTAGCTTGTTTTGCGGCTCTGGACACATTTTATCAGTGAGCCAAGGAGCAGAAATAGCTCTTTTGATCATAAAGGTTGCCGACCCCTGGTTTAAGGTATCTGTTTTGTAAAGTTTCAGTTTATAAAGTTAAAATAGTAAAGTACAGCAGGGATCTGTTTGTTTTCTCTCTTTTAAACCTGACTTTTAGAATGGAAGATTATGTATTTTAATGCTTAAACTATTTTCTAAACTGGACTTGGAAGCAGCAGGTAAATAAGAGCCACACCACTGCTGAGACTAAAGCTCTTCTGAAACAGTTGTGTGGAYGTCCTGAGAGAAACTTTTTCACCCTGCCATTTTTCAACTTGTGACAGTATCTGGACTTAGATGGGATGTTTTCAGCAGTGCATGAACTTAAGTTATAATTAAATGTAGGACATAATAACTTTGTTTTAATGAAATGTGCATCAAATGAGCTGCAGTTTGTGTGAAGAACATGAGACATGACTATAACTTCTRCCAGTCATATGGTGAATAAGTTGTTCTGTAGGTTCATATATTTGTAAATCTGATTCTGATGAACTGAGTGCCTCACCATCCATGAACCTCACCGCACGTCACTGAGAACATGATGCTGTAAACTCAGCTATTACATAACCACTCAGGAACATATATACATGTCTCTAATTAAAGAAACAATACTTTGCAGGGAAAACTAATATTGGGCACCTGAAACAACAAAACAATCTACATGTTTGTTTCATTTCACAAGATCATTATAAGCAGTAACATCATTTTTGTCCCTCCTGGTGGTATATTATGTTAATTACACCACAAATTACAATCAATGAATCAGGATGAATTATCTGTCTGGTTYCATATTACAGCGTGTGGGTTGTGAAGACAAATTAGCACAGGAGAAATTGCATCTGATTATATTGGTCTGTCTTTGAGCATTCTTATGAACATCATTACTAATCCCAGTCTTACAAGGGAAGTCAATAACAGTTGGCACAATGCGTTTATAAACTGCTGCAGAAAACTCACACAGGCCAGAAAAGGCAGAGTTGCACATWCTTTWGCTGGCATTTTGACCACACAGTGGTGTGCAACATGGGTGTTGGCAAACAATTACTGAAAATGTCTGGTCATGGTGTGTCATAATGTGATCAAACTAAGCAAAGCCCTTCAGCGTTTTCTTTTAACACATGACTGGTGGGTTTAACTCGTGTGTTTTTGTAAAGAAAAACCTGCCCCCCCACCCCCGTCCTCCATGCCAGCTTTAGCTCCCCTGTTGTTTGCGCAGCCTCTGCCATTGTACATGCAGTTTACGTCTGACAGTGCAGACACACTGCAGCTCCAGCAGAGCTATAGTGCTCATCACAAAACAAGCAAAGCCAATCCTTTTGGTAGAGCACAGAACAAGCAATTTGGACTCCCAGYGTAGTTCCCCTGGCTGGGCTTGAGCATGGGTTGTGCACTGAAATGTCCTGCTTTATGATGTATTTGTGTTTGAGGGAGAAGCCTGCAGGAGCTGCATATATTGTGTACAGTGGTCACCCAGACTTTAATCAAGAATCTTCTGAACTAAGATTAGGGAATAATGTAGATAATTACAACTTCCTATTAACGGTTGAATTGTTCCCTCTGGGTTTATTGTATGTGCGATATGTACACGGCTTTACCTTATTAACCCCTCTGACACGCTGAAAACCTGTTCAGGTTATCGAAAAACATTATAATTACTTCACTAAAGGCTGTCTGTGGGGGAAAGAAAATGGAAATTCATTTATTAAYTATGCTGATTATTACCCTTTTTTCATATGATTAAACAATGCAGGCTGTTCACAGCACCAGTTGGTTTGAAGTGAAGGGCAGCTAGGRTACCTGTGACAAATGGCTCTCTAAGTGCCCATCACTGGGTTGTCATGGTGCCCAAGGCTGTGTGTTCTTTAACCCCTCTCCGCTCRCAAGACAGCATCTGCCACCTTTAACCTACTGTCCCACAGGCCAGACAGTATTTGTTTGTGTCATGTCAGGGACAGAGGCTCTCCCAAGGCGTGCTGTCTTGGCATGATGAGCATGCAAGGCACACAGAATGGTTAAGTGGGTGTGTTTGTGTGAGAGCAGAAACTCTCCTCACAAGGCTGCGTTGCATATGGACTGGTTTCAGTCAGAGTTTTGTTTTTCTTTATATGTTATAGGAATTTGGATTTTTTTTTTTCAGATTTGTGTTTAAGTAAATCGCTCACTAAAAAGAATTACGTTTTTGAGTCATTTGAGTCACTGAGTCCTGTTTAAGCTCCACTCCCAGTCCTCACTAATTCATAGTGCTGGTGTCACTTGTCTGACACAGAATAGTGATCTATCATTGTGGAAAAATAAACTTACAAAACAGCAATTCTTWAARGAGACATATCATGCATTTGAATCATTCCTTTACAAATCTCCCTATTGTAACTCCACAAGCCCCTCTTTCACCCCTTTTCTAAAGGTGTGTCTCAGATCAACTCGTTTTGAGTTTYCTTTAAATCCAAATRAGGCGCTTCACACTCTGCCCCACTCCTAATTCCAGAGCAGTTCATTCTAGTTTAAWAGATGGGGTTGCAGYTATCTTGCGGYGYCCAAACTTTTTTATTTACAACTYWATTAAAAGATGTCAACAAGGGAAGACTTGTCTATCCAGYCTTACATGTTGAAGCCAGAGTCTGACCCAGAGACGTTAGAATGAAGACCACCAAATTGTAGCTGGTGAGTCGAGACCTTATTCAGAAGTTCCATTGCAAATATTGTGATGTAATAGTTCAGAAAACGTCATAAAAATAGATGAAACAGAATAGGTTGAAAAATATGATSAAAACAKATTATAAAGATRTRYACAMAGCAGAGAGTTCAAAATGAAACTTTTCTGCGCTACTAGAGCCTCCAAATACACAACAAAATGGATTTAAGAGCAAAAAAGTACCTTTTGCCTATTTTCGTTTTAAACAAGAATTTTTTTTGCACCTGCACATAGAATAATTATCTAATCATGCAAAAATAAATGCAAAATAAATTCATTYGTGCAAAATTACAATAAAATGTGACTCAACAGTGAAACATTTGAACACTATTATTTTTCTTCTCAAACTACTCTTGCACAGTGTCCAAAACCGCAGGACCTTTTCTTAAACCTAGCTAAGTAGATCAGATGTCAATTCTTGATCAAACTTATAGTGTGTAAAAAAAGAGAGAGAGAGAAAAGTGTTGTTTTTTATGTTTGACAAAAAATCAATGACTTTGTTGTGACAGAAATCTTGGTGATGTGTGACTGGCTTGGAAATCAGRTTTGACAGCAAGACTGAGCTTTGACCAAACCTGAATCACAATTGACACAAACTCTTATGTTAGCATGCTGTATTTGTGGTTTTGAGACATTTTTATTCTCAAACCTTAACTTTTCAGGATATAATGTATGGCAAATAACTTTGGTATAGATGTATTTATTTGATATGAAATGGGAAGTGTAACCTGAAAGACGTATCGCGCTTGTGCCACATTTTTAACTACAACGTTCATTGCAATCTTTAGCCTTTCCACGGAGGTTAAGGTTTTGCTTAAAAATAATTAACAAGGTCAAGCAGTTTCCGAACCATTTTGACACAAAGCAGCGCCATAGCCTACAYGCTCCACACTCACTGCATTTTGTGTTTCTTTGAACAAGGTTCTGTCCAAATAGCAGCAGTGCATGATGGGTAACCAATCAGCAGGCTCTCCTAGGACTTTCCTTATACGTCGTCAGGCACKCTTTGATGTGTGCTGCAGTAAACACAGCCGGTTTTCTCCCGACCACTGTCTCCAGAGGAATAAGACTCAGCACAAGAACACTAATGAGCACATTAGAGTGAAGCCAAAGAAGGAAAATGCTACAGTTGTAAATGGAATCGTCTGGTTTTGTTGTCTGTGGCAAGAGTCYTCTGGCTACAGTAACAGTGTGCAATTGTGCTGATGCGTTCTCATTTTTACTTTATAATGTGTGGAAGCAAGCAAATATGCAGCCTACTGAGTATGAGGGCCACCGTAATAAAGTAATATGAGCTRAACTGTCACCTTCTTTCCTATTACTTCAGAATACAAGATTTCAAAGGTTGGGTTTTAATAGTTGTGGTTCAACTGATATTCYAGCATGGCTTTGAGAAAAAATAATCAAACCACTGAAGCTGAAAGATGAAAGTTAAAACTGGGATAACATGCGGTGGATGATAACAGAGCAAAAGATTCATAAATTGAGCATTTGCCCTTTAATTTTGAAAATTGACAAACCCTAAAATTTGCTTCTTTTTTAAATATTATTTAAAAGAACAAAAGTAGACCGAAATAATTAAAATAAATATTGAAGACAAAATAATGGAGGTTACAGTGTAAATGTGAAGCAATGGCGTTAAAGACATTAAATTTAGTTTAAACTAAAAGAAACACAAACCAATATAAATTATCTATTAAAGGGGTGGTTCCCTGAGTGAGGGTCTTAAGGATTAAGGATTATATATGCTTGTTACCATTGTTACTAGAGATGAAATCTGATGATTTTAAAAAGGAAATATTTATGAAGAACGGCACGGTGGCTCAGTTGGTAGAGCTGATGCCTCTCAGCAAGAAGGTCATCGGTTCAAATCCTGGTCCGGGGACCTTTCTGGGTAGAGTTTGCATGTTCTCTCCGTGCATGCGTGGGTTCTCTCCGGGTACTCCGGCTTCCTCCCACAGACCAAAAACATGACTGTTAGGTTAATTGATAACTCTAAATTGTCCCTATGTGAGTGAGAGAGTGAATGCTTGTTTGTCTCGTTTGTCTCTATGTGTGGCCCTGWGATGGACTTGCGACCTGTCCAGGGTGTACCCCGCCCCTCGCACTGTGACTGCTGGATATGGGCACCAGTGACCCACGCAACCCTGAAAAGGAAGAAGCGTGTACAGAAAATGGATGGATGGATGGATGTTTATGAAGTATGCATGTTTTATTATGCCTGTATTTATTAGAGATATCAGTAATAGTTTTGTACTTCAAAATGCAATAGATTTTTTTTCTTTTTTTTTAAGTAAGAAGGTAAAAACTTTGTAAAGCACATTATCAAAGTTCAACTCCAAGAATTTTGAACAAAGTCTGAGTGGATAGGTAAACTGTGCCAATAAAGATTTGGGTCAGCAGTCACTGCTAAAACTAAATTGAATRTGAGTTTTCATACCGATCTTGGAAACATGGAGAAACTGGCTCCCACTGGGGTATGACAAAGATCCGTGAATTAAGATGGTGTCAGTTCATGCAAAACTTTAAAAACGGGCAATCAAAGCTCAAAATCAATCCATGACTGGTCAGGATTAAGTGAATAGACGTTGAGACTGGAACGGCGTGTTCAGTTTTTTTTTTTTTTTTCGGTACAATCTGGACAACTTGCAGACGATGACTGATGCGGAGCAACACGAGTCGAGTCGAGAAATGATAAAAGCGTGAATAGCTCCTTCCAGGTCTTTGATGGGAAGATGAGGCTTTACCTTGGCATCATTCTAAGTTGCAAAGAGCTTGATATGACAACTACACTGATGTGCTTATTCAACTTAAAAGAGCTGTCAGAAGTCAAACCTAGTTTTATTTTTTATGATAACGGAGCAGCTAAATGGAGCCAAAGGGCCATAAAAAAGTGATGCTTAACCATTCTTCCTGCTGGAAAAGCCTTTCATCTTTAATTTTTTATAAGGATCAACAGCAACAACAGCCACAAATAAAATGTTAACACCTGCTGCACGGTGCAGCGTTACATCYGACTACACTTTAACCTGTATGACTTCATGAAACATGCTGTGCTGTGACTTCTGTGCAACATTTTTCTGAATCGCATTTTGTTTTGTAGGATTGTACTTTTCTAGTGGTCATCATTTGGTAATATTCAATCCTCAAACTCATGCATGGATGTGTGTCTCAAGATAAAAAGATTATCTTTATTAAAATTGTGAAACCATTTGAAGGTATTTATTAGGAGCCGTTTAAATGCGGTGACTAAGGYGGGGGCTCCCTTGGCATTCCTTTCAGATAACTAATCTCTCAAGCATCATCTGAATCTGTGATTCCCTGCTAGYGGATTCCTTGAAAATTACCAATGGAATCGGCAATCTGGATTGCCTTTGTGCAACGGGGAGAGTGAAGGACGTGAACATGATTTCAAAGAGTCCAGGATGAATCACGCTCCCACTGCAGCTGCCATTTATTAGCACATTCTCTACCATTTTTACAGYTACCTTACAGATTCTGTTTCATTGAGTTAGCTTGAGGCTGGCATGTTGAGGGATTTTTTTTTTATATCTAAAAGGCTTCAGTGAAAGTGTTGATAGATTAATTTAAAAGCAACTCATGTGTTAGTMATAATTAGTCATCCTGACACTACTTCTTAATAAAAACCTGAAAGCTGAAAAGCTGCTACTTCTATTGTAAAGATGAAGATTGATTTGAAGAATATGATAGGATTTTAATGCAGGCTTTATGAAAAATACTGAAATGGGAAAAAAAAGAAAGGATTTATGATTCRTTCGGTAACAGTCAGGAAATGGAAAAAATGAACATAAATATTCAAACTTCAATAACATTTTTCTCGCTTTGAAACTAAGAAATAGTTTAATTTGATTTTGTTATAATTCAGCTTCATTTATGGGTATAAATTGTGTAAAATGTTCAGTATTTGAACGTTGCTTCTGTTTGAGAGGTGCTCGTTCCAAAAGGGTCTGAGTTGGGCTTGTTATGCTCTAGATTTTTATTATTTTTATTTATTTATATATTTATTTGTTATTTTGTTGCTGTCACAGTGATGAAATGGAAGCCCATAACAAATTGACAGCTGGTGTTGCTCAAGGACAAACGCATCTGAAGATGACTTGATGTGGCCAACAGTGCTAACAGGCTGGAGGTAATCCTCATAAAGGTGTAGGCGTGTTTTTGTAGATCTTATTTGAATCAATCTTTTGTTGTTGTTTTAGAGACAATTTGATTTGCTGAGTGGAAACAAATACAGAAACTTTCATTTATTTGTTTTTATCAAAAGTTACATGAAATATAAAATAAACTTGACAAACTAGTAACTGATTTTTATGTTAGACATGATAATAGACCTTGATTTTTTTTTGTTTTCATTTTTCTCCTTTCAGAAAATTAGCTATTTTTATGTTCTTGTGTCTGTTTTGCAGCTGAAGGTTATTCTGCAAAAGCACAAAAATTATTCTTCAAAAAAACAACAACTCTGATTTGTGATTTTTTTTTTTGACGCATTTAAATTATGACTCAATGGGTTGTTTAATTTAAGGAGCTCATGCCAACCTCTCTCCCTCTGGAAGTCTTAACTGGCACATTCTGTGTCTGAAAGAAGAGAACCAATTTAGGAAAATATGCTGATGTAACCAGCCTTGGTGTGTTCTAGTTACTCTTTCATTTGGAGAAAGAACAAAAAAATTTGAAGACATCCATCTTCATTGATTCCCAAAGTGCCGTGTCACTGGTGCCTTGGTGACCTTGTCGTTCAAAACCTTCCCTTTCCTGCTCCGTCAACACCACATGACAGATGAAACGCTGCTGTACTTGAAGCACTTTCTGTACTGACTGAGTAATGAAGGTTCAGCGGTCAGAGGATTATTTCTGCTCTGGCTTCGGAGGTCACTTTGGTGATGGCGGCAGGCTCATAATGTTTTCAAGGTCTTTGAGAACAAACAAAAAATCTTGGATTCTTACAAAGTTGGGAGATTGTGTAAAATGTAATAAAATAAGAAACACACTGCAATGACTTGGAAATCTCATGATTTCAAATGTTATTCACAACGGAACATAGTTCAATTCTTAAAGGGGCAAAATCATGTAAAATCAACTTTTTGGAGTTTTATATCATGTTATAAT
>NW_013952445.1:694443-705146 GCF_001266775.1 Austrofundulus limnaeus
TACACACCCCGCCCCTATGTAGCGCCCATGTCTCCTGCAGGCTCTCGGGTGAAAGTGAAACTTAAACTGTCTGCCGAGCTCCTTACGTCTCACTCAGTGAAGCACTTTTCAGATTAAAAATACCTTTGAGGAAATGTATTTTCAGATGCCATGTAAACTGTTTCATGGCAGCCCCCCAGCCCCCCGCACCGAAATGGGCGAGACAGTAGCAAAGGTGGTTCTTAAAGAGACAGAGGCCAATTTCAAGGTATTTAGATAAGTTTATTTTCTACTTAAACATAAAAACAGCATTTTAATAACAACTAAAGGTGACATAGATACTTCATTATGGTATAGTATTTAAATGTATGCCTAAGAAACACATAATATTGGCCCTTTAAACATAAATGTTGAACACACATTTTTGAACACAAATATTAATTTTGAATTTTTTGGCAGCAACTTATCTAAAAGAAGACATACCAGTGGCAAACAAAAGTCTGTAAAAGTGATAAAAAAGATAAATGGAAGAGCATTTCACAATAAATTAGACTGATTACCAACAGGTCAATAAGACAACTGGGCAGGGCCAGCCCTAAACAATTTGGTAAGTTTTCAGTTTTTTTGTGTGCAATTTTCTAAATTTCATTACCAATTTACTGTACATCCATTCACCTACCAAATGAAATAGTTTTGTCTTTGCTGTTGTGTTTTTTATCTTTAGAAACCAGGTTGTCCACTTAAAATAGTTATTGGTGTAAATCATTTAAAACAGAATATCAGAAGTCTACCTCACACCTGCCAACATGTGCTGACAGCAAAGAAGAACACCTTTACATGTTAATGAGCAGCTGTGGACTGAAGTAGTTCTAGGGGGGAGGGGGGGGTGTCAAGGGGTGTACTCCCAAGAAAAATTAAAAAAAGATCTACTCTAAACTATTCATATTCCATCCATTTGAAGGGCATTTCACTAAATTCTTGGGATTAATAAAACAACATAAATTTTATGAAGGTAGAACACTAAAAAGCTTTAGTTTGAACTTGTCTGAGATCATAACAGAATTCCAATTATCCTCATTTTGTTTTCTTTTTGCACACTGAGCACCATTAATCTTGACAGGATCATATATTTTTTATCACAAAATATCTTCTGTAAAACATCTCATACTGTAACAAAGCAGCTGAGAAACCAAAAATAAAAAAAAAGAACCTACCTTTATAAACCTGAATGATGATGATGATAACAGACTAAATCAACTATACTCAGAAAAAAAACCTATAAAATAATTTTTGTCCCCTATTTATGGTGCCCCCTGGATGGTGCCCTTAGCATTTGCCCAGCCATATTTGGGCCCTGCGACTGGGTAGAGCATTTCACAGAAACTGATTTTCTCAGGATTAAAAAAATGGGGACAGGTTTAGAAGTCTGTTGAGAACGTTGTCCAGACTTTTTGTAAACTTTGCCTGTGTGTTAATATATGTTTAGTTGTACGACCTTGAAGTTCTTGATTAAACAGAGTAGAACTTAAACTTAAAAACACACAAACTAGTTTCCTGTTTTTGAAACTCTTGGAAGCTCCTCGTGTGTTTAAACTCTGACCTTTGACTCGGCATAGAGAAATTATCTTTAAATATAAAATGTGTTGTTTTTCTCATGCACCGTTACCCACTGCTGCTTTCTGAATGGAAGATAGGAGGGACTCTGAAGACCATGACAATTATTGCAAGAGATGTGTGTACCACAGGGAAWATTGTGTTCTATTTTCTAATAATAAAGTTGCATCCTTGAATAGATAACCTTTGGAATATCTCACTTTGGGAGTTTGGGGAATTAATAATACAACATACAATCCGGTTAAGTGAGTGAAAGCACACTTCTATACTTGCAGCAGCACCAGAGGCTGAGAAATAGGAACTAGGCAACAAACGTGTAGCATAAATATATATCTATGTACACTTGTGTGCAGTTTAATATATAAATCGGGCATCCTCGTCTTGGCTTCTGAAGAGGCACTTTTCGAGTCAATACAGTAAATGTTTTCTTTCAAAGTTTTCGCTCAAAAGGAGTTGTGTCTTGGTTGGCCCCAAGAGCACCGCACATCTCTTTTTGTGTTCTCTTTGATCGCTCATCATCTCTGGGGCCTTACATCAAGAGACCCAGATTTATCGATCAATAGCCATAAACAAAACACAGATTGAGCTGGACACTGAGGCAAAACCAACGGGTGTGTACTGTTTTTTTTTTCTCCTCCCGCACATGGATGGTAAGTAGAACACAGCTTAAAAAAAGGCATTTGGTAACAAAAGTGTGCAATCCAGAGCAGATCAGGCATGAAAGATGGGGCAGATTCACATGAAATGAACGATGATTACCAGAATAATACTTTTGAATGAGTGTGTGTTGGGGGGAAAAGGTGTGACTGGGTGCAGATAAGTAAATGGATGAATAGAGAATCATGTGTAATCCAATTGTATTGGTGTAGCATCGGGAATAATACCAGTCAATCCCATTTTCAATGCTTGACTACGCAAAGTGCGAGAGCTGGAGTGATTATTTCTTCGTAGCCGGCTCTGTGTATGCAAGTGTGTCCTTGTGTATGGGTGATTTGGATTCCCGCTCATTAGTGCGAAGTCACACACGGAATATTTATGCTGCTGTGATAACTTGGCTGACAGCTGTGCATATTTCACTGGGTGGAGAACCCTGCATTGCAGTGCTGGCTCACGGCAGCCGTGGTCTTTACGAGAGCGCAGCTTAGGCTCAGGCAGGCAGAGGAGGAGGTAGAGACACATCAACAGGCCTCACCCTCTCCTCTCACCGTTCTGTTTCATGTGGCAGAAAACAGCAACGTCACCAGTGGGAGTTGTGGTTAAATTGCTTTTTKAAAACGAACAGAAAGCAAAATACAGAGTGTACACTTTAATTATAAATAACAGACAAAGAAGCAGGTTAGTTCTGATTACAATGAAACAATTCTAAAGCATATGTTGCAATCATTTCAAACATTTAGCAACCTTCAAGCTGAAAATGCTCTTTGTAATCAGTTTTCTTTTCTTAAATAAAATCATCTAWGTTTCTTAAATCTRTAATAAAGTCATCWCATCCAGACTGACAAGATCACCTGTTTCAGTGCAGAACAAAAAGACTGAAAAACATCAAAAGCATTTTTGATTTAAAGGGATTGTCCAGATCTTTTGATGAGGGGTTTTGTAGAAAGTGTCRGGATCTGTGAAAAACTATTAATTCCAATTTTATTTTTTGTACATTTTTTAGGGGCAAAATCTGTCATAATGTTCCTGCTTTAAATGTCTCTGGTTGTAACATACAGCTGTTGCATATAGCTGCTGTTGCTTCCAGCTCTGATACCTTAGATTCCAATGTGAATAGAACTGGTTTGTGTGCAGTGCACACCTGAACCTTTAGCATTTAAACWTTTAGGATTACTGCTGCTTCATGATKGAAACAATCCACTTTGGTCTYAAAGGTCCTGTCACACTATMACCTTTCAGACAGTTTTTGCCGACTTATGAAAATTTTGTTTTGTCTTTTTAATTCATATTGGCTATATTTGATCTAATTGTAAGAATGACTGTATGTAGGTCCAAAAGAGTCATCCAGTAGATTTTTTTTTAATTCAATTTTCAGCTTAGACATATTTAGTGTTGGACAAACTTTTCACAAGTTGGCATTAATTGTCTAAAACATCATGGTGTAACAGAGCCTTAACCAAGCTTGCTTTAGAATGTGCAACAAAAATATACACATGTATAAATTACTTTCGATTCAATTCAAAACTAACCGAGTTGTTTTTGTGTGTGTGTGCAGCCATGGCGCCAACCCTTCCCAGTGTGCGTTCAGAGGTCTTCAAGCCATGTGTGGAGGACAAGGACCTCGCCTTTTGYCTGAATGAAGGCGAATGTTCAATCATCAAAACTGTGGCAGGGGTCCACAGGCACTGCAGGTAAGTGTGATGCGGCTTCCTGTCTGTTGATCAGTGAGTGTTAGACGCACCCTCCCCCCACCCATACTCTTTTTTTACGATTTTCTGTCATTGCGCTCCAGTTACTAACCTTGGGTCATTTTCATCCAGGAAGCTTGATTTCTTCCAATTTAACAGACTCTATCCTCAGAGCAATAAAAYGCATAAAACTGGAATATTGTTGCAGAAATGCTTTTAAAAATGCACAGAAGGTGTACATGTATCATTACCCAAACCTTTAACCAGTGCTTAGGCTTCAGTTCTCTGATATACACTACCCAGGATGTAATTGGAAGAGATGGATTGCCATGCAGATTCGACTAGGAGGCACACAGAGTGCAAATATGTTGTAACCGCGGTTTTCACTTTGGTCTGACAAAAGCTCTAATAATGATAGTAATTTTAGGAAATGGCTCTCTCCTCGTGCATTAACCCAGGAATAAACACAGTCTGATGTGACCTCTTCAGTCTGCAGTGCATTTTAATGGAAGGTTTAAAAGAGTTCTTGTTAGATTYTTCTTTGATCTTACTTAAAAGGGAAAAGTTTTTTTTATTTTTTTGGTTTAGCTTCCTTTTTTCTTTCTTTTGTTTCACCCGGCAAGTCACTCACTCTGGGACACCCCAGGAGAATGAACAACTTCAACAGATTTATGGTGATAGCATCACTGCAAGGCTGCCGGCTGACTTTGACGTAAAGAAGCAAACCCCAGTCCCAGACATATTTAATTCTTGAAACCACTTATTTGCCAGCATTTGTGACCCAGCAGTGTATAATCTCTCTACCATGACATCAAATTTTTATTTCTTTATTTTAAATGAATAACAAAAGYGTGTCTTTTAGTTCAGTTTTTATTTCTATTTTATTTTATTTATTTATATATTTTTTAGTCTGCACAAAATAGGTTACGGGAAGAACATCTGCATAGACTTTTTTTATTAGTAGCTACTTGTCTTCTGGTAATACAATCATTCATGGCCATTGATGGTTTAAAACCTGATTGTAACATTTCTGCGTGAAGTTTGCCTGTTCTTGTTAACGCATGGGTTTTCATTGGGTGATCCTGTTTCCTCCTACAGACCAAAAACATGCAGGTTAGGTTAACTGACGGCTCTGAATTGTCACTAGATGAGAGTGAATGTCTCATTTGTCTCCATGTGACCCTGTGATGGACTGCTGACCTGTCCAGGGTGTACACTGCCTTTCACCTAATGTTTGCTGAAGATAGACACCTGCTTCCTACAGCCCTGAGAGCAGATGGAGAAAATGGAAGGCTGGCTAGATGGATGGATAATGGATAGTTATTTCATCTTTGGAAGAAATGTCATGTAACATCATGATCATGTGTGAGGAAGTAGGCGGGACCTAAAGCCTCATAACACCATTTCACAGGCACAGTTTCTGAAAACACAAGATGCTAGCACCTATAAACAAGATCCTGCTGCTTTCAATTCCAATCAACTATAAAAAGTGAGAATGCAGGGTCTAAAAAATTGTAAGTAATTTATTCAGGAATGCAAGGCTTTCCAGGCCCATAGTTCCACACCAGTATACACATAATATACATATAATATATGCAGTCTATGAAGAGATCCAATACAATGCAAGCAGAGAACAAAAGCAACTGGGCTGAATGTGTACTGAAGAGCTGATTACAAAWAAAGATGAAGTACATGGTAATTAGTAACAAACAACCCTGAAAACTTAATATAAAAGAAAACTAAAGACRAAGTTTTCAAAACACAATAGAAAAGAAAAGAAGAAAATTCTTACTAAGCATAAACAGAAACTTGCATAAAAAAGACACAGGGAAACAAAGACCAAACTTTAYCCCTCCAGTAGGAAATGACTCATTACTGGAACCGAACAAGTCAATTTAATCCAAACTACATTAAATTCTTTGATCAGGATGGAAATGGTATTCATCAGGAATGATGGAAGTCAAAGAGAAACCGAGAAAGGTTAAAATAAGTCTAAAGATCTGTTCCCTCAGTTTACAGCACAAAAACAACACTCATACTTTAATCTATATTTGAAAAACCTAAAAAAAATGTTTAAAGTTATTTTACCTGTCAAAAGTGGTGTTACTAGCTATGCATTAAATTTTAGCTTGAAATATTGAAGAACTATGTCAGCTCTAATTTTATGCTTTTCAGAATCCAGGTCATTTTTTATTCACTGAGCTTTTCACWGCTGCAGAAATTTGGATCGCTCCAACTTTTCAGTCATTCCTATTCACCAGCACCATGTTCTGAATGTGGACTGCCATTATAYAAAGCATAAAGTCTTTGAAATTATTTATGTGTACAACAATATCTCTGCACACAACAAAGCATATGTATAATTGATGCAGTTTTATGCTTGTTACATAAAGACGGTGTGAATCCTCTATGCTCAGCTTCTATCTTATGTTCCTACATGTCTGATTGCTCTCTGCCTGATGCACTCAGCAGCTCAGCACTGAATTCTCTTTGATTTATCACATTAAAATACATCACTTTAACCATATTCAACAATATTTTTTTCTGAATAAAAACTGCACAAAAACAATCCTGATTTAAAAGCCTCTTGTTAGCACACTTACACTAATCTTGCAAGGTTTAAACAAAGGAACAACATAAAAATCAGATAATAAACATGAAAAAACCTGATGCATAATAAACAAAACATAAGCATGGGCAAAGCTTCTTAAAGAATGACATATGATGATTATTAATCAAAAACAGTAAAGTAAATGAAGGCCTATTTCTTGAATTTGAAGTTGTTTTGGTCAAAACTTTATTCTAGAAGATAATTTCACGTATTATCTCATTTTGGGAGATTTTATGCTTAAATTTCTCTGTTACTTCTAAATGACTCAGCTACAACTGCATTAAATTTTAAGTCAATATCTGTCATTTTGACTGACTTATGGTCATTTTTATATTGACTAATTTTGACTTGTTGCGCCAGGCATCTTATAGTGGAATAATGCCAAAAGTTAATCAGGTATAGAGGTACATGTAATGATTATTTTCTGAAAGTTACGTAATTATTAGTCCACTGGTTCGCAAAATATTTTGCCAACAGACGGACAGTGTTAACATCAACAGTTTATGCTAATCTTTCAAGCACCAATGTGTGGAGCTTGAGGTATGTGTTGGAGAAAATGCTCAGACAAACAGACAGAAACAAGAATAATACGGGTAAAAACATTGCTTTTCACTTTCTGTTGCAGGTGATAACACTAAATTATAAATCATGTATAAACTTAAAGAAAGAGTCTTATAGAATATCAAATGATTTATTATTCAATTATATGCATACATTAAAATTTTTCAAAAACAATTTTTTTGTTATGATGAGGTGAGCAAAACTTGATCACCTGATCGACAGCATCATGAAAACCCCACAGATGAGGAGCAGCCAGACTCCAGTAATTAGTCTGAGTTATACGACTGAGTATCAGACTCAGGAGAGACTCGGAGGTCTAACCTGGAGACACGCTCTGCCAGTTTCTCTTCAGCTGAGTGCCTGTTGTGTGAAAGAATGATTATAGGTTCGTAAGTACTTCTGCTGAAAGGTTGCTTCTTTTGCCTGACAGAAGTTCAGACTCTAAATCAGAAGAATATAATCATTTAACTCAAAAATCACTGTCGYGGGAGAGGTTGTTTAATGACATCGCCGCAGGAGCTGAGTTTGCTTTCGAAAGTTTTCATCTCCAAGATACTTTTAAATATGGAACCACTGGAAACAAAGAAAATGAATAGTTTGTGCTGCTCTGAGTGGCCATCAAATATTATTTTTAATGTTTTAAATTGCTTTATGGCTGGATTTTCAGAAATATATTCACTTTTTAGTGTACTATTACATCAGACCTATAGTGATGTGAAATTGTAAAAAATTGGATTTGTTTTTAAACAGCAACAGTCCAACTGAGTCTTGGTTTAAATTTTACCATTGGCTTGTCAATCTGGGCAGATTGCACTTTTTTATATGTAAATCAGCTTGTATTCTGTAAAATATGTATAGCATTATGTGCTGAAAATTAAAGGCACAGTGTGTAGGATTTGCTGTTTTCAGTGACATCTAGTGGTTGAGTGGTTGAATCCTCCTCCCTGGTCCTCCCCCCACCCCCACACCTCGCTTCCAAACACAAAGGAGTTTCTACAGTGTCTCTCAGGTGTCAAAAACCTTTGATAATTCCAACCGCGACGGCTACCAGCAGCTTCAGGACTAGTGATGTTTCAAGTGGTAAGATTATGAGCTTTAATAAGGAAAATTATCCCAGCTACAATGACAGACAACAAATATTACATTTATAGGATTACAACTAAAATCTTTTTTGACGCCACCACCGCAGTTTGTCCTTCATGAGCCTTCGCAGACAAGATGGTGGTGCAAGATGGCGGCTGCCTGTAATGGCGACCCGCGACCATGGAGATATAAACAGCCTGTAATGGCGACCCGCGACCATGGAGATATAAACAGCTTTTTATAAGGTAAAAATAATAAAACAAGGTCTTTGTCTGCAATGATTAGACGTGATTTTTTATTATTGTCATTAGTGATTATCTCAATTTCGGCTGAAAAAATTGACCAAATCCTACACACTGTGCCTTTAAAGGAGAAAAAAGTCATTTTAATGGATATTTAATTAAAAAACTGCCACATAAAATAAATTGTTAGGTGAAGATAAACTATGTATATTTTATGTAATAATTTACAAAAATAAATTTAATTTTTTTTCACATCAGCCCAGGGTCTGTGTCCTGCATAGATGTCCAAAAATAAAGAGCAGGCCTTATCTGAATTATAAATCCTATCTTTAGCATTATTCACCACACACACAGTGCAGATAATTAGAAACTGTAAATTTAAATTGTAAATGAACTGCGTGCATGCTAATTTGTATCAAATCTGCTCTCGGGAGGAGTAGCAACATAATATTTTATGACACGATTTTCTTTAGGTCTCATGTGCCACTTTCRCCAAGTGTTCAAAAGTTTTTAGAGGAGCGTATAAAGTATGAGATTACTTTTAAAAAAAGCACAGAAGGAATACATTTCCACGAGGTGTGGTGGAGCTGGCCGTCAGACCCGTTCATGTCACCTGATTTTCAGTCCTCGTATATTCCGCTGCACAGCTCTCAGAAACAGTGAGGCTGAGTCTAAAATAAAACTGCCACTAAGGTACTATAAGCTGTAGGCTATCTATTATTCTTTTTGTTTTGCTCCATTATTCCAGCCAGCATAGAGAACAGTAACGGGGGTTCTTATTCTATACATTCCTCAGAGCCTTTTTTTCCRTAACAAGAAGTTCCTGAAGGATTGGCTTGTTGGGTTGAGTACAGCCTTCGATTTGAGCACAAAGAGGCACAGTTTGGGTCCAGTTGTCAAAGTCAGTGAACTAAAACAGCCATGTTAATCAGTTCCTTTCTTTGTCAGCTGAAGCACAGCGTCKCCATGGGCAGTTAACGCTTTATTAAAGGTTCAATAAACCCAACTCTTAACAGCAGAAACTATTCCCCATGTATGGTTGTCTTTGTGTTCACTCTGTGTTCTGTGTTGTGGTATCTAACTCAGCCACAYAAACATGTTGGTGCATGGTTAGCTGTCATGCACTTCAGAATTTTAATAGTTGTACTGGAAGGAGAAAAAAGTCTTATTATAGACGGTGCTACCCTCAAAAAACTTGACAATGGGATGAGGATCTTGGATTTTGGSTTTGCATTTAGATTTTGTTAAAGGGGGGTATTGTTCAAAATCAACTTTTTTTAAGCTTTACGTATATCCTGTTATGATGTCATTCCATCATCAAAAACATACCCAGAGTGTTGCTTTRACTCATTCATACATATTTGAGGAATCCTTAAACCTCCTGTGGTAGCCATGTGGAGAYGTCGAAACATTTGCTGGTACAAAGCCCCTCCCTGGATCTCAGTCTGCAGCCGAGCTCCTGCCCCACAGAGCAACCCTCCACCAAAGCATCATTGTGAAGACCTACTAAAAACAAAACAGTTTTATGTTACTTAAAACTGTTGAATTAAAATAAGTTTAACTTAGCTGTGGCGGCCATTTTGAATTTTCAAATCCGATGTGCTTTTCTTTATGTGGGTTTTCTCCGGGTACTCCGGTTTCTCCCACCCCTAAAAACATRTACAATAGGTTGCCTTCAGGCCCAGGCCTCCCTTGAAAAAAGAGATCTGCGATCTCAATGGGACTTGCCTGGTAAAATAACGGTAAGTAAATAAATAAATAAATAAATACATTTGTACATGACCCCTAAAAAACACTTTGGTTAGTTCTGCCCTTGTCTGGCTATCCTTGACAGAATGCATGGTATTCACTGATCGTATTATGATGAGAAGCAACAGAGTGTAGCTGTTTTGGTCAACCTTGTTGTAGTTGTTGGTATTTTATCACTACACCCCTCTGCAGGAGTCGCCTCAGCAAACAAACTCACATGAAAGATTTGAAAATKATCTWTATGCCAGATGCCCTTCCTGATGAAAGCAGGACTCGAACTTGCAGCTCCAAGATTGCAAGTCTTCGCTTTAGCGTCCGAGCTGACACACATAACCAGAATTATTTGGGCCACACAATGCAGGTTGCCCAGATACTGCAAAGAATGGTGGCCCTTTTGTGGCACAGATGTAGTTTGCCAGAGGTGCTTCATTCATGGGCCAGCACCACATACAGCGGGTAAAATAAGTACTGAGCACGTCACCATTTTTCTCAGTAAATATATTACTAGAGGTGCTAATG
>NW_013952445.1:706508-710076 GCF_001266775.1 Austrofundulus limnaeus
CATTAGCACCTCTAGTAATATATTTACTGAGAAAAATGTTGACGTGTTCAATACTTATTTTACCCGCTGAATATCCAAACCACAACTGGGCCAGTAGTGGCATTGACAGATTTGGGCCTCATCAACCAATTGGTATTCCATTAAAATAAACAGTGCCATCATTGGCCTGTGTCTGGTTGACAAATTTCTTGCCATGCCAGCAGTGCCAGCTTGACACCAGATTTGGCCCACACTACTCTGCTATGTGAGATTRATGTAAATGATGAAATCTCAAGCAGTACTTCACATTCAGAATATCTGTTGTGCGTGACTCTCAGCTAGATTTTAGCTCAATATCTGTAARGCTCTCTCAGTTATAGCTGTTCTTTGATGGGATTGACATCAGTTGTAGATTATTTCTATTGGATAGTTTCATTCAAATCTGCATAGTGGTTCATGAGATATTTTACTAACAGTCAAACTGAGTTGACTCCAACAGATAACGCTAATGTTTTGAACAAAGAACACACGTGTACTCAAAATTCGACAAGAATAATTGCTAGGGGATCACTTAAGAGTCAAAAAGAGCTCATTCTTTGCAGAGAGTTTTGGCTTATACCAGCACAGCATGGGCCTGTCAGCGCTGTTTCTGATTGTTCTAAAATTAGATATTTTTAATGAGATACGCTCACAACTTTGCTTGTTTTGAAAATAATGTGTAAGATAAGAGAAAAATAGCGATGTAAAACTTCATTAAAATTTTAACATGGGATCTCACCCTCTTTTTTCACCTGCATATGTTGTTTTCAGTAAGTGTTCTTCAGTTTTTTTTCTCACACATACTAAAGAAAAAAATACCTGATTTCTATTCATTAAAAGTATGGAATGCTCATATGAATATGTAAAACTGCACGTAGATTTGTATACCTGCTAGTTGCTTGTTTGCATTAGCTTTACATATGTACACATACCTGTATACAGAGGAGCCTCTGTCCACATTTAGCAGATCATTTTCTCTAAACATTGTATCAGCAGAACACCACCCAGACTCTGCTGAGTGCTGCACAGATGATGCAAAGCTGCTGCAAATCTGCTCTTAAGCTGAAACAGTTTGAAGTTGTCATCCTTCCAAATGTAAGGTGAAAATGCAGTTAATGGTTTTTGCAGTCTTCATGTTGCTATTTTTCATATTCACTAATCCATTGTAATGACTTTTAAATTATATTTCCTTATGGTATGCAAATTTTTTTGTAACAATGGAAAAATGCAATCACAGATTTTTGCTGGGCTGCAGGAATTAATCATTTTGCAAAAATTAATAGCTGATTGGAACAATGAAATATCACTGTTTTGTTTTTACGGGGAGCCTGTTTGAGCATGTTTAGTYGAAATACAGTGTGGAAGATCTGTTGCCCTGAAGGTTGTAACATCTTGAAAATGAGCTAAAATATTCAGCCACACAAATTTAAATACAGGTTGTTAATCTTTCACTAACTCARTGCTTTAACTGCAGTTGAAAAATTATAAATATGAAAATGCAGGCGTATGAAAAGTCTTATTAGTGAATATTTGTGTAAATTTTGTCACTGTTTGCCTCCACATTGCTCCTTTGGACTGAGTTCTTTTATTTATTTATGTTTTTTAATGCAGAATAATCAAATAAGAAATGCACTTTGCTCAAAGAGTAGCACCAGACTCTTCCATCAGCCTGTGATTATGCAAAATTAAAATAAAAGGAAATGGGAAATCACTTTGAATCATAATATTAAAGTCTAATTGAGGCACAAAAACCCAACAAATACATATTTATCGGCGCTCAGTATTACCACAGTATTAGTGGCTGCAATGAATCTAAATTCTCTGTATTTTCTTTAAGAAAAACAAAAAAGAACTGAGGTCGATCTGTGCAAAAAAGCACCATATTTCAGCTGCATTTTATTAGTGATAACATGACATTTAGGAGGCGTTTGGGACTTTGTGCTTTTGCTGATTTAAGGTGATGTGTCCTTCAGCTATCAAACATGTCCCTCAACAAATAAACAATTTTTGTGTCACCATGTCATGTCGTACCTAAAGAATAAGGAGTGGACAAACTCGTGACACAAAAAGACTGACATGCAACAACTAAATATTAATTCTTAGGACCAAAAACAAAACAAACTATTACAAATTAAGAGCACCCCCCCCCCCACACACACACACACACTGTCCCAGCACTAATGCCCCTTGCCCCACAGTTTGAGATCCACTGCACCAGTATTAGTTTTTGAGCAACTGAAACTGCTTTACAATCAAACGTGTATTAATCATAAATCATCCCTTTTCTAAATACAAAGTAAATTAAATAGACAGAACAGGTGAAAAGAGGTTGCAGCTTTAATTATGATTGCAAAGGAAAACGTCTTTATGTGCCACCATGCTTTGAAACGCAAGAGCAAATTTAGTGCTTTACACTCTAATTCCTTTCCACCTCAGATAAAATCACCATCCTTGTGTGTCTTTGTGTTTGTGTTTTAAAAGGCTGCTGAAGAACGGTAGCTCATATTACCATGGTTACTTCGTGCGCTCATTAGTTTGGTACCAGAAGGTGGGAAAAAAAAGAAAAAGTTGTTGACTCATTTATCATAAAACCGCTTCAGTGGATATACATCAAATGCTCTGTCTTTTGCTACGTTTTCCACATAGATCAAACAACTGCCGTCTGAGCCAATGTCTGCTGATGTAATGTCCTTTAAAATTCAAACTTACGTGCAGATAAGTAATATCAAAACCACTATTTCATTTAAAAATTTTTTATGTGTTTTCAAATACAAAGCTTGAGCAATCTGGTGATGATAAATAAGATTTTTGGAAAGAGTCTTTGCGTTTGAGTGATTGTTTCATTGCTAGTTTRCTGTTGTGTTAGGCTTGAGGAAGAGCTAAATGTTCCTGAGTCTGTTTGTTTGTCTCCATCAGCCCGTTTATGCTTTTTATTTCTCRGGCCCAGGAGACGCTGACAGCAGTATTAGCAGAATCTGATGTGACAAATTGTATCACATAAATGAAGACCTCAGCCTCTTAAGTTGCCCGTCCTGTTTTTCTCATCTTCATGTTTTATTTTATGTTWTTTTTTTCCTGCGGAGAGCCAGTTCTGCGATTAAATTGTCACCGCAACGTCAGACCTTGACAGGCTGCACTAATCCATGATGCTGTTGCTCCTCTCCTGATCCATCCTGCTGTGGAGGACGTTCCTCAGGCTTAAAGCCAATGGGCTGTGTCCCCCTGCTTTCCCCACCCAAGCTGCTGCGTGAGAGCTGCACAACTGTCAACGTGGAACAGAATTACCTGTTGACAACGGTCCTTAAAAAAACAGTACCTGGCAACCAATCTCAGATGAGTTAGTACTTTGTAATTCAAATGAAGACTCTCAAAAATAACTCAAAAGAAGCTTGATTAAAACCTCAGTCTACCACACTRCAGCAATGTGACTGTTTGAATATCTGCTCTAATTCTATCAGGTAGATTTGGACCAGCAGCGCTGTGTCTTCTGAATAAATGAAAATGATTTAACACAGTTGTTTATGCTTTTAGCAGCTCTTTTTATTCCACA
>NW_013952445.1:710620-717420 GCF_001266775.1 Austrofundulus limnaeus
TTTTTCAACAAGCTAAAGTCTAAGTTACAGGCTGACTTCAGGTCTGGTTTAGATCATTGTTACTTTTAAATTATATATTTTCTGGTATATATCTGCTGTTTTACATGATTGTTGAATGAAATTAACATAATTATTAATTTATTGTAAAACCATGACCGATAATCTGTGAAACAGATCCGGTTCATCCTGTTTATCTTTTAGTTTCTTATGGAGGCTGTAAGCTGTTGCCCTGTTTGGACGCCCTTTCTGCTCCTCCATGCTGTCACAGACGCTACCAGTGGACAGTATGGGCAGGGCTCAGTCTAGTGATCTATATATTTAAGTCAATGGGATTTATAGAAAAGTTTTTTTTCATACTGGTTGGTGTCAGCTCTTTGAATGGACTCAGTTTGAGGAAAAAGTTTACTTTTGTCTTTCTGGCTTCCTTTAGACAAGCATGTAGCTTGTCAATCTAGTCAGATTTTAACTCTATTTCTCCAAACTCCAGTCGTTCAAAGATTTAATAAATCAGAACTATTTGAAAATAAAAACATACTGTATTTGCTAAAATATATGTGATACATCACATCAAACTAAGGATTGAGCTAAATTTGGTCAAAATTACCTGAGTACTTTTTCAGGTTCTTGGCATTTTAAGCTACATTTTGATACTTGGATCATCCGGATACCATGAGTGGTTCCAGAGAAATGCTTTGATTAGTCTTCAGATTACACGCACAGTCGACAGAAACACAGACATTTTCAATGTCTGACAGATCACCCACTATTATTTTCATCCAGTCTCGTCTTGTGAACGAAAATTCACACGACTTGTCATGTTGTAGTCATCAAAGAGCCATGTTTATCTCGTGCCTGTTTTATTGTCATGACAAAAAGTGGGCTTTAGCAAAATAATTTTGTCATAGTTAATGAAAACAACACTGCCACAGAGCACTTTGAGACTTAATACTCTGTTYGAGGTGATGGGTCACTATTAGTGAAATCCAAGATTATGTGGAGAGTCCAAGTTGGTCCCATTTCCTACCTTCAAATCAAGCAATCCAAGGTCGCTACAAAGTTTAATAAGTTCTCCTTTTGGCCTATGATTTACCTGTTAAAAATGTGTTAGGTTGGGTCTTTTTTTTAATTTAATATTGCTGACATACACTTTCTGAATTTACCTTAATTTGCTTATGTTCAACATTTTTACTCAGACTCGTCTGTGCTACATGTAACCAACTAGATMATCCTCATTTCTCATTTCCATGCTGGTGATGTCACTGCAACAGAACATGCTGTATCAAAAGATAGGGGGAAATAATAAGTTGTTTGTGGAATAGCAAAGGTTATATTTTAAAAAATATTACCATTGGGGGGAAAAAATATAACCCAAAACCATGATTACCCAAACAGAAGCATCTGATTGTTTATTACTAACCAAACAACTGTAGAAAATTACAGCAAAAAGGCATTGATACAACCCCAAACTGAAAGTGCRCCATAAACCATCCCACACGGGATACACAACACAGTCTCCTGGGTGATGATCCTAATTTTAAATCTGTATCCTCCCTCCAGCGTTCGTTTGCGGACTTCGTCAGAAATCCCATGAGTGTAAAAAAGCAACACCAGGGGTTTGTGGTCACGCATTACCGTACTATGTGACAAATTAGGCTCCAGAATGCATTAAAATAACAGGTAAGTCACAGTGATGACAAAAATAGACAAWATAAAAGATTAATGTAGCGACCATCCATCTTTTATTTAATTAGAAATTTAGAACCTAAAGAGCTAACACAAATGCTGCACAAAAACTTTGTTCTCCTAAAATAAATAAATAAATAAATAAATAAACATCTCAAGGTAGCAGTGCCCTAGTCTATGGCCTGTTTTAGTGTCTTCATGCTCTAAATTTAACTGCAGTATGCAAAAACATTAGACATGAAGTACATTTTTTTAGACTAAAGACCTAAAACAATCATTAAGGGAGGTGGCTTCACATCAACAGACTATTGAAGAGTATCAGACAGGAAAAACAGTCAGAAGCAGCAAAGCTCCAAATTCTGAATTCAAACTCAGATTTTTTAAATTTACAATTATTCAGCATAAGAACTGAAAAACACTTCACGTTCTTCTCTGCTCTAATACTGCTAAATGATTCTCAACATTTTAGTATCTTCAAATGCATAAATAAAYTAGGAAAATCTGTTCACAGTGGAAGCCTGCAACAAGGCAGCAGCAAAGACATCCATCAGCACAAGATTTCTCCTCTGTCTCTCTTTGCCACATCAAACCACCATAAGTAAATATGGAGCATTTGATTGTAACCACTAGAAACAGGCTGGATTGGATTTGAAGGAAGCCCTACTTAGTTGCCTGCAGCACTTTGCTTGTTATTTCATTGTGAGCTCAGCTGGTGAAGGATAACAGCTGCTTCTCATTACTGATTTGGAGACTAAATGATTTTGTGCAGTGGACACAGCAGAGTCCATATAGTTGCATCATCRTGTTTTGGCACGAAGCAACTCTTTGATACCCACCACACACAGATGGGACCCTCTGACAGTTTTAACAAGGACCGCCTTCTGTGTGTAGCTCTGTCATCGGGATCATGTTACCATTCAGAGGAGAGATGTGTGCCCCATGTGATAATTGATATTTCCTGCAAACAAGGTATGATAAAACTGGAACTTCTTTTTAATCTCAAGGGGACATGTCGATAGACTCGTTCTGATTAGAATTTGGGTTGTTTAACTGCGATAATGGATTGTCATCTGCAGTGGCGTCACCAGGCCTATTTTAGGGGAGGCTGGAGCCCCCCTAAAATATTTTAAAGTCCCCTAAATTATTTTGGTGTAAAAAAWTTTTTTTTACAAAAATTCAATATGATGTGGTCAGAGTAAATAACCATTTAATATTTCATTATTAACTAAAATATATGATCATAAATCTGTCAGATTCTCTTTAATTTATAGTGTAAGGTAGAGATCCTCTTTGGTGCATCGTTATCCAATCCAYTCCACTTGTTCATAGAGTACTCCCACACCACATAAAATCCAATCCACATTTTTCCTGCAACTTTAATAGCAGCATGCTAGCAAGTTTACACACACAGAGCAGCATAAAGGCTCAGTGAGCAGACCAGGGCAATGCTCAGTGAAAAGTGGATATACAAATTTTTTCAAGAAAGTATTAATCATCACTGCTGGTAGTAACCATAAACATAAAGAGTAGATAGACAGACCGCTAATGCTGCTGTCACGCCGCGGGCCACCATCTTGGAAAAGTCGTTTGCTCAATGAAGTATCAGCCTGTTTAATCAATCATAACTCGCTGAAAACTAAACTGTTTTACACACTTTTTTCCCCACTGGAAACCCCAAACCTACAGCTATTAAAGCTACATGTATAAGAAGAATACATAGTTCAATTTATTTAAATATTCTTAGTAGGGTTAACTGTAATACACTATCCAAATATATTATAAAAAGCATGATGACGAAATAATGATTATACAATATGAATATATTAAGGATAAATTTATTTATGTTGTATGTAAATATGACAATATTTCAAAATGTTTTATAGTATACAAAGATTCTGTGCGTCTCCTGGGGGCTAAGCCCCCCTTGTCCTTAAAACCTAGTGACGCCTCTGGTCATCTTCATTCCAGCAGAGGGGGGAACCCCTGATTTTGTCATTAAACATTGATTTAAAAGTCAAATCTTGTCTGATCAGCTCAGTGTATTTGTTAAAAATTGTGCTTTTTTTTCTATTCCTAAAGTAGAAATATTTTCAAACCTAATTACGATKTATCACATCACCTCTTTATGTTTAGGATGTTGTGAGCACAAAGTAATAATCCTTTGTAGAATAAATAGGTAATATTACCTTTTTATAATCCCGTTGTTATTTTCCTTCATTTGCCTCGAGCTATCTCTTAGAGGAGAATAAAGTAAAGTCGTCCATGTAGCATATTTATGTACTTTAACTGATGTGTACCCTGTATTTTCCATCCTCAGAGGGTTGTAAACAAAACAGATTAGCTGATATAGTGGAAGACAGAGCGGACTTAAATGTAATATGATACTATCAAATGATTCAGTGTAATTCTCGGCTTTTCCTCGTGTACTCCTTATCTCCTTCCACAAGAGAGTTTGCCATGCAGAAGGAGAAATGCTCTTTTTTATTGACAGAACACCCCTGAACTGAACAAGGAAGTCGTAAAAATAAATAAATAAATAAATAAATAAATAAATAAATAAATAAATAAATAAATATGAAGCCAACCAGAGACAGAGGGTCAGGCTCAAATCAATTGGATTATCAAAGTATTACAGCTTTGCTAATCCTGCATGACAGATCAAGGATTATTAAAGCTTGAAATTTAAATTAAGAGCTAATTACATATGATAAACATGAATTTCTTGATTTTTCCTCAAGTTTAATTTTATCTAATCCTCGCTCATAATTTTTTTAGAAGCAGTGACCAGTTTAACTGATTGGACAAATATTTAAAGTTTCTGATTCACACAGACATCACACTCGGTTAATTTAAATTAAAAACATTTTACAGGGGAAAAAATKAATTCAACATGCTTAGCTGCCATATGGCAAAGAAATAATGTTTTTGCCAACGTTGATTTGTTTGTGAGTCTGTATCTTTAACGAAGTACTTCACAAATCACTGAACACAATCGGATGACCCTTCAAACAACTTCATTTAAGATGACCACCAAACCCAAATAGTAAACACAAAACATTTTGTCAATTACTAATGAACAATTTGAGAATCATAACATATTTAGCAACCCTAACAACCATAGTTAGCAAAATATCTCATTCCAGATATTAATAAAGCTTRAGAAAGTAATAATTGGATGTATAACTTCACTTTTAAAGTCAAAAATATGGCCACCACAGCAAATCAATCTTATAAAATTGATTCCTTGTTGCTGAGGTTTAGCTATTTTTGTGCACTCTATAGTGGGCACAAAAATGGCTAAACCTCAGTAACTTTTACAGATACTGAGTTACACTTTGGTGTGGTAGTAGCTGACAGTCATACACAACACATACTCCAAGTACTAACAGCTCGTGCAAAATAGTGCAATACCACACGAGATTGAAAATGTTATTTTCAAGGTTATACCCAAATTGCAACAATKACATAATGTTTTTTTTTAACATAAGAAAATCTCACTCTGAAATATTAGAGTGATCATTTTCACGCGATCCCACGTGACCGTGTTGTTAGATGAACGAGTTWAAAATGTTCCAAAATCACACACGAGCACGAACACCTGCATGGGAATTATATACCAGTCTCTGCACCCAGTGAAATCTAACGCTTATTTAAATGCAAATCTTTCTTCCAGCTCGCTTTCTGATAGCTTTTTGTTGACAGAAACTTAATAGTTTTACTTATTTATGTGTCATGACACAATGCTCACAGCAGACAGGGTGAGGTATGGCTTTTATTGTGTGCGTGTTGCCTCATTCTGCATCATTGCTGGAGGGTTTCATACAGAAAAGTCTTCAGGGCTGGTGTGTGTCCGACATCATAGCGGGGTCCTATGGTCTCTTCAATAATTTATTTAAGTGATCTTTGTTAAGGCTGGGCTCACATAGACTCAGCGGTGGTGAAAGGTTTGCAGTTTGTCRCTCTTCTTTCCATCACTACCTTCCACAGATTTTGTCCCTTAAATAAAAATAATAATAAATTCCCCAATGCTTAAACTTTAAAAGAGACAAGTTTGACCTGCTGGGCTTGTGATGCTCTGCAGAAAACCCTGATCTGGGAAGTAAAACACACGAAAGCAGGTCATGTTGCAGCTTTGCAGATTGGAGTTACCGAGGTAAGAAAAACAGACATGAAATATTTCTAAGACACATAAATGTTAAACCTGTCCAACTTTCTGTTGTATGTTGAGAATTTTTTTATTTGTTTTGTGGGCTTTTGTTTTGTTTTAGTTGTTTTCCTGCTCATTCTTATTTATATTTGATGGTTTTGTGTTTTTCTCAATTTTATTGATTTATGCTTTTGTTTTCATATTCTGAAAAAGCCAACCCTGTTTTTTTTTTTTCTGTACACATTTGAGTTTTTTTTATGCCAGAGATTTTGATGTGAAATAGTAACAGCCAGGTTCCCTAACATGGGCTGAATGTTACTTGAAGCAATTTYTTGACTTGTTGATCCTGTGATGTTATGAATCTTCTTGTTGGAGACTTAACTTATTTATCGGTACATCACCTTGTTTCATCATACAGGTGTAAAAATAACACAATAATAATTTTGTTGCATCTGTTGGAAACACGARTCAAAATAATGACAACAATAACATAAAGTAGGGTAAAAAAAATAAGAAAAATGTATTTTAAAAATGGAAAAACATGCAACATTAATCAGTCCTGACATAAATGAATCAGTTTCAGGGTTAACAAAAAGAAGGCAAAAAAAGCTTTTATTTGAATCAATGTGTCTTAGATTGTAGATAAAAAAGACAAATTGTGCTTTTCTTTCTTGCAAGCATTTTTAGCTGTCACTAGCTGATTTTTATCAAGTGAWTTAAGGAACCATTACAAACTTAATCATTTTAAAAAATCACTTTCCTGTCAAAAGACAGTTTTAGCTTGTGTGTTTTTAGTATGTGCACACATGGGCCTCATGCAAGAACCGTTCGTACGCACAGATTTGTTCTTAAGTTGTGCGTACGAGTGATTTAGGAGAATTTGTGGCAAGATTTTTTTTCAGATACGAACAAAATGTACGAGTGGTCCAGACCTGTCGTATATTTTACGAGCAGTCAGTCTGCTGTTATC
>NW_013952445.1:717533-721359 GCF_001266775.1 Austrofundulus limnaeus
GTCTTGGATTGTAGATAAAAAAGACAAATTGTGCTTTTCTTTCTTGCAAGCATTTTTAGCTGTCACTAGCTGATTTTTATCAAGTGATTTAAGGAACCATTACAAACTTAATCATTTTAAAATATCACTTTCCTGTCAAAAGACCGTTTTAGCTTGTGTGTTTTTAGTATGTGCACATATTGGGCCTCATGATACTGATTAAAACCCTGTTCTAGTCCAGAGGTGGGCAATCCTGGTCTTTGAGGGACCCTGACCTGCATGTTTTACTTGTTCCTCTGATTCAACTCACCTGATTCAGTGATTGAATTCTGTTCTGAAGTTCTGCCTGAGCTTGGTAATCACCCATTCATTCAAATCAGCTGCTGGAGCAGAGAAACCTGCAGCGGTCCTCGAGGACCAGGATTGCCCACCAATGTTAGGATATGTTGGATCAGTTTTCTTTTTAAAAGTACAGTAGACCCCCAAGGTTCATGGGGTGCCAAGTGTAAAATAAGATGTTTCAAAAAAATGTCTCTAACACATTTTTATTGTTTAGTTCACTTTCTGAGTCTAAAATCCTACTTTAAAAAATGTCCTCTAACATTTTATTATTTATCTCACTGTTCTTATATATTGCTAATTTTTACTAAATATTAAATTAAAATGTTAAATAATGTGTGTAAGTTTTAAATGTTAAATGTTGTAGCCCATAGGGGGTTATGTCATCAGAGCATCCACAAATTGTGAAAAAACACAAATTTCGTACGTGGTCAAAAAAAAAAATAAGAACATTTGCATTTACAAAAAAATTGCCTTGGTGTCTTCTCAGCAAAGCAGAGGATTTGGAGCTCCTCCAGTGAAAAATATGTTGACAAACAAAAAACATAAAAAAGCAGATGTTTGCTGTGTTCGCAAAATTTATAGGGGTTTTACGAAAAGACAAAAAATCCACAACTGAKGTTCAGTGTTGTGTCTAACCATCAATATAAAACTGGAGACATTAAAAACAAACACCTAACAGGGAATTCTTATTTAAACCTTRTTGATATGAACAAACAGAACAAATTCGTTTTGATAAACTAGAGCAAATGTTGAACAAATATTGTTATTAAGGATGTGTTCTGTACTAAAACTCTCCACATGGTAACTTCTGAAGGGAAATGAGAATTTAACTTTCCATTTCTGGACCTAATTAYGACAGTACTGTATGTATTTTCTTTTTTTATCAGTGATTGTGTTACTTCAAATTTTTCAGTATGTGCGATGARCCACAAGCTGTTTTCAGGGGTTTGGAAAGTATCTGTCACTAAGTGATGCCCAGATAGTTTTTGGCTAAATGCAAAAAGACACCAAATGCTTAGATTTTGGCTCTAGTTTTATGGCATGTTTCCATCTCGTTTAACTCCATAAAACACAGAATGTTTAAGTGCATTTTGTTCCATGTTTTGAGATTATAATAATAGAAAGCTAACATAGTTTGATAAACGAGCTGCAATGCAAATATCATCTTACAGATTCTAGTGTTGCCAACATTAAGATATTCATTGACATAAAGTGGTGGTTTGTCTGATTGGGAAATCAAAGCATAAAAAAAATTAACAGAGGTTTGAGAGAAACTCAAGAAAATGTGATGTTTGCTGAATTAAGCCATCTTTGCAATAATAAAATAGAATAAACAGAGCACAGACTTCCCTCATCTGTGCCAACATATTTCAGTCGGGGAAGCTGTCTGCTCCTGAGGAGAAAAGTAAAAAGTAATGTTTACAAAGTGTGCATCTTTTTTTTACAGTTCAGCGGATATGAAGATTTTGGAGAGAAACCTTGACAGTGATTACATGTTTTTGCTGCTGAAAGAGTCAAAGCTTTGATATTCTGTGCAAGTGTGCCAGTCTGCCGCTTGTCACAATGTTTTTTTCTGCTAAATTTTGTTTTTCTCAGTTTAGGAAAAAAAAAAACAACTAAAAATCCCACTCTCTCAGATGTTGTCATTGTGACCAGAGCTAACAGACACAAATAGGTACAGCAAAGCAGAAATGCTTTRATTTATCCCAAACCTACACTTGTTATAAAAATTTTTATCAGACTAAAAGTAACACAATCTGAGGTGGCATCTAATATTCTTTAATGTGTATTTATATGAGTTGCACTTCACCCAAACACTTGTCAAAACATTTTAAAATCATAATGTTAAAAAAATATTGAGCAACTGAGGACTACAGATTTAGAAACACATTTTTTTTATTGTGAATGCTAAAAGTCTGGTGAAAGTTCATAAATTAGTTTATATTAAAAAAAATCAAGCTTCACAGGTTTGGAACATTTAGCTGTTTTTGTAAATAATACACAATATAACACAGATATTTACAGTAGTTAAAACTAAAACAGTGTTTAAAAGTTGATTCCCAATTTTCCTGCAAGTRATATTATTCTGAAATTTCTTCTTTTTTTTTAGATGCAGTTTGTCACAGACTGGTGAATTTTTGCTGTCTTTACTTCTGTTATTTCAGTAATACATATACTCAGTCAATTACTTACTTGTTGCTAATTAACTTAATTAGTTGTAAAGTGCACAGCTGTTTTAAAACTTTAGAGCCTTTTGTGGCCCCTGTCCTTTTTGTTTGTTTGTTTGTTTTGTTTTCAGATGGGTTATTGCCATCAGGTAAGACCCAGGAACTGACACAAGTTCAAATAAACATGAACTGAAAACTGTATTTTTGAAGAAAAAAAAGGAAAAGCTGTTGCGACATAAAAAAGTAAAAAAAACCCTGAAGATATTGATCCAGGTAAGCAGAAGGAGACTTGAGAAGGTACAGGGAGAACAGGACGCAGTGTGAGAACACACAATGCTCCCCTGAGGAGAGAAGAAAAAAGCTGAGCAACTGTATGGACTGGGGTTAATGAGGGAAGTGTCTGCAGCTGTGGAAGGTGAAACACTGAGCAGATGCAGATGGTCATGCTGAATGGTGGGAAAAAAAGTGATGAGAAAAAGATGGCACAGAGGAAACGGAGGAACAGAAGAAAGCACAGGATAAACAAACATAATATCCAAAAGGGAAAATAAAAAACAATAAACACAATAAGATCATCTAAATAAATCAAAAACACAGATCCTGATGCATAGATMTTTCTACAGTAATGCTGCCATGTGAAAATGAGTCCAGGAAAGACTGCCTGTACTATACTTTTKGCTTGGTACATTTTAAACTTGCACAATGGGGAGCTTGACTCACTGGCTTTCACAACAAAAGCAGAATMTCTTTTCTCTGATAATTAGACCCAAGTTTTTAAAGTTGCCCCAGCGGTCTAACGTAAACTGGAAGAAAAAAACCTTTATTTTGCCTTCTGACTGACTTTGCTTCTCTTGGATCGATAATCACAGTCATGTTACTAACGTGTTTCCAATRAACCTCATTAGCTGTAGGATTTTAAACCAGGTGTTGTTTTTTTAGTATTACACATTTTATTCAGTCTTTTGCCTCTGTCCCACCTCAGCGTCATTAAATTAGTATTACTTTAACACTGTTAACAAAGTTAATTGAAGCTCAATGTCTCTGCCGAATCCAATAAATTAATTCTCATTAGGCCACGTTGAATGCATGATTGTGTAAAGTAGCAACAGAGTGTCGCGTTACCCTCCACATACAGTATGTATGCTGCAAATGAGAGAGAGAGAGAAAAATTCAAAAAGCTGATCTTTTAAAGGGATCCCTGATTAGTTGTAACATTAGACTTTATTTGATAAACATATATTTTAATTGTAAAATAAAGATTGTAAAAATACTGTAGGATGTTTAGTTTTTATAAATTTTAAACTAAAAGTTTAAAAATATATTACACAGACGAGGCC
>NW_013952445.1:721890-725145 GCF_001266775.1 Austrofundulus limnaeus
TCAGATATTGTCCAAGATTAATCTTCAGGGTGGATATAGCTCGCTAGCAGCCTCGCACCGAGGACCTATCCACATCATCATTTACCCAGAATGCTTTGCGTGTAAGTAAAATGGCCCCGTCAATGTTACAATATATTTTTAAAAATGTACAAAACTAAACATCCTACATCTTAAAACTARTCAGGGATCCCTTTAAGTTAATTTGTGCCACAGATCGTGATCTTTTATTACTGGAAAATGTTATTTTTAAAGGACAGCAAACCTGAATACAACACCTGACTAGATTTTTTTTCCATCTAGTTTTAATTCATAATAAAACATGTAAACATGAAATATAAACCTTTAATTTGTTTCTACTAGATGAAATCTATTCTGCTTCCAGGAGACAAACCTTTTGAACTACTTGTTGCTTTCATCTGTCTCAGATACACAGACCAACCTGAGCAGAACACAGACGTAGATACCCCAGAAACTTCTGATTCCAAACAGGGGGGGTTAAACTTTCTAATTGATGTCCTGAGCTTCCTAATCACTCCTTGTGCGAGAGAGCCAAGACCTGGGAGACAGCGTTGCAGGGGAGAAAGAGGAGGGAGAYGGAGAGAGGGAGGAAGATGAGTGTCTTCACAAGGAAAGCCTTTCAAGTCTGCAGGTTTGAAGTGCTAATGACATGCAAATGTGTGCAAATGAGTGTGCATCCACCCCCTAAAACTCTCGCTGAATACTTAAGGCCTGGTGAAATTCTGGGGCTTGGTGTTTGTCTATAAATAGTTGGGAGTTTAAACAAGTTTGGGTGTTTTAACAAACATGGAGTCAAAATCAATAGAAGACCCCCCGCCCCATGAAAAAAAAAATGCTTCCTCTCCTTTCAACATAGCTCTCAGTGATCAACATTTGAAAAGTAAGACGCTGATGAGCTCCATGTTGTTGTCATGACAGAATGCGTATATTTTATGAATCAACCAGAACGTAAAAAAAAAATATTCTGACAATTTGTCTGCGTGACGAGGCGCATTTGAGCTCCGACTCGATATGGCTTTGGCTTAATTGGACCAAACGCAGGCCTGTATGATGTGGTAAAAACTCCGGAGCAATCAGTTTTACCACATGTGGAAAGGCAAATAAAGGGATGGATGAACAGATCAATGATCCCATTACCTTAGCTGACACATAAATCCATACGCAGTGTGGAGAAAGATGGCAAACTAATCAATTCTGCAGCCGTTAACGGCTTTAATAAAACTTTGCTTGTAAAACAAAACAATTAACATCTGTGTGGCAAAATAAGTGAAAAGATTAATAACTGCGCCGCGCGGGGAAGATGGACGGGTAATTTCATGGTAGACTGAGGAATGCTGCAAATATGAAGAAAAAGCAGTGTGTGTGTGTGTGTGTGTGGGAGTTGAGTCATGTCAGAATCGACTTGAAAAGGGAAAGCGTTATTTGTACAAACAAGCGGTGATCTTCCTGTCCTCACGCCCTTCCTTGTGATCACATGTCATGATTTAACATATATAAGCAAAAAGCAGTTTATTTTCGCAGTGGCAGGTGAGAAGCCCCGATCCCCTTTGAAGAACTCCCTCGAATGCCGAGACCCGAGATTTCTCGAARTAATCGGGACGGCTCAGATCAGTCAGAAGGTCGATTAGATTGRTTAGGATGGATGGATGAAAGTGTGTTCCTGTTTCATTTTACCAGATAATCTGTCCCAACCCAACCTCTGATGGGGATTTCACATTTGATTGTTGGGATGAATGAATCTGATAGAAGTTGGCACATAGGCGCTTCAGTTAGCACCCGGCTGTATTTAGCAATTAAATGTCAGCGTAGCGACATTTCTATGGGCTTAAATGTCATCTCAGGAGTGGGCCGACAAAACCTTTGCTGTGTCTGAGTCTGCAGAAGGAAGGAGGAGGAGCTCTCAGCTGTGTTACGAAAGCAGTCTCCTGCCTCGGAGTTTAGCAGGTAGCATTTTTTTCTGTGAAATCGATTGTAAACTGCCTTTTATTTWTTTATTTTTTCAGTTCAACAGTTTTGCAACACATACTGGTGAAGCTGCTAATCGTCTTTAATAGACATTTCTGCTCATATCAATTCAGTCAAGTATTAAATTTAGGTTTTTTTTCGATTTGCACTGTTGTCTACAGTAAACAGTTGTCTGAAAAAGAAACAAAATAAATAAACCCGACTGGATTTTATACACTACACAGCAAAGTGTACCACAGGAGTACCTGCGGGGGATAATCCTGCTAAACAGCACTGTTTATAATCTACATATTTAAGCTGAAAACACAAAAGAGAAGAAAAACAAACAGATTAAATATTTGGGGTATGCAATGTTCAAAAATGTTTGCAGGGTTGTTTCTGCTGTGAAGCTAAGAAAATGAAAAATATGTTTATAAACCCAAATAACACAACTTCCATCTTTAACAGCCACTGTTGCAAACTCCTCAATAAGAAAATYACTATCGGTTGTCCCAATAGTCACTAAATGACGGCATCCCCTAATTTGCATATTTTGAAATTTGCCAATAATTGTGACCTCGGCAGTAGCAGCAGAGTTAAACAAAAAATAGTGAGCAAAAATACTCTAAATGCTTGGAACTGCACATGAACTTATTGAATGATTGCAGGATGCTTTGCTTATTTCCACATTATATAAACAAATGTTGTGAGAATATCAAAATTAACCAAAAAACTTTTAGAGGCACACACAGTAGTGAAGAAGTGAATGAGGCTGAGTCAAGTGCAGCCGGGTCCAGAGATTTATTTTAGTGTGACAACGTCAAAAGCATTACAGTAAAAACTAGACATGGGTTTTTACGATGTAAAAACAAGTGTACATTTCCATGTAGCATGTCATTGCAGCATGGCTTTACCTGCAGCAGTGCACTTGCAGAATGAACGGTGACCAAGTTCAGATGTGTTTTCTATACCAGCTTGTGCCTGTCAAGTCAGCAGGTGTTTGTAATGAGGGTAATTGTGTGACAATATGAAGTTTGAAGATATTTTTGTTAAAGTTGCTGTAGTTGGGTTTTGAACCCTTATCTCCCACATGAAAGCCCATGACATTAACCATGAGACCATGAGCTGTGGCAGAGTGGATTGCCAAGAGTTGGTTTGTACAGTGGGGAGAACAAGTATTTGATACACTGTTGATTTTTCAGGTTTTCCCACTTGCAAAGCTTGTAGATGACTGCAATTTTTATCATAGGTACTCTTCAACTGTGAGTGATGGAATCTAAAACAAAAATCCAG
>NW_013952445.1:725337-728227 GCF_001266775.1 Austrofundulus limnaeus
TATTGTAAACACTGAACTATTGAGTTGAAATATTATTAAACTATGGTGCAGTACCAAGTTGAGTACAGCATGGGGCAGTATTGGACCAATACAAGGCTCCATTGACTGCCATTATAAATAATTAAACATTAATATTTCAAAAACTATAAGTTGTACAGGTACCAAAAGGCATAGCCATCATTTGGCACAGGAGCTTTACAGACATAAATTACAATGGCAGCTTTAGGACAAAGTATGCAGGAGGAGAAGTGTGCCAAAGTGGAGATGATTTGRATGGGAAACRAATCACAAWAGTGTGCATTGCATTGGCAATGCACACTGATTAAGTCCCGCTTTGTAAGYCAGGGTGGGAGCAGCGGAAGCTTTTTGCTCATTATTTTTTTGCATTGGTGGAAGGACTGGAGTCGGCCTTCTCTTTGCTCTGACAGAAGCTGGGGTTCCTGTGCGGTGCTTCAGTGAGTTGAATCGCTTGTCAGTGTTTTGGAAAAGAGGGAGGGGCTTACAGCAGCCCTCCCTGCTCGCTGAGTAAAGTGCAATCACAAAAATCTCCAGTAACATTGTAAAAAGTTGCCAGATTTGTCACTTTTTGGAAAAAAAGTTGTAGATATTTATACTTAAAACAACTCTTAAACCAATTGCTAAAATTTAGTGAAATCCTCAGAAATGATCATTGGATGTAACATAAATAAGTTCAAGATGGTTTTAACAAGATTTGACTAAAAGAGCTATGTATAACTCCAGCTCATCTTGTCTTGAGGTGATTTTACTTTAGTTTTCCTCAAGATTGCTTAACATCTAATTTACATAAACAATGACTGAAAGCCAAGCTTGTTTATTTTGTAAAGAAAGTGGGTGGTATTGCAAGAAAGCAAAATCCAGTAATTAATCCAGAACAAAAGTAACGGCACAAAGGTTGAATGAGAGACGGCTAAGATCTAAAAAAGGAAAGGTCAGAGGCATAATTTAACACCAGCCTCAAAAAAGGTCTGGGAAGGGCTTGGAACAAATGCCAAAAAAAGAAAACAAAAAAAATAACGGAAAACGAGGAACAGGTGAAACCAATCACACTAGGTAATCACCAAAGCATAAAAGGCACACAAAGAGAGATGGAAACCACCCACAGTAGCACAGAAGGGAATTAACTTTAAAATTCACAATGATTTTACTTCACAGGAAAGCTTGATTTGTAAAGCTCCAAGCTGTTTCGACCACCGAAAGGAAACAATTCTGCTCATTTAAGAAAAGCCATTAGTCAGTGCTGTGGATACCCCAATTATTTTTTATGTTGTCTTCTTTATTTGATAAATCCTTAGTTTTCAGGTTGGTAGTAAATAGGTTTGAATAATGACAAACTAATTTCCTACTAAAAAAACCTCTGTGTTCATTCTTCTTTAAMTGGTGTGTATTAATTTCCAGGGACACAGTTCAGTTCACAACAATTAAGTAACTATGTTCACTTCAGTTGTAATGAAAATGCTGCATCTATCAAAAGTAAATTTGACTTTGCATCATAGCCAATTTAAACATCTTGAAATTGGCTGCTGTCGCTTTAAGAACGTATTGTTTCGCACACTCCCACTTCAGCACATCTTCACAATAATTCTTCATGTTGTTTGCAACCTTTCGTAGGAACAATGTGGTTTGTTATCAAACAAAMAAAAAAAAAAAAAAAACCTTACTCGAAWRATCCCACATCGGTCCTGGAAAGTATGTTTTTTTTTTTTTTTTTTTTTTTGAAGAACTGGGATATCTTCTACTGAAGTTGATGTACTTTCTTGTCAGATTGTTTTAAACAAATACACATTTATTATGGTTTTACAGAAATATGGGGACACTTTTTTTACTCTATGCAAGCAAGCTTCCCACCTGCTTTCAAGAACCAAACATTGTCTCAATTTTTAAGTCCAGACGCCATTTATTCAGCAAAACAGGCAGCCCACTTTTTGACTCCCACCCTGTCAAACAGWCTGTTTTATCCGCTACCACACAGCRTATCTTCTGGTTGGCTCTGCAGATGGTACTGCACCAGTGCAGTGCACACATACAGCTGTCATTGATATATGAACAGACTCCGGCCCAGTGTGCTGGCACATTTGTATTTATTACACCTYTAGTTTCAGGCACACGTGACAGCCGTGCTTTTGCAAGGCAGCACTTTAGAAACTGATAAACAAAGCCTGTTTGCATTACATGTGCAAATGAAATAACGGCATCATTTCCTTATAAATAACAGAAAGAAGGGATGGGAGAGAGAAAGGATAGATACAGTAATCATTGATGAGATACAAATGAACAAACACAACTCCTCGTTTATTTGCCTAACTCTACAGAGAGCTTGATAATAAGTGCAATTTAGCATGTATGTGTAGTGAAGTATGTTTCATGTCAATAAATGGCAGCAGTCACAATTATCTGATTACAATATTGTTTCTTAATGATTGTTTTCTTCCATTATGCAGCTGAGTGCAGCAGAAGGGGGAAATTGATTTACATGAAATTGGCACTAGTTGCTCCTGGTGTTGATGTTGGTTTGGTTCATTGTTACTGTAGGCTACTGACAGTCCCAGCTGACTTCTGCTTGGGTGGGTGTATGATATACTCTCTTACATAAGCACTGCTGCTTTTTCCTCTGTCTTTCAGGCATTTCACTACACAGGTCAGCTGTTTGTGTTTGAGAACATCTAATGATAGAAGTCCAGCTTGGTTCACCTTTTGTGCATGTGTAGGTTTGTGAAACGAGTTCATATAATTAAAGATTTCTCTAAAGTAGTTATGAACAAATAACATCTTACGTGCTGTAGTGGACGATTTGAATAACTTTTGTTTGGAGAAAAAGATTCATTCTGACTGTCCAAACAATTTTTTAGCAAACCATGCAATATATATATAT
>NW_013952445.1:729572-746308 GCF_001266775.1 Austrofundulus limnaeus
CACACACACACACTTTCTGTATCTGTGCACTCTGTCCCCCACACCGTTTTCAACCATTACAATAGTTTAATCAGTTAAGATGTGGTAACATATTTTTCCGGGCCGTCTTTAAATGCACCATGAGCAAACACAGATGTACACCGGTGGCTGTGAGAGACATGCTGCTGCAGAGCTGCACCATCAGAAATTAGCTAAAGCCAGCAAAAAGCAAAAAATAAAATAAAATAAAATAAAATAAATAAAAAAACTTTGCAATGTTTTTTTTCCAAACAAACTATGTAAGTTGAGTAATGTTGTTGGAGGCAGATAATGTTAGCTAAATCATTGAGTTAATACGTTAAAATATATATTGCTAAGCTTATCAACAAGAATACTAATATTGTTACCTATAGGCAGCGGGTATAGGTCATGTCATTTTTCTTAAGCTTGATTAATTTTGCACATTTGTGTTATCACATTTGACTAACATGTTGATGTGTTTAGTGCTGTTACTTTCTTTGTTCATGCYATTAAATTTAATTATGTGCCTTATTGTGTGTTAAGCAATAATTTATCTAGAGGAAATGTGTTTTACTGAACAGTTCATGTTCAGTTTTGCCATTAGGCACTTAATGATCTGGCTACTTTCCCTGTAGATATTGGAGGGTAATTGTGTCAACTCAACTAAAGTTTGGCAGCTAAAACTTTTGATTTTGTTGGTAAATACTGTAGTTTAAAGAGCTAAAGTTGGTCTCTTTATGCTGTACTGTGGTTGTTACTGATTATATGTGTTTTTAGCCATAAAGGAGAGGTGCGATTGAATGAAAGAAGATGATAACTCACTCAATAAACCTCTAAAATATTTGTCTCCCTCTTTTCTGAGATCAAGATTACGCCCTTGCATTTAGGTGAAGAGAATAGACAGGTCTGATACAAAAATAACACATATTGACCACTGCCTTTCATACCAGAGTTTGAAACTAAAATCTTCTGGTGTTCAGAAAGGACAAAGTTGGAGTAGTTTTTGTCCAACCTTGTCAATGAATAGTACTAAACTATCACATTAAATTTCTACTTAATATCTTTAAAAATCATTGAGTTCCAATGTCAGTAGGCTTTGATAGCCATCTTGAACTGAGCTGATTCCACAAGTTAAGTTTAACTTTTTCCAAACTTTCTCCAAGTGCACGGGCTAAAACAAACAAAAAAACATGGGTTACCACACTGGTTGTTTGTTTAATTATACAAAAAATAATTGTATTTCACATAATAATGGTTAGAGCAGGGGTGCACTTGAAGAAAGTAGGACGTACATTTGGGTAGCAAAGGCTGATGAGACAATTCATAAATTGATAAACTACGAGTATTTAGTGTCTTTATAACAYGCAAATTTCTGTGTGCTTAAATCTATTCAAAATGTCTCTTGTAGTTACTTCATGTTTATTCTTAATATAATTCAAAGATAATSAATCACCATGAGTGAAAACTGTCTGCACTACAGCCTGTTATAGTATAGTCAGTGGGTCAATGGATGATATGATAAGTTAGGTTTACATACAGTGTTTGCCTACTAGTGACCAAGGCAACTAAAATGGTAAGTTACTTTACATGATCATGAAGTGTTTGCTTTAAYAACTGGTAATAGAGACATAAACTTAAAATTAAGCAAACATTGTCTGCTATTTTGAAAAAAAAAATGTTCCAGCATTTAATTTAAATACAGCAGAGGATGTTAAAAACAAAATCCAAATTATGTAACTCATATATAATTATTTTCATGCGTTTTGACTCCTAAACACTGTAATTAATAATGATTAATGATACTTCAATTGTTTTCATAATACGATTAGTGTAAAAATTGATATTGATTAAATTTGCTGAAGCTTGAAAMGTTCCATTACTGCAGAGCTTTTCCCACTGCACTTCACCCAACTTGAAGGCAGATTGTAATCAGTCCAACATCAGAAAGGTGCTGAGGATAGCAATCAGAAAAAAAAATTGGCAAGACAGTAGTTCAGTTTCCGGACCTCATCTGTGGAGAAAGAAGCGAGATAATTTAAACGGAAACTGGTAAAGTCAGCACAGGAAGCAGGGAGGGAAATTGAGAACGGGGCAGGGGGTTAAGTGAGAGCAAGAACATTGAAAACTATCAACCTTCTCATCAAAACAAATGACAGAATTATCAAATTTTGCTGGGGTTAAAGCCTGATGATCGTATGTTAAAGGAGCGCATGGATAAAATGCTAATAAGATGGTGAGAAGAGAGTGAGGCGGTTTATCAGACGAGCCAGATTTGAGCCACTCTCTTACACCTRGCTGAACTTGTGTTCACTCAATTTGCAAGGCTTCAGACAGGAAAGAGCCGAGTGGATTGACAGGAAGGTCTAGAAGAAAGTGAATAAAGAAGGTCAAAGGAGGTGCTGGGGCAAATATAGATTTCGTGTTGTCAGTTCACAAAAAGAGTGTCAGGTAGGAAGTGAGAGCGGGGCAGACAAGAAGGAAGGATGGAAAGAAACGACTCACTACTTTGCGAGATGGTGATAGAATGTAGATATTGAACCTAAGTGTCTCAGAAGTTAAATGGTGCAAAGAAACGACACTATATTGAACATGCAGTAACAACAGTTTGGCTGAGCAGTTTTGTGGGAAAGTAACACAGGCAACCACAATTTTATCAATATCAGCAATCAGTTTTACACTGCAGGAAGTTTACAAAATAAGAGTGTTAATGTCACACTGGGATGTTTTATGTTGGTGCTCAAGAAGAGCTCAGTGAGTTTTTATTTAAAACTGAATGCAGTGAAAAATGTCTGTTCAACTGGCAGAACTAAGATTTGTTCAATCTTATTTGACCTAAGGAGAATAAAAAAGCATTGGCACAACAATCAGTTAAGTAAGTAAGTAAGTAAACTTTATTTCTATAGCACCTTTCACAGACACAAACATCACAAAGTGCTTGACAGAGAGCAAAATAACTAAAAACAATAAAGCAGATCACAAATATAAAAAATAATTAAAACACAATAAAAAGCACATTAACTAAAAGCAAGCCTGAATAAAATTGTCAAAATTAACAATATGTTTAAATGATTAATTCTTGTTGACTGCATGTGCTGCAAATCTAACTTCTAAGAAAAGAGACTTATTGAATGAAAAAATAATTTTCAACACTTTTTTTTTCTAAATTTACCATTTTATGTCTCTAAGTAACATATAGCTGGCATAATGTTTAGGAATTTACTCAAGTTCTACTGTTGACTCTCAGAATATCTGAATTGGTTAAACTACTTTTAAAGCACTTGTTGAAAGTATTGAAATAAGCTAACAATATGTTATACTACCCAGTACATACTGTGGAATGTACCTGGTACCTACCAGGCTGACCTTTTAGCATATTCTTAAAGGTTATATCCCTAGTACATACTGAGTATTTACAAGGTACTTCATGGGTACATACCTGGTAAATCAAGGTCTAGGAACACAGACAAAAACTCAACTAAAACAAACWGATTTTTTTTCTTTTGAGTTTATGATAATACCAGTAAATGTAAATACAGCTTTTACCAAATTACTGCACAGTAGAAAATAAAATTTTGGTTACTTCACAATCTGGTCATCCAATTTAGAGGTTGAATAAAAGTCAGATGAATTCAACAGTATTTTACCATGTTTTGCATATAAATGAATTTACCAAGAATCAAATTGAGCAAATTTGTCTTTCTCACTTTAACGCCCCATCAACAGGCTAATTGAACACAACCATAGAGTACTTGATAATAACATGTGTGTTAGTTGTACGCATCAGTTTGGTTACTGCCTAATGAACATATGTTTCAATCAGATGTTTTGTTTTTTTTGCTTTGAGAGCAAATGCAGATGTGGTGATTTGTAGCAAAGCTCCTTGAAATGCACTCAATTCAACCTATGATGACTCTAATCTACACTCTAAAAAAACAGATGTTGGATTTACTTAACCATGYTATGTTACCTGGTTCCACTTAACTGAGTTGAGTAAATTCAAAGCAACATACTCATGTTCTTTGGTTAGAAAATGGGTATRTTGCTTTGAATTTACTCAACTCAGTTAAGTGGAACCAGGGAACAACATGGTTAAGTAAATCCAACATTTCATTTCTTAGAGTGTAAACACAGCTTCCACTCAGCATGATGAAATGCTTATTATCAAACAGACTCTTTATTATAGAGAGCTGTGTTTCAAGGACATCTGCTAATGTTGCATGAATACAGTCTGAATGGGTACAACTTTTAAATAATTAGACATAACCCCAAACAAATTAAAGCTCGTTAATAAACACTTGTGACACTTCCCAATATTCTGTTTAGAATAAATTATTTTTTGTCTTTAAGATAATCTGTTATATGCAGATTTTTTATGCCACTCAAAACTTCACATTAAAAAATATCAAGTTCTTCTACTTCAAAGTGAAAATGCTCCCATAATGATTACCATCTATTTGGCATATGCTTAATTTGTTGTTAATGTGTAATGACTATAAACTTTACATGTGTAAAATATGTATACAAACCTTCTTCATCTCCTAATATARTCTTCTAAAATGTTGTTTTTAATTATTTTATGTTAAACTGTAACAAAAAAATGACATTGTTTGAGTTTGTTTAAGGAGACAGAAAATGACAGATATCATCACTGGAAATATCGGAGCTAATGTTAATTTAAATTGGCTTATACAAGGGAACAAATGTTGAGATTTTTTTTTACTCTTCTTCTTTTTGAACTTCCCCTGTCAGTCCAAGGTATTTTAAAAGACAGAAAACCACAGAAAGGTGACAGATTAAAGCAGAACCCATTTTGAAGTGTCCTGTTAAGGTGTTGAGCCACCCTTTAAAATATATTCAATACTTTGATGATATCAGTGAAGGGAACAATGTATCACGTCAACTTCAAATCTCCCCATTTTGTATGAGTGGGTTGACATCCAGAAACAGAACAGCATCATCTGCATAAAAATGTTTTATCTTTTATCACTGCTAACAGCAGTTAGTTTTTAAAGTGTCTGTGGCATCAGATCTTTGTAATAAATTTAAATCTATTTTTGGAAAGAGAATTTTAATAACATATTACAAAACAAATTTTACACTGCTCAGATGAACGGTTGTTGAGATATTTGCATGTGAAACAACAGGAAGTGATGTCAAAAGGGAATGTCTGCATGTGAACAGAGTGTTACTAAAATGGCTAACAACACATACTGTGGAAAAGAGTTTGATGTCTCAGATTATTTTGAGTTACTGTCAGAGAGATRAAGAAAAGTCAGAGTTTAAATCATATTGTTTCAATAAACAAAGACCAGGGAGTTTTCTTTCTTAAAGAGCTCCTCTTTGATGTCACTTCCTGTTTCATTTTTCCTGAACCAAGTTCAAAGAAATAATGCCAGTTATATGACAAAATGGATAAACATTGTGTGTTATATGCCAAGTTCCTTATGTATGAAGATGCTTTCTTTGACCTTTTGAATATGAAGAACATACATGTCACAAGCACTTTAACACAAATGTTCATTTTATTAAACTTTTATACATAAAAAATACTTTTTGAATCAACAGTAACCAAAAAATTTATAAACATTTTACAGACAGTGTTATCACAATTTATTATCAGCAGAACATGTTCTTGCTCATGCGTTTGTCTGCTGAGTATGAAGAGGCCAGGATGAGGATCAGTGCCTCCAAATCTGAGACCATGGTCTTGAGCCGGAAACTGGTAGGGTGCCTTCTCCGGGTCAGGGGAAGTGGTCCTGCCCCAAGTGGAGGAGTTTAAGTATCTCGGGGTCTTGTTCACGAATGAGAGAAGAATAGAGTGGGAGATCGACAGGCAGATTGGTGCTGCATCTGCAGTGATGTGGGCGTTGTACCGGTCTGTCATGGTGAAGCGAGAACTGAGCCARAAGGCGAAGCTTTCGGTTTACTGGTCGGTCTACGTTCCTACCCTCATCTATGGTCATGAGCTTTGGGTCATGACTGAAAGAACGAGATTGCGGATACAAGTGTCCAAAATGAGTTTCCTTCGCAGGGTGTCTAGGCTCTCCCTTAGAGACAGAGTGAGGAGCTCGGTCACCCGGGAGGGACTCAGCTGCTGCTCCTCCATGTTAAGAGGAGCCAGTTGAGGTGGCTCGGGCATCTGGTTAGAATGCCTCCTGGATGCCTCCCTGGTGAGGTGTTCTGAGCATGTCCCACTGGGAGGAGGCCCAGAGGAAGACCCAGGACACACTGGAGGGACTATGTTTCTCGGCTGGCCTGGGAAAGCCTTGGGATTCCCCTGGATGAGCTGGCCCAAGTGGCTAGGGAGATGGTAGTCTGGGTCTCTCTACTTAGGCTGCTGCCTTAGAGTCATTTACACAGCACACTCTCCAAAGGCTGCTTACTTACTTGAAATTTTAGCATTGACTATTGGACCCAACCCTACTTGCCAGTCATTTTTTTAAGTGTTAGCTTCACATACAACCCCCAGGAAAGAATTGTTTATTAAACCTGAACTCAATATGTTATGCAAATAGATTTATACTTCCGTCAATCAAGCGTCTGCCTTTTTTTGAGGGTAGCAGTTTTAAAATGTTTTGCCGATCAAACCCCCACAACTATAGAATTTCATTAAACCTGCAATTTCATACTTCTGGGTCTGTGTATCACACATAAATGAGTTTACTCCAAAGGGAACATGTTACCAAAATCCAAAGGGAAAATCATATATCCTGTGGCACGGTGTAATTGCAACAAGTTTACATGCATTCAAATGTGAAAGGTTAGGAGTAACACAAAAAAAGCAATTAGCTCTTTTCAGCCATTTTACAAAGATCCCCTGGGAAATGGTAAACAAACAAAAAGGCCAACTATTTTCTCCCACCAAGTCTCAGTCCATGCATATTTAAGGCTCTTGTGGAACGTAACCACTTCATCAAGAATAGTCTCGAAAGATTACAGACAGCTCCCAAATAGCATACTTTACATTTGTTGCTCTCTGCGGTGGGAATTTTCTTCTTATTATCACCATCTCAAAGAATCCATAAAAGGTCTGTTTGTATATAAGAAACATAAAAATGCAGCCATCCTGTTTAGTCCTCCTTACCTCTCCATATCTGTCTTTTCAGTGATGCGCTAGCAAAAAGCAGCAGCTTTCCAGTTTATCACCCACCATTAGCAAGAGTGCCCTGCGTTACAGCCATGTCAGTGATGGATCAATAGAAAGCAGGGGAGTTTGAATTGGCCACAGAGAGCTCCTTGATTCCTGCTATAAAATTTGGTTGATGTGGAGGTTAAAACTCTTCATGTACTCACAAAAAAGGACAGACAAGCGCTAACCTGAGTTTACCGCCCGCTGACCTGCTCACAATAAAAGTAAACATTACTTATGTTAGCTTGATTTTGTTTGTTATTGTTATATATGTGGGGTTTTGAACAACACATTTGTGACACTGAACATTATGTCTAGCTGTGTGCTTTTAGTTCTTTCCTTTTATTACATTGGGCACCTTTAAAAATGTACTTTTACAACAATTTCCTCCTATTTCTTGGCACTTATCAGCACATAAAATATCAGCATGTATATTTTGTTGCTAAAATGAAGTGAATAACGGTGCATAGTTGTGTTTAGATTACAAGAACCTTTTCCAAGGTCCTTTTGTGGTACCTGTTTTCATCCCCTTCTGTTTAACAGGAAGCAGGGCAAAAACATAGAACTGGTGGTAGAAATTTACCCTCAAAAAATGGCCCCGGAAACAAATTTGATGGAGGATTTTATGTCTCTCTCTCTCTGTCTGTCTCAGTCATCTCAGTTTAATTTTCCCTGCAGCCTCATAATTATTCTTCACCAACGCAACATTTCAAACCCAGTCACTTGTGCAGAATCTTGTCTCGTTTCAGGCAGCGGTTCTATTCCGAAATACAAGATTTAAAAACTGCAAACATCTCCACGGTTAGCTTCTCTGTTGAAGCGGAGAGGAAGTGAAAACCCCCCGTAAAGCAGTTGTTGGGGCGTTAAACTGTTGGTGTCAGATTGTTTTACAGTGTTTACTTCATGAGGCACAAATAAAAACAAACACAATCCACTAGAATTGTGTGTAATAAATAGATTTTAAATATGAAAGAAGATGACACAATTGCTGGGGGTGTGTGTTTGAAGCAGATGATACCGTCCCCCAACACAGAGACTTCTGGTTATTGTTTGACTCTTTACTCAGCTTGTTGTGCTTAGCTTCTCGTTCAGATTTCCTCAGCAGCAGTGGCGATTAGATGCAGAGAGAACACGGCTGCAACATCATTCATTTTGTCCCAGAGGCGGCAAACACGGTACATATATGTGTGTCAACTTGTATCAGAGCTAAGTGGAGCATCCAGGCACACTTATGGATGTCTTAATGCTGTACATCGGCAGGGAGCCACACACTCGCTCAGACAGGCAAACATCGGCTGCACGCTCTTAGCTTGCAATCCCCACGAAACAATTGCTGCTTAGGGTTAAGGATAGACTGGTAACATGGGGCTCTACAGCAGCTTGACTTATTTCAAATCTGTTTATGTTGCAAAACTCCCCCAACGTTTGGAGATTCCCCTCTTACATCGCTTCCATGTTGTCATAATTTATTTAAATCTGCTAAAGCTACACATTTCTTTGAGGTTTAGAGCAGGGATTCTCAACTGGTGGGTCACAGCCTAAAAGTGGGTCAWGGACTTGTTTTTAGAGGTTTGCCAGCCTTTGATTGGGCAAATTAATGTTTAAATAAAAATCTGTCTTACGGTTAATAGATGACTGCTTGTCTCAGATACAGTCTTTTTGAAACTAATTTTCAGTAGTTGGACTTTTTTTCATGTTTATGTGTGAAAGTACTGACTTTAAAAAGGCTGAAAGTATTGAAGTAAGGGGTTTTCAATGAAAATGCACCTGAGTGAGCATAAAGTGGGTATTTCTCTCTTTGACATCATCACTTTCTAGTATTTTTGGTGTTTTTCTGTTGCCACACTGCACATTATATTCTACTATCTTAGGTTCAAACTATATCAGATTTTCATTAAATAAATTAGAGAGTTATAACTGTCCTTGATTTGCATCTCAACTTGACATTAGTGTTGGTTCGTTTCTAGTCCTGTCTCTAGTTTAAAGTGCCTGGGACATCCATTTTTTGAAATAAATATGGATCCAATTTTTAAAAGATGGCATCAATCGCATTTTGCAAAAATAAATTTTGCGTCATTGAGATGAACAGTTGTTGAGTTATTTGCATATGAAGTAACAGGAAGTGATGTCATGAGGGGAATGTCTGCATATGAAAAGCACTGCAAAATGGCTGACATCACAGAGTGTAGAGAAGAATCTGATGTTTCTTTAGATTATGCTGTACTCCAGTAGTCCTGGGAAGTGGTAATTTCCCAGTTCCCATTGGTAGATTTAAACTGGAACACCCCCTCCAGTGGTAATATTCCACTCGTCTAGTGGAAGAAATGAAACTACACCCAATTTCGATTTCAATATGGCGGCTAGTTGCAGCTTTAGAAAGTTAACTCAGTAGCTTTTACTAATAATTACCTTTCTTAATTTTTTGTGCATGTTTAATCACTCGCACAAGTAGTATGTTTTCTGTGCAGTACTGTATGTATTGAAATCAATGTTTATTTGCATGACATACATAGCAGAGCTCTCTTTTTGTCATTGTTTACATTGTAGCAGTGTTGTAACTAGGTTAGCAGCAGCAATAAAATCACCTGTTGGCTAACTGGAATGCAGTTTCACATGGTTTGTTGGGAATTGATGTCACTTCCATTTACCAGTTACTGGAATACAATGTAAATGGAATTTTGAGTCACTATCAGAGAGATGAAGAAGAGTAAGAGTTCAAATGTTCCAGTAACTAAAGACCGCGGTGTTCATTTTCTTAAAGAGTTCCCCTTTGATGTCACTTCTTGTTTCACTTTGGCTAAGCCAAGTTTAAAAGAAAATATGCCAGTTATGTGACATATTCAGGAAAACCGTATCATATCAGGTTTCTTAAAGATAAAGGACTTTGACTTTTTGTGTTTAAAAAAATACGCATGTCAGAGACACTTTAACACATCTGATGGACAGCAAAGTTGAAAGTAAATTCACTTTTATCAGTATGGAGAAACTATGAGCATAATCACATTTTATGAACATTTTATGAACATTTTGTCAATGGCAGAATTCTAGCATGATAGTGTAGCAGAAGTCCAATTGAAAAGAACTGCTAGAAACATGGAAATGAYCGTTTTTCTCTTCTGTGCGGTTCTTTATCAAGGTTTTCCTCTTTGTTCTTTAATATATAAAGGTTTAGATTAGCTTTATAAGTCTGACCAAGGTCAACTTCATTTTTAATTTAGCTTGCTCAAGACATATTACATTTCTCCTTTGGACTCTTGTCATACTCAGGGCCACATTCAGAGTTGTCACACAAATGAGGATGCTTATCTTAATCTGCTCTGAGGAAGTGTTAAAGTAGAGCAGAGTCTTTGACTGGACTGAAAACTGACCCAAAAATCTATAACTCCAAAGTCACTTTTGTTACAYGAGCCCTCTGTTATTCARAAAAGCAGAATTAATTGTTAGCATCTGAAAAAAAAAATTCTAGCTCACCTAAGTCTCTTAGCAATTCATCTCCTGACCGGTACAGGATGAGCTGGTGAGGACCAACACAAGCTGTGCTATTAAAAAAGATGGAATCCTCAAATGTGTGTATCCGTTGAGGGTGCAGCTCATCACAGAATGTCCTTGCATTAGGTCATCTTCTGTTATGTAATCTGGCAGGAGCCTTCCTCCTGGAGCCCACTTATTCTTTTCCTGGAGTCTGCTTCTTTCAGCTCCTGAGTGGGACTGACAAGACACTGACTCTGCTGTTAATGTACCACAGAGTGCTGACTGAAGCTGGACGTGCTCCGCTCAGGTGGAATTGCTCCCTGCACGTTTCACCTGGACGTTTTCTGCAGTGGAACAAAAACAACAGTTTTGATTTCGTTTTTTTTTAATATTAAGCTAAAATTTAGTGTGGGAATAAAAAAAGAGTCATTCATAACCAGCGAAAGTATTCACATTGATTACTCAGGTAGATACTAGGGTTTAAAAATACTTTTTTGTAGAAGCTGAAGTGTCAACTCAAGCTTTTTACTCAAGTAAAATTGTAAAAGTATTGGTTTTAAAGCTACCTTAATTAAAAAAAGAACGTAAAGCAATTATGAACAAAAGGGCATGCCACAGGATTCTATATTGCACAGCTTCACCTACACAAAAACTTTTTTTCTAAAGGCATTAATGACTAAAATTAAATTAATTATAAATCAATGCTGAAAATTTTAGAATGGCTACCTTTTTCTTCTGCACATACACTGTTTGTCTATTAAAAATATGAGCGATGAGAAGAAGTTATTTGAAACTTTAGGAACATAATTGGGAGATGCATAACTACAACTGATCAACATACAGTCAACCAAATTTACAATGGCTGCTACAGTTAATCCACTTTAACAACACAAAAATGGCCATAAATCAGGCAATTTACCAATATTAGGCTAAATTTTGATGTAACAGTGGCCAARAGTTGTTCTCAGCAATACTTTGACCATTAAATATTGCCACATCACAGCAAAAAAATGTCTATGGTTATTTTTAAGGTACAAAGAAAGACCTAGATTTTGCAGACTTATTGTATAATTTGCCTTTTTGTTGTGCAATTAGATCCCTCTAGCCAGGCCCACTTGACAACTGTGTGGATTTTAAAATCCATCTCATCTTTCAAACTGTCCCTCCATGACATTTCTGTGACCTACTTTTTCATAGAAACCAGAGTTGCTGGAAATAGTACAGCTAATTATATTGACTTCCTTCAGTTGACAGCTTGTAGACCTTCCCTTTGTCCACTGAAACATGTTTCAGACTTTCTAATGAAAAGCAGATGGTCATCTTCGCGCTCTGTAACCTAGAATTTGTGCATGAGGTGATTTGCGAAGCATAACTTTTATACCCCATTCCTGGTTTTACAGTGCATTTACAGTGCGGCTTCTGCAGTCTGCAGAGATGCCAGTCACATTCCTCGTTGCGTTTGTTGACAACGAGACGGGTACACACTCATCAAAAAAAGAATGTGCACCCAGCTTTCAAAAGCTGCAGGAATCCTTCAAGTTGTGTCTTATAAACTGCTGAATCCGTTGAAAGTGACAGGGCCTGGTTTATCCTGATAATAAACAATAGGCCGAAAAGTGAAGGATTTTGTCTGCATTCATATGAGGCAACTGAAATAAATACAGTAAACCAGCACAGCTGCCATCTGCTTGATGGATTGAAGAAGTTCCTATAAACAAATCTGTACTCAAGCCTCGAGTAGATTATTTAAGTGTCTTTTGAAATTTAGTGTCTAAGCAGACACTTCATCCTTCTAATTCACCGTTATGAAGGAATTTATCTGAATCTGTTTGTTTCATTTGCTATTTTTTTTACAACCGTCTGCAGTGCTACAGATAAAGACTAGCTGGCTACATTTAAAATCAATAACTCATGACCACACCAATATCCTCCTGAGCAATATGAGTAATTCTTGGCGCTTGTGTCAGTTTGGAGCTTTAGGCGCTCATAAACTTCCTTTTCTTGTTGATGTGTTTGTTTTAAAAGACTCACTTTGGTTAAAAGGTAGAATCCCAATTGTGGGTTTCTCGTTTTATGATATCAATGCTTTTTTTAAAAAATTCCTCTTCCCTCAGACCTTTTTTAACCAAGTATTTCCCTATGACACTTAGATGAATCTGTTTATTCCTGTTATTTCCAACTGCTAAATTTCATTTCAAATTAAGTTTCATGTGCCCGTTTCACACAACAAACGGACACAACTCAAATCACGTGACTTTCACACTGTTTTAAATTTTTTTAAATAATCAGAGCACTGTGATTTTCTTAACCTAAGTCAACCTCTTTCTAGCAAAGCTCATCAAAATCCTGTGTAAATTATATGGACAAGCATTCTTTTTACTTTTTGATCTGAGCAAAGAGGGTTGTGAAAATTGTTTATATTTTTTAATTAAACCATATGAAAGGATATTTTTGGGATTTTTTTAAATCCTGTGAGTTCTGTGAGAAATTTGTGAAAAATAAATATCTTATCTGTTGTAGATAGTTTTTTTCAGATTATAACTTGAAAAAAAATGATTGAGCTAATGTCTATTGTAAACTGGATCAAAACCAAAATGACTAATAGTGTTTATATGAACAATTTATGTTTAATTTTGGGTTTATTTATGTTGGCAGCAATTCCCATTGGCCTTGTTTCCTCTTATCTTAGCTGATAGCCTTTGTACAAGTAAAATGTTAATGTTTTATAACCTTTCCACTAAAACCCCTTTTTAAAAATCAATTCTATCTTTTTAGGAAAATAACATATTAAAATGTCTTAAATGTATTAYATAATGTTGCATCAGGTGTTAGCTGCGGTAAAACTAAACCCATWAAAGGAAGMCATTTTGCACRATCAGCAGAATTAGTTAAAAAGGTAAACAACCTGAGCCACAATGGAAACAGGTTCTCTTTGCAGGTGAAGYAAAAACAGAGCAGCTACGCGTGATCGTGCTGTAAAAGAACGGAACATCTTCAAAAATTTAGTGTGAGAGAAGATCAGTCATGCTTCGGACTGAACAGCAGCCAGTGGATGGAGGAACATTTGAGGTGAGAATCAATTGAAATCCCAGCAAATTCTGGAAGCGAACATCCCAACATGTGTAAAACGATTGAAGATGAAAAGAAAATTGCTTCTGCAACAGGATAATTCTCACAAACACCCCTCGATGGGAATTTGTGGATAGGCCTAACAAAGAGCAATGAATGGAAGCCAAGTCAAGTTCCTCATGAGAAATAAAAACTGTTCAGAAAGAAAATGGGGTGAATTTCCCAAAAGCAAGATTCTAAAACCTCCTGAAAGTCATTTACACATTTTTAGACTTGTCAAATGGGTTCTATGTAGATGTATTACTTTTAATCAAGCCATTACCACTCCTTTTTTTAACTATTGAAGCTATTTTATTATCTTGGGTAAAATTAAGTAACAGACTAAACTGAAAATTTGGGGGAAAAACGTTTTGCTCAAAACAGAAAATGATCACCCCAGTGGTTTGTTTTTTTGCCGTGTGAATTAATGTCAGTCGGACATACAGCCATGACACAAAAACTTTAAAGCAGAAAGAGAGAAAAGCACAAGTTTTTAGAGTGCAGCCACGGTCAGATGGATTTACTTTCCATWATAATCTGGATCGGACGATAACAAAGAACACTGAGTTACAGGCAAGGATTTATGCAGGTTTTGTAAAAACAAACAAAATGTAATGCTATTTTTTCGTACATAAAACAATAGAAGCAAGAAATGGGAGTTGCAGCAAGGAAGTGGTTATAATAAATAATAAAAAAATTTAATAATACAGCACACATACTACAGAGCATGTCTTTAAAGTAACCTCTCTCCAGTGCCATAGGACTATGGTTTGGTCCCTGCTCTAAAGGATATAAACAGAAACAAGCAAATGAGGAAAACACAACAACAACAACAACAACAACCTGCTTCTTCCTTTGTGGGTAACATATCTGACATTGGCAGTACCTGTGCAAAGTCTGAACAACTGAAATCCCTGATTTAGACTGTTTCTGCTTGTATCTCTTTTGATTCATGGGAGTTTTCATTGCACATAAACTAACGTTTAAACACACATTTTAGATTAGGCCATTATTAGTCAACATGAGCTAATAAACACACACGCAAAACACTTGATTAATTGTTTTTAAATTACGAATGCAGCGCTCCCCTGCGCTTGTGTAGTGATTRTTATTAATTTATAACAGACACTCTCATCTTTCTCTGTCTTTAGGTTGCTCTCAAACAGGAGCTATCAAGGCTACTACATCCAAATAATTGCAGCAAGCTCAATTTATTTGCCTTCAGCATTTTGTGTTTGACTTATGAACGCGAGAGATGTTCGATGGCGCTCATAAGTCCTTTCATAAAGCAGCCAAATAAACAGGAGATAGAAGCATTATGAAGAAAACTGCAAAGGACAGACACCAAGAACTTTTAAAGATTAAAAATAAAAGTCCAAGCAAAGAAATAAAAAGGAAGGAGCACTAAGAAAAATGAGAAGCAGCGAGATCTGTGGAGTGGAATAACAAAAACCATCTGACAGAACATCGGCAAAAGCAAAGAGAACACAGAGTGAGTGATGAGGGATTGAAGTCAGAGGTGGATGGATGAAGGGAAGGAAGCAATGCTAATAGGTGCGTAAGGACAAAAGTATTCAGTGTAAAACAAGAAGAGAGCAAAAACAAACATCTAATCAAGGCACACGCCTTCATAATTTACAGAAAAGCACTGGTAATTGTAACCAAATTGCTTGCTTGATTAAGTGAAAGAGTAAGAAATAAGATGTTAGCATAAAAATTCCTATTTGTAAGTGTAAAAAAAGRGATTTTTAGTGTTTAGTGATGTTGCAGGAGCTGTTTTGAGGCATTTTAAAGCGTTTATTTTTATCAGTCTGAAAATATATCAGCACAGGAAACAAACTGTTCCTCACAACAAATTAAATGTGTTATTTTTGCAGSTGAATTCACACAAAGTCTCACGCTGGTGCTTTCATCCTGGGAGGGAAAAAAAAACATCAGAGAAGTGCTTCTGCCGCTGCATTGTCTGCAGTATGTTTACTCTTAAAGTAATCATACACTAAGATTAATTTACGTGCTTTGGTTTTTGCATGTTGCATTAATTTGTTGCCATCAAATTGTTACATGACAAAAAAAGTTCATCTCTTGATTTTGCTCACTGATGAAAGACAAAGGTGGACAATAATGGGATTGTTGAACGTGAAGCCAAACCAATCCAAGGTGGTTGCTGCAGCTAAGCAACAAGAGCCAACACAACTCTTGTTGACACAACTGTGTCTAAGTTCAGGGGTTGCAGCCCACATAGACAGTGGCCCACGGAGGCCACAGTCTTTGCAGTCCAGGTAGGCTGAATAAAACAGCTGTGAAATGTGAAGGTCTAGTCCTCAGATGACGTACATTTGCAAGACCATGCATTACCCATTTATCATAGTGTTACATGCAGAGGAATATAATTACTTAAAATACACTATATTGCCAAAAGTATTTGGTCACCTGTCTTGACTCACATATGAGCTTAAGTGACATCATTCTTAATCCATAGGGTTCAATATGACGTTGGTCCGTCCTTTGCAGCTAGCATAGCTTCAGCTCTTCTGGAAAGGCTGTCCACAAGGTTTAGGAGTGTTTATGGGGATTTTTGACCATTCTTCCAGAAGCTCATTTATGACATCACATCTTGATGTTGGACAGAAGGCCTGGCTCTCAGTCACCACTCTAATTCATCCCAAAGGTGTTCTATCAAGTTGAGGTCAGGACTCTGTGCAGGCCAGTCAAGTTCATCCACACCACACTCAGCCATCCATGCCTTAATGGACCTTGCTTTGTGCACYGGTGCAGTCATTTGGATGGGTGAGCAAATACCTTTGGCAAAATAGTGTAAATAAATAAAAGCAAACAGGACTGTTAAAAATTTATTTCACTGATAAGAAATATACTTTAATAAAAGTCATAAAACTGCTCACAGTAATTCAGTAAGTAAAAGTACCTAAAGGCACAGTGTGTAGGATTTGTTGTTTTCAGCGACATCTAGTGGTTGAGWVGTYKAVTCATCCTCCCTGGTCCTCCCCCCACCCCCACCCTGCTTCCAAAC
>NW_013952445.1:747769-766165 GCF_001266775.1 Austrofundulus limnaeus
GACCTATACAATTTTTTTTTTCCTTTTGATTTTTTACCTGGATTACTGAGATGCATCAGGACGTAGTAGATAAGGGTTATTCATAAAACATACTCTAAGCTTTCCATCTTGTCATAATGAACATGATATTCTTTAGGCTACATATGTTATTTCTCAACAGAAGATCCATTTAGTGTAAATCTCTGCTATGAAAGGAGGTGGGAGATCTGCCTTTCTTCAAGCGATGCTCTGCCTTTCATTTCATTCTGCGTTGACATTTTTTACCCTGTTAACGGCCTTGGAGCAGAAATAAAAATTTGGTGTTTTGATGTGCATGCACAGTGATTACAGGGAATATTGCCAGGACGTGCACATGCACTTCCATACTAAGAGGTGGCTTCAATCTTGCCCGCCTACCCACCTTTTCTCCCTCTGAAGATGACAGCCGCCTTGTATTCTGCACTGCCATCTAAAGCTTCTCACTCATTTTTATCATTCTGGAAAGGTATCAGCACGGAAACAAATGATTCCTCACAACAAATTAAATGTTTTTTTTTCTTTTTTGTTCCTGCTGAATTCACTCGGTGTCTCATGCTGTCACTTCAGCCGTCTGACGGCAGTTTGGGCGCAAATTAATGACACCGGCGAGGCCCCTGCAGACACCACAGAGGTTCAGTGACTCGTCTTTAAACATTCATGTGTTCCCGAAACAATTTCTCTGTCTAATCTGAAAACGTTAGCAACGGTGTAAATTATTCATTAGCAGGTCATCTGCTTGTGAAAGGGAGGCTGTGAAAAAGAAAGATCAGTCATAGGCTTGGACACATCAGCACATAGTAATACACAAAGTCACWTTTTGTGGGGCGTACAAGTGTTGCAAAACCGCACCCGCGACTAGAAAGAAAACAAATAAATAAAATAAAACTGCTTGATGGTGTTCCCCGGACATAAGGTCTTCTAGAAATCTGGTCCACAATATGTGCAAAATGTGGTTTGGTTGACATCTCATCTGTCACTTAGGTGAAATTATCCCTTTTTATGCTATCTGTACTAATATGAATCATAAATAATTTATTTGGTGTGGTTTATCATGAGTGCCCTTTTCATGTGAGAACAAAATTATTCATTTAAATTTCATGATATGCTAAACTAAAACAAAAGAAAATGTGACAATTTATAATAAATGTTGGAAGTTTTGCCAGGGTCCTTTTTTCAAAAACCTTTACAGTCTTTTTTATCATGTAAGGAGATAATTCAAACTTTTTTTAGTGCTATTCTGTGGGAATATGTCTTATATCACAGCTTTTTGAACAACTTCAGTTTGTAGAAATGAAATTTAAGCTGGACAGATTTAATCTAAATTCATTTAATTTTAAAACAAAGCTTATCAATAAGAAATACAAAAACCACCAGTCTATTCATAACTTAAAAAATATCACATTGTGAGTAACATTACCTGTTATCCAAATTTGAACAGATACTTTATGTAGAAAGGACAGTTTTGCTGCTATAACAGCTGCCATCTCAGAACAACTCCTGTAAAATATATATAACTGTTCTGGAGGACTGTGATTTGTATAAAATGTAGTTTCTTGTGAGCTTAAATAGCAGCAGCAGCTAGCTGTAGCACTGTCAGTGCAGCCTGAACCACTTTCCACTGGAGTATCAAAATATTTGAGGCAGCTGTAGCAGAGGTGGTTAGGAGAGTCGTCCTGCAACCAGTGGGTTGCCGGTTCTGTCCCCCGTTCCATCTGTCTCAGTCATTGTGTCCTTGGGCAAGACACTTCACTCACCTTGCCTACTGGTGGTGGTCAGAGGGTCCAGTGGCATCGATGCATGGCAGCCCCGCCTCTGTCAGTGTGCCCCATGATAGGCTTGGACACATCAGCACATATTTATACACAAAGTCACTTTTGTGGGGTTTACAAGTGTAGCCTCTGTCAGTGAGCCGCTGGGCAGCAGTGGCTACAGTGGCTACAGTGTAGCTTACCRCCATCAGTGGGTGAATGTGTGAATGATTGAAGCGTAAAGTGCTTTAGAGTCTGAAGGGACTTGATAAGACGTGGTCAAGTGATTTACCATTTACCATATTTCTGCAAAACCACCATGTAACAAAAAAAGTTTTGACTATGTAAAAGTTTGTGAAACACCTAAAACAACGGAACACTTTGGAGATGGGAGATAAGACAACAAGCCACTTTGGTCGCTGTTCCTCTCTGTTTAGCTTTTAGTTTTCAAATTCATGAAATCAGCTCAGGCTTTTGCTTTTCAAGCCATTATTTGAACTGCCATTTTGTTGTTATGTTTTCATTTTTCTTTTATGTAAGAAAGTGGTTGGTTGTACTTTTTAGTTCTGCAGTTTTTAGAAACGTAACACAAGCCTGATTTTCACAAAACCTGTTGGAGATTTAGAGCATAAACAAAATTAATTTACATTATTAATTGTTTTTTAATATTTGCCATGATTTACTGCCACACACTAGACTGTTGAACCTTATCCATCACTGCTGGCTGCTTTAAAAAGAGTTGATGCATATAAATTATACATAAATTACTTCTGATTGGCTTAATCATCTTTATTGTAATTCTTTTGGAAAATGCTTGAATGTACTAGAATAAAATAATATTAAAGGACCCCCATTTCCGATTTGAATCAAGTTTACAGTTATCCATTTATCATTCATGTGAACAAATGATTGCTTCTTGGTTTCGGTTTGTAATTTTCTCTGGGCTTAATGCTGTTCAGGTCAGCCTGACACTTTGGGCCGTGCGCCATGCTTGTCCAGGTGACTGAGGGGTTGGTATCTATAGTGCAGCCTGGCAAGTGGATGTGTTACAGTGCTGATAAGAGCTACCTGCGACACCCTCTGCACTTTGAGTTGATAAAGGGGATGTTTGTGTTGCCTGCTAGACAACAAGGACTTATGTTTGGTGTTTTTTTTTTTTGTTTTTTTTTTTTGCAGCAAGGACAAATAAGTAAAATCAACAAGTGCACCAAAACACAGATATTGCATCAATAGTCACTCTGTCGAGATAAAATTGTCAAGATAAAAAAGTAAACATGTACAAGCTATGACTTGAAGACAAATAGTCGATATTTATGTTGTGGCACCACAAAAACCCCTGATAGTTTCTTCTTCCTCCAAATAAGGCTGTATTAACATCCACCGCCAAAAGGTGAAAGGAAGACAGCAAGGTTTTTGCTCACTTGTGGGATGGCCTGACTTCAAACCCAGGTTCAGCATGTTTGCATTCCCCTATTATTGCCTAGTTCATCCCTGATTTCTGGAACCTCAAAACCCAACACCGGCCCTGACGTCAGCTACTGTTTCTCATTGATGGATTCAATGGTTATGTCACACAGATGAGAGTAACTTTACTTGAATGGTTTGCAGCAACAGTAACGTTTTTTTTTTCACGTGTTTAACTAAACAACTGCAGCCAGCTACCAAACAACGACAAGCTAACATTAGCTACCATTAGCTTACCATCCTCAGTCGTCCTGCCCTCTCATAAGCGTCACACTGCTGGATGGTCCAGTAAATCGTCAGTATGTTTCCTTCAAGTTGGGTAGTCATTTTTTGTCATGTTGCAAAATAAACAAAATGAGATTCATGCATGATTCCTGCCCAAATCGAGGCAGCTGTCTGCTCAATGCAAACCCAACCAGGGCCAGGGTGGAATAAGACCAGGATGAYTGGAGCAGGGGCTGGCAGAACTGGGCCTTGAGATGCAAAAATGCCTTATATGGGCTGGTAGTACTGAGGCAGATTCCCAGTGATGAGCAGCGCTAATCCAAAAATTAGCTTCGCAATTTCTAAAGCGCTTATGTAAATATTTAGGTCCGCAAACTCAAAAGCGCTTATGCCATGGAAAAACTAGCAGAAGCTAATTTTAAAGTACAAGTTCAGTTTGACACTCACTAGCTGGCAAAAAGTCATGTACAATATATGCACAACACTGCCAACAAGCGGTGTATGAACCCTTGTACAGCTTAATCCTACAACTGCCGATTGCTGAGGATGTGAGTTCCTGAAACAGACCTTTAGCTCCTAGTGTAAAAATTAAAAAGTTGTTGAGGATTGCTAGTTCGGCTGCTTCTTTGTCCTTTTCTTTTGTTTGTTGTAGTTTTTCATTGAAGAAGCATCAATAAAGTAATTTTAAAACTGTTTATTGGAAAACTGAAGCGATGCATTCTGGGTACATGACGGACTATATTTGTGTTGGGAAACGAAAGCACGGAGTACATGAAACTATCTTCCCTTCAAAATAATAGCTTGGATTTTAAAGTTTTCCATGTAGTTGCTCAAGTTGACCACTAGATGTCTGTCAAACCCTGTTGGAGGTTTGCTTCGACCAATTTCGTCAAGTATTGAGCTCCAGCGTTTAAACTTTATTTTTTAAAAAGGAACTCCGATTTTAAAGTAAAATAAATTAATACATACAAAAATTTAATATGGATTATACGGATTATGGATTATGGATTAAACGTTAACTGTTTTAGCTGGGACAGGGAGTTCTAAACACTGCCTTCATGCTGCGTAAGCAGACACAAAGCATTGTGGGAAATGAGAACTATGACCCAAAGCAACAGTCAGCAAGAATGTATAACTTTCCAATAAGTGTGTTTATCTGGGAGGGCTGCTGATGGATATAGATCATGTGTGTTGTGATTCATTGACAGACAYGCCTTCTGCTGTTCAAGATAATGATGACTGGTAGATAATTAGTTATTAGCGGAACTGCATTTTAATTTTAGAAAGCGCAAATCCAATTATGAATTATAAAAATTAGTAAGACCGCTAAAGGATTTGCGCTTTAGCGGGCTGGTGCCCAYCACTGCAGATTCCCATTAAATATTCAGAGCACAATTCAAGATGGCCACCACAGTCAATTGTACTTAGAAAACTCTGGCATTGAAAGAAGAYATCCACTCCATCAGCTTATAAATTTACCTTCAGCATCACCCAACTTCCAATGAGAGCCTCCTGGTTGTAGTCAAAAGCTTTTGTTTTCACCTTTCGTTCCCTTACTTTTCCTCCCTTTCTCTTTCTCWACTCTGATGCAATAAAGCTCTCTCAGTTTCTGCTTCCATGTCATTCTCTCACAATTTCCCCAGCACCTGTTCTCGCAAATGGTTTCTAAACATTTTTTTTCCAAGCGATGTTTTTCTTCTCCGCTGGTTTGTCAAGGCCAGMACGCAGTTCGCTCCGGCTCAGTCAGGTGCATAGGAAATCATTGTGGTGGGTGTTAAATATGCAGAACTAAATTTACATAATTCTTTCATTTGCTATCACCTGTGCTGCCCCTTTGAATAAAGATACCTGAAGTAGATCTTATAGTTGCCATGGCAACTCCGCWCTAATTATCAGGTCAGAGATTTTTCAACATGCATAACTGCCATCGTGGTGTTTGTCATTAACATAATGAGTGCATGTCAAAAGGAAAAAAAAACTCCCTTGTGATTTTTTTACTCTTAAAGTAAAGAGTATAATTTTAAAAAGGTATCATCTTGCAGAAAGACATTAAGAATCAAAGTGTGTGTGTGTGTGTGTGTGTGTGTGCCCTTGTTTTTGTTACTTGGTGGGGATGATTTTTCAGGAAAATGCAGCCTTGTGGGGACCGGATGCTCCTTTGGTCCCCACAACTTTGGCGGCTGATTTTGGGTGGGGGGTTCGATTTAGGACCAAGGTATGAATTGAGTTTAGGTTAGTTTTAGGGTCAGGTAGGTAGGTACCTGTGAGGTTAATTTTAGGGTAAATGGTCAGGGTAAGGATGTAAAATTACCAAAAAAAATTAATAGAAGTCAATGGAAAGTCCCCACAAAGATAGAGAGACATAGTCTGTGTGTGTGTGTGTTTGTCATCAGTTGTTCTGTCTGCAGTGTTTGCAAAACATTATATTTATAGATCTGATAAATGAATACAGCTGGCAGACAGGCTGCATTAGCATTTATTAGAAAATAGTGTTTCTTGTCAAAAATTGTTAAAAATATGTAGAAAATAAGTTGTTTAATTTAAGCTTGTTTGTTCTCTGTTGTCTTCACAACTAAGACATATGTCTGGCTCGCATGATATATTATCAAAAAACATTCCTTTAACTGCAGCAAAACAGAGTAGTGGACTAAAATGCTTAATTGTTGTCATTGTCCACTTAAAAAAAAACGTCAGAAGACCAACTATTTATTTTTAGTATTGTAATACTTCTCCGTTTTGASTGAAATCTGTAACATTCATGTTTTAAAGCCTCAATAATCCATGTCTACTTTGAAAACTAAACACAATATGTCTGTAAAATTTGTACTTGATCTTATTGCTTAAATGAGACTGAACCTAAAATCCCTTTTTTTTTTTACATTTGTTGGTTTATTTACAAGACCGGTGTACAATAATGACCAAATAGTTCAATGTTTTTATGTTCTTTGAGCATGCATGTAAACTGGATTTAAACCATCACTTTTTTATTTGTCTTGGTGCTTTTAACTTCAAATTATGAAACAAAAACATTTATAGTCAGATGTTAAAAAAAACTGCCTAATACAAAAATCTGATTTCTTTAAAACTCAAACTGCATTCCTGTGACAAATATAGTAATAAAGTCTGGAAATTAAAATCTAATGAAGAGACACTTCCTGTGAAAATGTTGTCGACACATACTGAGACTGTCAAAGTGTGAAAATCTAGGTGCAAGGAAACATTCCTAATAATGACGTTAACTATTTTGTGGTAAAGTTAACAGTTTTATTGTCATGTTTTTAACTTCCCTGTGAATGAACGTGTTTTTGATTTATTCAAATTAGCCTCAATATGTTAAATCTGCTTGCATGCAAAACAATCAATGGAAATCACTTTGAGGTTTAGTCTACAATAGATTTATGTTTGTGTTATATGGATCTGTAGTTTGCATCTATTAATCTGACCATCAGCAGCTCTGAAAGCTTATTAATTTCCACAAAGCTCAGTTACACTGACTGACAAGCCAGGCTAATCACACACTTTCTCTTTTTAAATCTTCTGTCCTCTGATGTAAAGTCTGGACAATCGGTGCTGATTTTGCATTTCTAACTTGTTAGAATCACAATAACCTGTACTAAACACTTTCAGGGAATTTGTAGCTATATARGAAGTTCCTGATTGTGAATACTCGTAAAAAATTAGGAGCCTTGAAGGAATCCATGCAGCTAACCACCTTTCAGGCCAAAGTTTCAGGCTAAGATGTTGAGAAATCAAAAGAGRTGTAGCTGTTTTTGTCAAACCCTGAAAAGAATGTTACGTACAGTTTCATGACTCTCACCTATTATCACACCAAATTTGACCTCAGTGTTTGCACATTTGACTAAATTATACAACTATGTTTGTGTTTCACTCAGTTGTAGAAGTACATCATTGAAATACTTTCTGAATGTTTTATTTAAAAAAAACATTCAGTGAACTGACAGACCAACAGGGAAAACTGTGCAAAAACCTTTTCCTCTTGGTGGAAGATTAGAAAAACTTATTTGTGATATGTTGAACAGATCTTTTAAAAAATGATGAACACTTTAGATTTGTTTTGTCCTTTTTATTAGGTTATTGTGACCCAATGGATCACAATTCCTTGTGCATATATAGACTGTCCTTGCTTTGTATTTAACCTTCATGAAGTCAATATTAAGAAAAAAAATTAATGGACTTTTCAATATATAAATKTATTTGCAATAAAATAACGTTGTCTGCGTTTGTCACTTTTACAGTGGATTGTATCAACTCKTACATTAATGAAAGGAAGCTTCGCCAAAGTGAAACGTAAATCTGTCAATCTGTGTTTGATTACTCTGGCTGGCTTTCTCAAGGACCAGGATGTGTGACACAAAAATCTGAATTTTAGAACTGAAGTTGAATCATAGAACTGAAAGTGAAACTAGTCAAACTGAATTTTCAATAGAACAAAATACAGTTTCAAAGCAAATTAGTTCAAATTCAAAACTTTAGATTAAGTTTCAAACTATTAAATTCAGTTTCAATCTAGTGAGATTCATTTTCAAACCATTGCATTCAATTTCTAATTATGCACATACAGATTCAATTTGAGCAATTCAAAGTCAGTTTCTGCTGGCACAAGATGTATCCCATAGACACAAAGTAAAAGAAATGTAGCTTCTGTCGTTACTCGACATGGATCTATTTTTGTTCGCTCACCAATTAGGCTTTGAAACAGTCTGYCTTGCACACTGAATGCAGGTTCGAGGGCCTTGGGGATTTATGTTTTAGCTGTGTAAACAATGTTGTAGTCTATCTGTTAACTGCTCAGCAATGTTAATGATGTGTGTGGCATCGTTAGACGTTGCATACATTTCTTTCTTTTTTATGTGAAATAAATTGCGCAGAAAAACAAAAAGCACATGCAATGGATTGTAATTACCTCTCAGTTTGTTTTATTAGCTGCCACAACCATGTGCAGGTTGAGCAAAACAGAGCAAACACTGTTATCTTGTTGTTGCAGTGATGCTGTGGGTTTCAAGCTCACGCTGGAATTCACTCTTTTCTCAGTTTTCTAACCTCTTGGCTCGGAAGCTCGTTGAACAGAAAGGCCCGTTCACACAATGAGACTGCTGGCCCCCGCTGTACAGGTTGGGTAGTGCACCGATGTAGGTGGATGAAAGAGTGTGCACRGTTTCCTGTGCAACCTAAAGACAGMGAGAGGGAAGCATGTGCTTATTTTTAAAAGCCTGGATGAATATTCAACTCAGACGCAGTCCCTTTCAGCGTATACTTACATGAATCATAAGAGACTAATATCAATTAGAATAAAACTCAACAGCTTTTCTATTTACCTCAGAACTTAAGCTGTAAAAAAAAATTTCTGTAACGAACACATGGGCTTCATGAAGACCAAAGAGCTAATTTTAGAAGCAGCCAAAGGTTGAGTCATTTGAAGGTTTGACGTAAAATGAATGAATCACCGTGGAACGCCACCAAGCTGTGACAGCTTTAATGTTCCTCGCAACTGAATGCAAAGTAGCACAAAATGAATCTGCTATTGCTACAACCAGTTAAATCACCCTGTCTCTGCTGAGAGTTTGAGGCTGCAGGTTTTAAAAAGAGAAGCCTATAATTATTTGAGTCGAGCAGCTCCATTTAACCACTGATTTCATTCCTTCAAAGAGCCCTATAGATTTCAAAGCTTTACCTCATTCAGTCATTCTGTCAGCTGTGTCTGTGGATACAAGTCTATTAGTGTTTCTGCTTTATAGTAAACAGGCTGAAATAAACAAGGGAATAGAGTTTAACATAAACTTCCCTTTTTGCTTACTGCATGATACATTTTATGTTTAATGTTGTCTTTTTTTAAACTAGATTAAACCGTTGCACATTCAGAGGTGGGGTAGTAAGGAGTTACATTTACTCAGTTTCTTGAGGAACATTTTGAATAAAATGTACTTTTAGGAGTCGTTTTACTACACTGTACTTTTTACTTTATTTGAATAATATTATTATGAATTGTTGCAACTCTTAGTTGAGTAAAGATTCTGAATACCCAATGACCGGTGACCAAACACGTTTCAACCAGAATTGCAGCAGAGACGCACACACTGCTTGTTCGAGACGTCTTGTTTGTACACAAGCTAATGCTATTTTCTTCATGTTAGTCTTTAAAAACGTTAGAATTTGCACATAACGTTGTATTTTTTGTCAGTCTGATGACAACATACTTAATTATTAAATCAGACATTATGATCAGTCAGTCGGTACTCAAGTAGACATTTTACAAAATAYGTTTTTTTTATTCTTACTTGAGTAATTTTTGGATGGATAATTTTTACTTTTACTTGTGTAAAAATATGCTAAAGTTGTGCTAATGTTACTTAAGTGCAACTTTTGGGTACTCTGCCCACCTCTTCAAAACCACTGTGGACTTATAGTCTTGTGCGATAGGGACCAATGCTACATTTTTAATACATGCCTGAAGTTCCTACCATGATCCTGTAATAATCATCTACAGTCTAGCTGATTTTATTTATTAGTGGGGTCATCATCCAGCATTATCTGTACTGAGACATTGATGGAATTCCACTCTTGAATAATTGCAGGAAAACAAGCGAGAATGACATTTATTAGTTCCTTTTGATGATGATGTCCATACCCTGACTCAAAATTTAACTCCCATTTGCTTTTCATTATATCCAAGTAGAGCAATTTGTGTTTGGCGATAGGGGGAAAAAAGGTAATAAAACTGTCCCTCAAAATAATTTAGAGCCAGCAACTCTACTGAGCTTTCTTATGTTACTTTGCTGTATGTAGTAAGGTTATTTCAGAGGAAAACCAAACGGAAAAATCTTAAAATCTCAAGTTAACAATGAATAAAAGAGGCAGTGCTAAAACAAAGGAGAAAAAAAGTGATACTTTTTTCTTAAAGATGCACCAAGGAGCTGTAAAAGAAACAGTCTGCTAGTGTGGCTATAAGGATGGTGAGGACCAAATGGTTTTATGGTGTCCATCACTTCACTTCTTCTATCCAAAATCTTTCAATGCACAACATCCATCCATCCATTAATTTCTTTTAACCACTTTTTCCTTTCATAATAGTAATTCTAATTGTAATTTCACACAAGGCACTGATGAAAACAACTTTTGTTTAAGTTATTTTCTGTTTAAGCATGTATGTAATATATTGTTCCAATTTTTTTTACTAATCCCAAGATGTGAAGAGGCAGATGATGAGATAAGATTAAGAAAATGAGCTGCAAAACAATAATTTTARCTTAGCTTTTTCATTGAAAAAACACTGTGGAGTGAAAATACAAAGTATCTAAACCTCATGTGGCATTGCCTCGTTTGTGTTAATTTCTCTATTTGGCTCAAATGGTGCTTGACAACAGCCCCAGTGCATTGACTAAGTTGAAGTTAAGCTCTTGGTTACTTAATGCCAGATCTTTATTTCTCCAGTGAAGTAGAACGAAACGAGTTAATAAAAGAGGGACCTATAAAAAGACCAAATACCATTTCATAAAAAATGAATCTCTGGAAAGTAATAAAAGCAAATCACCAGTTGGCGATTTATCACTAATTTATGAGGGTAATTATTTATTAATTTCCATCAATTAACCAGCTAATTGGCTTGTAGTATCCAAGCCTATCCTGAGATGAGGGGGGRAGTTTCGACCTTTTTTTAACCTTTTTGAAATGATAGCATGACAGTTAGTTCAGGTTAAAATAAAATTTTAGAGTTTTGACTTGTGGTTTCTTCCCATAAACCTTAAAAGTCAAATTCAGTTTTCAATTATTTTAGGACATAGATTTTATGGGTATATTTTGTACAGATATACTAATTAGCATAATATATTGCTTTAAATATTGTCTCCATTTCTGTAATTAAAAGTTAAAACTTTAGGTGGGACTAACAGTGTCATTTAATTCTAAAAATTTAAGGTAAACATGGAAAGAATAACAACTCTTGTGTAAGTATGCTGAGTAAAACTTTCCTTTACCAGCTTGTTAGCTGAAATCATTAAAAGTCCACATCAAGTAAATTTGTTTCCAAACATAGTGGACCTGTTATAAAGTAAGAAAATGGTCTTGCTTGTTTATTATTTGCTGTTTGAGTATTTTGGGCCAATTTACTGTGTGAGCTGATGTTAGTGAGCTCTACGTCAGGTAAACAAAGTGAAGCCAAAAGCTTGTTCAGGATTTATTGTCTGTAATGAGTTTCCGTCTCAGGTGCCTGACCAGCTTTTTTATTTTTTTTATTTATTTTTTTTAAACTAAAACAAATGCGGTAATAAAAACTAGAGACCTAAATGCTGTGGAATGAAAGAAGTTACACACAATTTAGCTACAAAGAAGAAACACAGTAAAAATTCCAATTTATGTTGACAGTTTATTTTTGCATAGTGGTTATTAGTTTCTATAAAGTGATGTGGTTAAAAACAATATGCAATTAAAATAATGTGGAGCATCCAACTTTGTTAGWGTTACTGTATTTTCTGGAGCTATCAATAAAACAGTAATATTAGATCTTTTTAGGCAACCCCTGATACTCTAATCTTATAAAAGCTACATTGCATCAGCATCAATCTAGGGGTAGTTAGTACAGTAATTAGGTTATGATGAGGGAATAAAGGCTTAATGTGTGTGATAACCATAACAAGTGGGTTTCATATATAGACATCTATTCAAATTTTAAAGAGAACTTAAATAAATGCCCAGAACTTATACTTAAAACATGTATCTGGTTTAAAAAATAACATTTTGATTTCAGCACGTCATCAAACAGTTTGTGTACCATATAAAACAGAGTTATGACTATTTACACATCAACCTGAGTTTTAAACTAAGATTATTTAATGCTGAGAAGAGATGGGGCTACAGCTGTTTTGGTCGAACCTTGTAAATGAATCATCCACAGCATTGTTATTTGAGATCGTGTGAAATTTGTTACCATATCCTGGAAATGACTCTCAGCTACTACCACACAAAATGTAGAGTGAGAACTGAGTTGACTCCCAATGTTGGAGAGTTTTAAATGTTAAGGTACTGGTTACGCTTTCAGAGTTTGTTGATGTTCTATCCAGTGGTTCGTGAGATATTTTGCTGACAATTAGTTAGAGATGCTCGATATTGACTTTTTTCCGATATTCGATATGTCGATATTGTTAAACACTTAATTTCCGATTCCAATATTAATTGATATTACAAACCGATATTAAGCTGACATCAAATACCTCCTGTCAGGGACATTCTGCCTGCTTTTACTGTGATACCCCACTTGATCTAATCCATAGGTAGACATTGTCTGTACAAAATAAAAACCATTTCACATGTTATGGAAAAAGTGCCATATTTATTTTTAACATTTTTTCTTAAACAATAGTTTGAATCATGCTCTCCCTGAGATAATCCAGTTTGCTGACATCATCAATTGCATACCAGTGAATGTCTCTGGACCACAAGCTTTTATTAACACATTTTGGTCTAATTTAGGCATTAATTTATCTGGTTTTTGTTACTGGAAGAAAAACCAATGCCGATATGTAGCGATATTACATTTTTATGCCTATATCAGACCGATAATATCTGTATGCCGAAATTATCGGACATCCCTACAATTAGTGTTTACTGTAAGTTGGCAAAGGTTTGAGCAAAGATGTTGAACAATGTACAGCACTGAAAATTTGAGTTGAGGATACTTTCAGTATCTAATGCTAACACATTTAAGCCCAATATCTATGAAATTCATCCATTCATCCATTATCTTCCACTTATTCCAAGTCGGGTCGCAGGGGCAACAGATTGAGCAGTGAGGCCCAGACCTCTCTTTTCCCAGCCACCACTTTAAGCTCTTCTTGGAGGATTCCAAAGTATTCCCAGGCCAGTCGAGAGACATAGTCTCTCCACCATGTCCTAGGTTTTCCCAGGGGTCTCCTCCAAGTCGGACATACCTGAAGCACTTCCCTAGGGAGATGTCCAGAAGGCGTCCTTCCCAGATGAACCACCTCAGCCAGGTCATCTCAATGTGGAGGTGCAGCGACTGTACTCCGAGTCCCTACTGGATAATTGAACTTCCCACCCTATGAAGAGTCTTGCTCATTTGGATCGTTTGACTGAACATAGACTGATCTGTAAACAGAAAGAGTCCACAATACTGAGGAAGCCGCAATGATCCGTCAATCCCATGTTCCATTCTTTCTTCACTTGTGAACGAAATTCCAAGATACTTGAGGCAGAACCTCACCCCCAATACAGACAGAGCAACCCGCTCTTTTCCATCTGAGCACCATGGACTCAGATTTGGAGGTGTTTATCCTCATCCCAGCCACTTCACACTCGGCTGCAAACCTCTCCGGGGAGAGCCGGAGATCACAGAGCGACGACGCCAACAGGAGTACATCATCTGCAAATGGTAGTGATTGAATCCCGAGGCCACCAAACAAGACTCGCTCCACCCTCTGGCTGCACCGAGAAATTCTGTCCATAAAGACTGTGAACAAAATCGGTGACAACATGCAGCCCTGGTGGAGTCAAACTGCTGTCAATGCAAACCAGACTCCCGCACCATGTGTATAAGGACTGAATGGACTGTATCAACGGACCCACAATCCCATACTCACGGAGCACCCTCCACAGTGTACCTTGAGGCACTGTGACATTATGTAAAATTGATGAAGTAATAGCCATATTTTTGTCATTGGGTCAATTGGCTGTCCATGGTTCATGAGATATTTTGTTAATAGACCAATATGTTTGTACACAGAAGCACAGGCAAAAGCATTACCAACTCAGGCAGCTTGCAAAATTTTTAAAACACACTTTTAAAGTACAGTGAATATCAAAGAAAACCAGAAATGATTTGCAAAAGACTACAGCCAGCCAGGCGATGCAGAGCCACACCACTCTGCCCACAGTTCAGCTCACTACTGTGTGTCTTACTCAATGTACACATTTGCTCATTCCCCACGATCTCTTAAGAATCTCTTTCATGATAGCACCACTGAATGTCAAACGAGCGAAGGAAACCATGTTCTTCCGCTCCCGAGCAGAGGGCGCCCATCGGAGTATACATCAGCCACGTGACGAGGTGCTGTGACTCATTTCCAGCTCGCTGGCATTAACAAGCAGTGCCCTTTCTGCTGGGAAGTGCAAAGTGTGGGAGCAGGCAAGCTGGCTTGACAGTGTGATAAGAGGGAAGGGAGTGAGAAGGCTCCTGCTGCTTTCATCAAAGACAAATCTAGAGTGGAATACATTCAGCAGTGCGGCTCGGCTCAGATAATGGCCTTGATGAGAACTCCTCTTTTGTTACTTTGCTTACCTGTTTTATCGAGGCCCCCACAGAAGGAATCACATGGTTAGATTGACCCAGAGACAATAAAATGTTTAACTGATGGTGATTTTTGCCCATTGGTTGTCTTGTCAGTTTTGCTTTTATCGTGTTATCGTGGACAAACCATTAAAATGCAAAGCAAAAGAAATATACTATTTATATGGGATTCCAAAAATGAAATGCGTGGGTACCCCTAGGATATACACAAGAAAGGGGGAAACATGAAAGAAAAAATAAATCATGTATTGACCATTTGTCAGGCAGAACTGCTGCAGTGACTAAAACACTCACCATGTTGAAACTTGAGCCTTAGCTTCCAGCTGCTACTTTTATAGCCGAAAAATCCTTTACTTGTAGAACAGAGCTAGGTGTGTGTGTGGTGGGTGGGGGGTGGCGAAAAGGCAAAAAAAAAGGAAAGAAAAACCAGAAAAGATCTGGAAATGCTTGGGTTCTGATCAGCGCAGGCAGCTGGAAGCGGTCTGTTCCAGGTGAATAAGTCCCTGTCAGAGGAGCGGACAGACAGGTGGATCTGCAGAGATCAAACCTCCATGATGTAATCTTATCATGGCCACTTCCAAGTGAAACGACAGAATCAGGGCTTTTACCCCTTGCTAATTCAGCAAAAAGGATTCTCCTTCCCAAAATAAACCGCTACAAAGCATAAATGATTGTATAAATCAAACATTAGTTTTTCTACATCCTCTAAAAATAAGTACAAACGTGTTTTCCCAGCTGCAGTTAAATATGTTCTGCATACTTGCTGGCATTTTAGTGGCAACTAAAGTGATTAGGGTTTGCATACTTTATGCACACTCAAAGTCACACTAACACACAAACAAACTAATCAGTCATGTGTTAGCAGGCAATTAGCTGAAGCAACACCTCTCTTAGCAGATGAGCAAGTTGAGGGAGAAAATGTGTGCATAATGTTGACAGTGAGTTCATTTAAACACCTTGCCTTAAAGCAAGGGTTCCCAAACTTTTTAGCTTTTGACCCACAAAAAAAAAAAAAAAAAAAAAACAGCAGCAGTGTCCTGTGCCCCCAATTATTTTTTGGGTGATGAACATTGTCAAATAAACATGGCCATAGTAACAACATTCATTGTGCTATTTGTAATTGTTTTTAAGGACACTAACTTCACTCATTTGCAACAATTAAAGGCACAGTGTGTAGGATTTGTTGTTTTCAGCGACATCTAGTGGTTGAATGGTTGAATCATCCTCCCTGATCCTCCCCCCACCCCCACCCCCCGCTTCCAAATGCAAAGGTGTCTCTCAGGTGTCAAAAACCTTTGATAATTCCAACCGCGATGTCTACCAGCAGCTTCAGGGCTAGTGATGTTTCAAGTGGTAAGATTATGAGCTTTAATAAGTAAAATTATCCCAGCTACAATGACAGACAACAAATATTACATTTATAGTATTACAACTAAAACCGTTTTTGACGTCGCCACCGCAGTTTGTCCTTCATGAGCCTTCGTAGACAAGATGGCGGTGCAAGATGGCGGCTGCCTGTAGTGGGGACCTGCTACCATGGAGATATAAACAGCTTTTTATAAGGTAAAAATAATAAAACAAGGTCTTTGTCTCCAATGATTAGACATGTTTTTTATTATTGTCGTTAGTGATTATCTCAATTTTGGCTAAAAGACTTGACAAAATCCTACACACTGTGCCTTTAAGACAAAGAAATGTGTTGTTAGTAGTTGTTTTTAAATGTAACTGCTTCATAAAGTCATTTCAAAACCCCACCATGTTGTTTCAGAACCCACACTGGGGTCCCAATCCCAACTGTGAGAACCACTGCCTCAATACATACCATCTGCTGAGCTGTAGACATTTTTGTCGAACACTAAACAATGTGCTCATGCGATATATTGCATAATGTATTAACACTTTGTGAATGGCTGTCATCTACTATCATGGCAAATTCTAGTTTAATATCTTTAAAACTAACTGCTGATTCCCTTGCTGAGGCAGCCATCTTGACTCAAGTTGACTCCAAAGGTTACTCAGTTGTACCTGCAAGGATTACTATCTAAATGTTTCATTAAACAATGTCCAATGGTTCATGAAATATTTTGCTAAATGTGCAGACAAACACATACGTAAACACATTATTATGCTGCCTTAGTCTTTGACAATCCCAAAAACCCTCAGATAAGAAATGTATATTTGTGTTTAGCAAAACCTACATATCAGTTAGCTTATCTAATGTCTTATTTTATTTTTCCTCATTATTATAGATAAATACATAAAGCTGAACAAGCATTGCTGCGTCTTAAAAGGGAACATTTGATTTGTGCCAAGAAAGCTTGCAAGTAAAGATTTTTGCTGCTCATCGTTGAACGGCCCCTGATTGGTTGGCAGACTTCAAAAGAGGCTGTGAGCGCATCCAACATGACACATTATTAAAGACCAAATTCCTTCAAAACACTGCAAACACTTTCTGCAACAAGGTCAACTGAGGATGTTAACAGTGAGGAGATGAATCACTGTGGAAAATGGCAGCTGCATGTAGGACCATATGGCTAGATGGATGGATCTATCCATCTTTTTTTTATTTTGAATAATTTATCAAAAATGTCTGATTTACATGTACTTCTCATGAACATAAATATTGCTTCAACATTGGTCTCTGCCACGTTATTTATCAAAAAGATAATAACCACAGAACTTTTCTTGGAAAATAAAACTGTAAAATTGTTCAATGAAATCAGAAAACTCAAAAGTGCAGTTAATGTTGAATTAAATGCCACTTTCCAAAAGAGCAGATTGTGTCGGCTAAACAGAAATTGGTGTCCAATTTTCATCTTTCTGGGTGAGAGAGGTTAGGATGAGAAATTCTGAGTTGGTCTTTTTGTAATTTTCAATTTTTTCAATTTTCTCTTAAAGAGAACAAAACAGTCAGAAGGCAGAAATAACAGCTGTCACTTTTTTCCTTGGTGGTGATTTCCTCACTCTTTTTCTTAAAAAATATATGTAGTCAGTGAGCCTCCCACTCAGTCATGCTTCACATGTTGTGGAAGTCTGGAGTTGTCAGTTTTGTCTGTTTACAGCTTTTCAAACATGGATGATGCAAGAAAAAACATGCAGGACAGTGAAGCTTGTACTCCARCAGTTTTTGACTGACCATGAACAATTTCCTTTGGTTTTAAAAAATCACCTTTCAGAGTGTGGCTATGTAGCTGCACTTCCAATTGCAAGGGCTTCTACGCTTTTGTTTAAAATTTGATTCTAAAAGACTGAAAGAAGTCCTCAACATGAAAATTAAATTAAAAAAACATAATTCACAAAACATGTTAATTGTGGTTCAGTTTTCTAATTTTGGTTTACATATGGGCTTCATCACACTTGTTCGTGGTTTGAGTAATAGCCTGTCACTGCAGACACAGTGGTGTAGGTGTTTTGGCTAGCTCCGTTACTACTACTCTTCACCTAAACTGACAGAGTCAAAAGAAAAATAAGATAAACATAGATATTTGTGCACACGCAGCACTGCAGCCGTGCAAAAGATGCACAGGCAAAGGCTGATTTGCAATTTGTCACAGGCTCATAAAAGTAGCTGCGGAGTCAACAGGAACCTGATGCTTGTGTGCGCATTGATGGTGGAAGCTGAGC
>NW_013952445.1:767820-789355 GCF_001266775.1 Austrofundulus limnaeus
GATCTTAACAGGTATGTTATATAGTAAATCTTAAAAATGTAAAACGTGTGTTACTGCTAGAAAAAAATACAGAAAAATAGTAAGTTTTTTTCTTACTTGTTGAACTGATGTGGAACAGAAAAGGAGCAGAATAAATACAGAGAAAACAGGAAAGTTAAGTAAATCACAGTAAAAGCATTACAATTTATTTTAACCCTAAAATATCCTGAATCATTTTACAAAAGTGATTTATTCAATAAATAAATGGACAGAGAGCAAAACCCCCTCAATGTTAGACCTAAAGTTACGCCCTTGATTCGGACATACCATTTTGAAMGACGCATTTTTCCCACAGTAGTGGATAAAAATAACCATGTTCAGTCAAAATCTAACAGGTATTCAAAAAGGCCTTGGAAACTAGTTTAATAAAATAATACTAAACATTAATAAAACTATCAATATATTTTTTGAAAGAGTGCATTTCACTGGATGCATTGAATGTTAAAGTTTTAAGTATAGAATCCCAAGTAGTCTACTGGTGCCAGAGTATATTTTGAAGATGACGCACATCTACTAACACACTGAATTTCTGATCAAAATCTGTAAAATTAACAGTGTTATAGCCATTTTTGTGTTTACTAAGTTTGATTAGCTGCAATTACAATTTTTAATCAGGTTCACTCAAATATAATTAACTGATGTACATACATTTATTATTTAAGAGTTGCACTAAAATCTTTTTTCTGGTCAATGAGGTATTTTACTAATAGATAAATGAACACACACATTCACACAGAATGCCTGCAGCAGCAATCGTGTAACCATGGCAGCTGGGAATAATATATTATTAAGTATTACTGAGATTTTCCACATATTTGATTTAACTTGAATTTATTTTTAGATCATCTCAAGCTAATTAAAGTGGGTTTTTTTCTAACGACAGTGTTGCACACTTAAAATATCCCAGAGTCGAAGAAAACATCTAAGAAACGTATATTTTCTTTGTATATGTCTGAGAAGTCTGGACAACAAAGGTGTAATCCTTCTTCTTTTAGAACCTGTCATTTCATGTAAGCATGAAACTGCAGAATCATCCATAATCCTCCTCTCAAACAGCATCAGCAGGCAGGACAACAGACTCTGTTGATGATGTTATCACTACCTATCAGCTGGCTATTGAGTTGCARAACATTTTTTTCTCCCCATCAGTGTGATTTGTTGAGCTCTGGGAAATCTAATTAGCGGCGATCATCGGGGATGGAGTTGGAGTGGCATTGATGCACGTTTCTTTCCTTTAATTTTTAAAGTCACCCACCCTTCATTTTAATTTGTTTTGCTCATTACTTTCATGATCCATTTTGATTCTAAACTATGACAGAGATGGATACCCTGATTTTAACTGGAGGCTTAACGTGGAAGGTGTGCTCTAATAGATTTAATGTAGGAGCTTTGCTTGCCTCTGAAAGATGCCGTAATTAGTTTCTTTTTTTTTCTGCTTGCATAAATAAACAATTAAAAGCTTAACATTCATTGAAAGGATGAATGTCGCCCCTTGGCTTTCAYGCCAGAGTGTTAAAGATCAGGATCAAGCAAACAATCCCATATACAGTACAGACATGGGCAAAAGCATTACTGCTTGACATTTGGTGGCGGACATCAAAAAGGAAGTCAGTTTTGTAATCTCATTGTCGTAATTTGTTAGTTTTCTTATRAACTAGCTTGTTTGTTTTGTTCAGGTAAAGCATCACTAATATGTGAGTGATGGTTAATTATTCACTTCAGCCAGTCAAAGGAATCAAACTGACCACAGCATGGGATCAAGGGTAATTAAGTCAACAAAGGTCATCTATTTTTATGCACATTGCTGCGGCGGTCCAAACCAGTGGTACGTTTCTGCCTCTGTAGGCTGTAACCCCCGAATGTGAGGGCCTGAATTACAAATTAATCAATACCAATTTATAGCTGTCCTACAACCTAAGAAAAATAGCCTTTACTCACACAAAAACTCACCAATGAGGTAAATCATAACATATTGGTGTGTTTAGAAAGTATAGCAAATATAGATCACTGTCCACACACTAAAAAAAATCCATAAGGTTGACATCAGCAGTGAGACGGAGAGGTTATTTCTTCAGCTCAGCTCACTTCCAATTAGCACTGTAGCTACTGTATAACTACGCTCAGCCGCCTCATTTTTCATTCATGGATCCATTCCCTAAATCTTTCATAGGGATTTTGTTATTTCTCTGCCTAAGGAATATATTTGTTGTGTTCCAGCTGGATCCAAGGGTTTTATATTTGTGCTTTGCCAAAGTGTTGACCTCATTTTAGTGTGCTTCATTTCAGCTGCATAAACATTACAATGTATACATTTGGGATGTAAAAGGTGTAAATTGTGATGCTAAGCGTGTTTTGATTTGCCAAAAAAGCCGACCATAGGTGGGAAACAGAAGAATCTGTGGCAACATGGTAAGTATATTGTAAGAAGGGTTCTGTCATTTAATTTGCTCTAACAGTCTCATTGAACCGTGAGTTCATAGCAGCATGAAATAGAATAAATAGTTACTTCAAAAAAAATCCATGCGTCTCTGGAGCTGTGGCTTGATTGGAAAATCCATCAATAATATTACACAGTGATGAGTGTGTTAAATACACTAAGCCTATTGTGGGCCTCATTTTTTTTATAATTTGCAGAATGAAGTACCTTGAAGAAAAACACATCATGTTCATCATGTTTTTTCATATAGATTTTTCAAAGAGAGACAGAGACTCTTTAATGTAGTCTTTAATGTAGTCTTTCTCCATGTTACAGAGCTTATCCTTCCTATATTGCTTTTTCATCTTTAAGTTTAGATCTTTTTTAAGGATGCTTCTTTAGAAAGAAACTGGAAGTTGGTTCCACAAARGCTTGAGAACTGATAACTCTTATTCCATTCTAACTTTAGAAACTCTAGGAACCACAAGTAAACCTGCCGTCAGATAGCAAAGTCTGTTAGGTAAATAGTCAACAATCAGAAGTGCCTGTGAACTCAATTTTTAGTAATAAATATGAATGCATTTTTGGGAAATAACATTAACTTATTGCAAAATAAAAAAAAAATTCCACGCCACTTAGATGAACAGTTGTTGAGATATTCACATTTGAAATAACAGGAAGTGATGTCAAAGAGGAGCGTCTGCATTTAAACAGAGCGTTGCTACAATGGCCAAAAACACTCACTATAGGGAAGAATCTGATGTTTTATTAGCTTATTTGAAATCACCAGATAGATGAAGAGTCAGAGTTCAAATAATATTGTTTCAATAAACAAAGACCAGGGAGTTCACTTTCTTGAGGAGTTACCCTTTGATGTCACTTCCTGTTTCTCTTTGGCTGAGCCAAAAGATTAAGCCAGTTATGTGACAAAATGGGTAAAATCATAATATGCAAAGTTCCTTCAACACAAATATGTTTTTTTTTACTTTTTGTATTTGTAGGATATACGTCACAGGCACTTTAATATCAGATGGAGCTTGGTTTTTAAGAGCTTTCASTGTCAGATATACATTATAGGAAGCCAGTAATAAGCACTGTTCATAATCTTTCTACAAAACCTTACTCCCAAAGATTTGAACTGTTGCATTAAAGTGGCGGTATTTTTCTCTTTGTTGTGGTTCTTTAAGTTTCTGCGGTGCAGCTAAGGGGTCTTAGCTGGTCATGGTCATAATTCTCTCTGCATGGCTGCAGCAATCAATCACTGGGTTCTTTTCCCCAGTTACAAACATTTACGTGCTGCTGGCGTTCAGGTAAATGCGAGTGTGCTAAACAAACAAATAATAATTCTGTTGTTGTTGTTTTTTTTCTCCTTTACATAAACTCCTTGTGATTTTAATCATTATGTGCATTATAATACTTGAGTATTTCCTGGGGTAATTACGAACAGGCTTTATTATTTATTTAACACCACTGTCATCAATCACCATTCCTATTTTCAGCTCAGTATGGCTAAAAACGGTCAAGATTAAGTCGATGCTTCCTTTTCGCTATGTTGGCCAAACTGACTTTTTAATTTGGGTTCAGAATGTGATGGGGATTGTTCTACTACCACACCAAATTCCATGTCTTAAAATGGCCCTGTTATTGCTGTTTCAAACTAGCTTTGGCGGCCATCTTGAATTTTTATGTAGCATTTGCTTTGCAATGATTCCCTCTGCCTCCATTCATTTGTAATGACAATCCCTAATGATAGAAGCGCAATAAGACATTATAAAAGCGGATTGAAGGGATTGTTCTTCGTGTATGACAGTGCATGACACAGAGGCGTGTTCCTGCAGGTTGAAGAATTGTGACCGTCTATTCCAGCCGGATTGTCTAAGGCAGCTGGATTGATCACASTGGGAGCAATCTCTTTTTTTTTCCCCCCGCACCCTGACAGTCTGCTTGTGTTCTGCTAGAAAGCAGTGTAAGCTGTTCCAGTTGTCTCTCTCAAAGCACACTTCTTTAAATCTCCCACACTTAACTTTCAGAAGTAAACATACCGCATTTGATACACAGGAGGCACACTAGCTGTGTGCAGTCGTTTTAAGATGCATCCTCTCCTGTCTTACACTCCCACACACACACACACACCTTATTACATTGTGCCTCGGCAGGAGAGCAGTTACACAGGACCCTAATCTATCTTTTACAGCTGATACTGTAGCTGAGCCAGGAGGTTTGACTTCAAGAGAGCTCACCTACAGAGAAAGCTCCTCTTTGACTGCAATGTGCGGCAGCGTATTTGAAATTGTGTAYTTGTACACATTCATACCAAGATTCTTTACTCTATTAACATTTGCAATCATTAAAATTTATTCAACTGAGTGCAGTCTGTGGGATTAAAGCAGATTTTGGCAGCATCCAAATCTCTGAGCATTAAAAGGTAGGAAAGTCCTCTGTCTTTGCACAAAACCTGTTTAAGTTAAAGTGTAAAAAAAAGCTGCAGTGTCCTTGCTCGGGAGTAAGTGGTTTAATTCCCAGCACTGAGATGGGAGTAGCTCATCTATTGTCAGGCAGAAAGTTAACTCGGCTCGACCTCTTTGATTAGCTGCTAATATGAATACTGATCAGTGTTAACACCTGGAGCTATCTGGCGTCATGGCCTTGGCGCTCCGTCATGCATCAAAGAACAGGGCGATTCCCCAGATGCAGGACGATCGGAGGCAGATTTGCGCAACAAAGTGCAAGACGGCTAACAGTAAAATAGATATTATTAATTTTTTTGGTGGTTTATATCAAGAAAACATCATCATCGTCTTGAACGTATAGTAGTAGTGTTCAAATAAAGCCCTTTAGAGTATTTTCACACTTTTCCAATGTGAAAATTAGAGCTTGGAACAAAATGTTAACAGTGTTTACACTGATGGAAAATAAGTGATACCTTTTTTTCTGACAGACAGGAAACGGGAAAGTGATGTATTGATCATGCACTGTGGCTTTGGTGACATTTATGTATTTCATTTTAAAATTGTTAAATTATTATTATTATTATTATTATTATTATTATTTTGTTGTTGTTTAAAGAAAAACAGTTAGGGACACTCTCCGGTGTGTTTCTAGAACCTTCATGAGTAACTACCACAAACTACCGGCAGCATTAAAATTCATCTGCATAAACGAGTGGGCAGCGTTTGTWATTGGACATTTATCACGTTGTCGTATTAATTATAAAAATGTCTGTTTATACTGGGATGGGTTTTAGTTAGAGATGCAAGTAATGATGTTTGTAATGAAATAAACTGCAGATTACTCGTGCAATTACCTAATAAGCTGTTGAATTGTCAGTCTCAACTGCTACATTTGTCTATTTGTTTATTTCTGAGCCTAATTAGTAAACTTGCAAAGGCCTCAGTATAAAGCTGAGTGCAGTGAATATAATTAAAGGTGTGGTATTCCATGAAGAAATGCGTATCACCCGCTGCTTTACATTGTTAGACTAAGATCAACTTATTCTGAGAAATGAAAGTGTTAAAGCCATCTTAACCGAACCTTGTGAGTACAATATTTCTCATCCAGTATTATGAGATCTTAAGGGTTCTGCTAGTGCTCAAAGTATGTTATACATCAGTTTATAAGCTAAAACCATGTCAAATTACAGCTCAATATCAGTAAAACTAACAGAGTTATAGCTATTTATATGTTGTGGCAGCAATCATCAATTAGATTGACTTAATTGGATTAATGAGTTGTGAAGGTAAAGGCATTGATTACTTCCTGAACGTTTCCCTTAAATCAATTCATATTTTTGCTAATAGTACAGACAGTAGCTGTGTCTCAATTCAGCTTCAAACGTGGGCTGCAACCTTTGTAGGCCACATTTGTAGTCCTGTTGTCACTGCACCATGCTGTTGGCTGTTCCAGTTTGTGAGTTTACAGACCCCAAACACATAGACTACATCTGAGTATCCTACGTAGCATTTATTTCATTATTTATTGCACATTCAGCACAGGAACACTAGGTCTTTTTTGTGGCAGAGTTCAGAAATTCATCAGAGACAAAATAATTTGTTTTATGCTATATGTTTTAGCAACTTAGCTGATGAGATTGCTGCAATGAGATGTTAAATAAAAGGCAATTACATGTATTGATACTGGAGCTAAACCAAAATTTTTAATGTTTTTGTTTATTTACATTTCACGTTTTTTTTAATAATACATTGATTTTTTTTAGTTGTACCTCCCGTGAAAAGACATACGTATTCCTTTTTTTTTCCTCTCTCTTTTTACTGTGTCCTGTCTAACAATGTGAAACTCAGAATTGATGTCTGAGTGTCCAAATGAAGACATACATGTTCCAACAGAAGGCATGTGATGTAAAAACGCCATGGAGTGGTGGGAGTGCGAGGAGTTCGCGGTCACATCATCTGAACACTAGAATGTTTCATTTCACAGCTGTTTTATGCAACCTACCCAGACTGCATAGGGTGTGGTCTATGTGGGTTGCAACCCTTGAACTGAGACATGTACAAAAACATTATTGCCCAATTTTAGCCGTCAGCATCGGGTGATAGCCACAAATAGAGAACATAAAATACATTTATATTTAGTATTCAGATCCCCTAACCTTTGCAGCCTCAGAACTTTGACCCATATTTGTTTTATTAAGTGTCACTTAATAAAAAATGTCTATTTTCTGTTTTACTTGCCAAAGCTTGTCTAAAATAAATTGTGCTTCAGTCTTATTGAAATGTGATAACAGTATTCATTTTCTCGTTCTTTTGCAGATGTATTATTTTCTGGGACAGTCGTTTCATTCTGTAGCTAATAACAGCATTTCAAAACATTTAACATGTTTGTTTTGAGGGAAAAAGATCATCTTTTCTCCTCACACTTTCATTATGCAATCACAAYACCATCACATTTTAACTGCAATATGCTCAGATTTAAGAAAAAAATGGGACTTTTTCTACATTCCGCCTGTCATCCTGTGATTTATCAACAATTTCTGTTTTAATTTAGCTTTTGTGCAAGGTTAAGCATTTMCTACAGTATTTTCAAACTTCTTCCACCCTGGAGGCTTTTAAAGCATTCTGTCTTTAAAAAAAATCCAGCCATTCTATATTTGCTGAGGAGGAAGTTTAGGTCTCCTTTTTCTAAAATAGCTCTTTTGTTTGTTGTTCATCTGTCACTTGGAGCATAATTAGAAWACCTGCAGCTGAGGACATTTACAGTCTTTCTTTTAAGGCTGTCGTTGCTGGGTTTTCATCTAAYACTGAGTCATTTTCAAAACATTAAAAAAATAATTTAACTACATATGTTGATAATTTTTGAACACGTTCTGTAAGGAAACAATGCACATACAATAGTTTTACATGAACTTTAAAGCTTTTGAGACCTGAGTTGATTTATGGTGGCAGCATCCCACTTTCTTTTGACCCTAATTAGATTAGCTGATCATCAATCCATTCTGAATTTATTTGCTTTATTTTTTTTTTCAAAGTGAGGCTGCTCAGTGCTGTTTGTGACAATTAAGATATAAATTGTTTGGACCTTTGTCTACAGAATCTCAGTTCAAAGGGTCTGATCACTGCTTTAAGAGAGCATTTTCCAAGTTTTCCAAAAGCACAGCATTCAATTGAAAAAAATGGTATGGACTCCTGAATATATTCACAATTTAATTTAAATTACAGCTGCAGGACTTTAACTGACTCTACTACAATGTACCCCCTAAACTTTTACTCAMGTTATTTATACGGCACCGGTACTATTTTTATTTAAAGGCAAAGTATGCTCAGTTGACATTAAACTTTTAAAAACAAACTTTGAGCACTATTAAATTGGGGACATTTTCCAAATGACAGTGGGCTCTTTCATAAAGTTCAGAAATCTTCCTCATATGATTTAAAACTTGTAGAATGAAGTTAGTACACTTACAAATTTACATGTACTCAAGTCACATTTCTTTATTTAACATGTAAGAGTTCAAACTCAGAGAGAAAGCCTTCATTTTCCATGATGTGTCTAGACATTTTGAACTACTACCAGAGGTTAGGTGAATTATTCAGCTCTGCTCTCTCTCTCTCTCTTCAGCCTGCATCCACTTTTTGCGAAGTTGTAAAACAGTCTGTTCACAAACGAGGGGGAAAAGTAACTTCTCAATTGATGGCACATTAAAATATGGTCAGAGTTTCAGACAACACAGCTGATTATAATTACTTTTCCATCCATATTAGTCTTGAAGGGCCATGTAAATAATATCAAGAAAGATGAGGTTTTACACACCTCGTTGACAATCAGGGGCTCTAGTGGCTTTGCTCCACTCTTGTCATCTTTCATAATCAAATTATGTCCTCTCAAAGTACAGTTCAAACACCCTCGCTAAATTTGTGATGCTCCATGTGATGGTGGAGGCAGACGGCAGAGTGTTGTGGCTGTCTGCCACTGCCACTTGTTTTCAGGGAAAAGATTAATGAGGAATACAACTCACAGACATGTCTCAGGTGGTACATGAAGGCATTGGAATAGCTCTCATATGCTCTTTCATGTCTTAAGAATAGCAACGATATTCAATTGAGAATCTCCTCATAATTATCYTTTCAATGTAGCAGCTTAGATGTAAATTGTGCCTTTTAGACAATACAGTTAAGTATTTTGTTGTGGTTGTAATTTAGCTTCAAAATGGGTAAAGGTTCCCATCCCTCAACTTTTGTCTCTCACTTCAGTTCATATCTACAGAGGAAGTGAAGTGGAATCGTGAGCAGACAGGGTCTTACCTGCAGTAGATGGGTGCTAGAGGGATGTAAAATTGCAGAAAAGGGGAGGATTTTTCATGGTGAACAACCTAGGTGCTTGTCAGACAAATAAAGAATATTTTTCAGTCAACTAAAATAATTTTAACCCAAAACCTTTGCAGCAGATGGAGAGCACACTTCATTACGTATTTTACATGTTTTGTTTACTCAGTTTGAAAATGTATTCTTAACCTTAAGTGTTTATGTTTCATATTAAATGCATGCAAWGTGTGTCTCACACAGATATGTCTGATCTCCCTCAGATCAAACAGTGTCTTATGTGTTTTTCTTTTCATAATCATTCTGTTTTACTGTCTGTAGTTGTTGTTTTGGGATTAGACGAGCCAAACSGTGAGTCATTGTCAATCCATGGCAGGATTATGTTTTGCAGCTATTCTGTTTACATTTAGTCATGGAAGCACACGTGTTTTTTTTTTTTTTTGGAAATAAAAATAGTTACAAGGTAAACAAATGTCTTAAGCGAAGGTGAAGAGGTGAGAAAATAGTAAGTACAGCGTAAATGTACACATAATAGATCATGATGACATGCTCAAAGACGATCATCTTAAATAATGTTGACTCACTATTTTGCTAACAGAGACATGCATACAGTCACAGGTAAAGGCAGTCTTGTGCTCATTCATTTTTTTTAGGCGAGGGTGACCATGGTTGTGTTACCACGGCCATGTAKCTCCTGACAACTGTGACAGCACTAAACAGAAGCAATGAAGATCGAAAATAGATCAAAATKAGCAAAATAKTAATATATTAATATTATTAATATTATAAATTAACTAAGAGCCAATACATGAAGAACTAAGGGATCTGCTATATGAGCTTGTTTACAATGATTTCTGACAAGAATAATGTTGAAAACATGTTCATGCAAATGACAAAAGCCTAAAARCACAACCGCTTTAAACTTTTAATTTTGTACTGCCAGATTTTTATTAAAAACATTCTCTTACCTCTCGCTTCAGCCACCATTGCAAGCAAAAAAAAAATCTCCTGGTTGACCCACAACACATCCTGGAATTTGGTGGGCYGTGAACCTTATCCTTCAAATCGACACATTTGTGGGCAGCAGTTGGAGCAGTCTTCGAATTTGGACAGCGTTCTGCACATTGTTCTGACATAATACATCTTTAAATTGGACCTTCGAAGGATGCGGCCCYTGAATTTTGACACAGCCAATAAATGTGCAGGTCATTAATGCAGTATTCTTACTTAAACTGATTTGTATCGCTCTATTTGAAAGAATTGTTGGTGCGCTTGTGTGCATATGCACACTGCACATTTGTTGAGGGGGGAAAAAGCCTTAAAAACCACTTCTCTGAAGATGAAGAGGAATATATCCTCTTCAGTAGTGTCCCACCTCTCTCACTGTGTCTGTCCCCCCATCAGGCCTTTCTTCCTCGCTGTTATCTCTCGTGCTTTGAAACACCACCTGTTACAGACTCGCATCTCTGGAGCTCCGTCATGATGTAGTGCACACGCCTGTGTGATATACTGCCAGCTCTCATTTTGAAGTTCAACCCCGCTGATGTGCAAAAAAAAACAAAAAAAAAACAAATAAGCYGGGGACATCTTCATCCACCAGGGCCTTGATGACATCTTGGAGAATTGTGGATGGAGCCTACCTGTCCAGAACACTGCATGTTGTGGTTTTCTCTTTGTGCCACCGAGATATTTTATTTATCCAGTTAGTTCAGATGACATTTGATAGTGTGCGTGTGTGTCGGTGCGTGCGTGTGTGTGTGTATCTTTCTTTATTGATGAACGAGATGGCTGCCTCTGGGTTGTTTACTGTCTTAGCTGATGAAAATCTAATGATCCCTGCAGCAAAATGGGGACATTGCAGCAGCAATTACACCAGGGTGTAGCCCGAGGAAACACAATATACTGTAAAGACTATTTAACATAGATGTTAAACGCATTCAAGATTAGATCGGGGTTAAAAAGAAACGAGGACATTATTTTCTTACTTAACAACACTCGTCKTGTACTTATAGTAAGAGGCTCATTAGTTTAAACCCTAATGGAGCTCTCATTAACAACAGYATGTATATTTGACACTATTTGATGTTCAGTATTTTATTCTCAACACTAACATGCATCTTGACCCCATAAAATTAAACATGGTGTTAGTAATAGGTTTAGTCATTATAGTAACAATTGCTAATATTTACCAAGCTGATTATTTAAGTGATTGGGATGCCATTAGRTTTCCATAAATTTTAATTGAAGGTGACGTTCTAATTTGGTTCTAACATATCAGATAGTTTAAAATATGTCACAAATCAGTATGCAAATTTTTTTTTTTCAAAACTCTACATTTTAAGATGGCTGCCGTAGGTAATCACCAACAGAAAAATGGCTGTTGCAGTAAAATTTGGTGTGGTGGTAGCAGATAGTTTAAGTTGTTTGTTTTAAGTTGTTTTTTTAATAATGGGCAGATATACAATTTTTTTCTCTCTGCACCCTTTTCACTCAATTGTTTTACTTTGTTTTTAAGGGAATTTTTGTTTTTATAGAAATAAATAAATAGCTCAGGGGGCCACAGTTACTCAAAGCCAACAGCTCGGGGTTGGAGAGTTACCAGATAATGGCAGGGGAAACACTGCATTATATAAAAGAACAAGTATTATTATATTTTATCTAGGGATGCAACGATACAGAAGATTCACGATTAGGTTCGGTTCGATGCTTTAGTCTCACTGTTCGATATTTTTTTCGATACACATAACAGAAATTTCCCTGCCCATTTTAACTTGTAATTTATTGAAATCATTTATAAAATTTGTTGAACCTCAAAAGGACCGTTTTCATCTTAAATTATAACTTAAATTTTACTAAAACAGCAAGTTTCTCAGTGGAACTGCGCTCAAAAATACAGCCCAGGTGGAGTAGTTGAACACAGATCCTCTGATCCTTCAACACCTCTGTGTTGAAGGACATCTTCAGGATGTACTGTTCGATACAAGTGTGTATTGAACTTAAAGCACTGTATTGGTTCAATATGGGTACATGTATTGTTGCACCCCTAATTTTACCTTTTACATTTGTTTCTATTGTTGTATTAATACAGAAATTTAAATAAATCATAAATTTCTGGTGACTTCCATAATCTGTAAGCAGGATGTGGCCCGGGAGCCACCAGTTGAAYAGCCCTGTGCCAGGYTTTTAAYTACATTGTACTTCATTAAAAAGTACACCCTTTCATGTTTACCTCTTTTTGGCATTTTGAGCAAAACATGTGAGCATCATTTGTGTTCAGTCACCTCACATGTGCATCCATCAGATTAGCCGAAGTTATAAATCACATTCGCGTCATCGTCCCTGCTGCAGGAGAGAGATAAGAGTTTGTTCATTAAGTGCAGAACGAAATCCTTACAGGAGAYATTTGATCTCTCGTTGTACTTTTCTTTTCCAGCTTTAGAAGAAGTGAGAAACTTTGCAGCCAAGTCAAACCCGCGTCTGCGTCATCGATACCAATGACAGGAGAGTTTTATGTTTGAGGAAGCAGGGATTGCAGTGCAAATGTGTATTTATTGCTGACCATCGAAGCCAAAAATAGGAGCGATAATGTGTGTAACTGTGTTTGTTCTTTTGTGTGTGCTGTTAGCAAAATATCTCCATATGTATTGTGAAAATCTCATGAAAAATCTCGTGAAAAACTGATTTTAATGAAACTTACAGAAAGAAGTCATCAGGTATACAGAGTCARTGTATTTCAAAATGGCCGCCTCAGGAAAGCAGTCTCATAAAACACACAAACAATGGGTAACACTCATCATTTCTCAACATAAGATAACCTTAATGTAAAACTAAGGTATGAAAGGTGGAGGCTAATATGATTCTGGACATCTTTTTGTGTGCATTTTTAATAACTGGAAAAGGATAWATAAAGAAAAACCTATTTCAGTCAGTCTTATAGACCTTTCACATAGAGGAAATTAAACTGTAGTAGAAAACAGGTGTATCTTAAATCAGCTGCAGGCTCTCAGCCTCCTCCTGTACCATATTCATGCACGAGGAGAGAGATATCGACTGCAGCAGGTGCTGTATCTCAAAAATGAGCAAATTAGAATAGCACGGCATTCGCCAACCTCTTTTGTGAGCAAAATCTAAATGTTTTTTTTTCCCCAAGATTTAGCGATTACCATAATTCCACGTTGCCTCCATGCTCCAGTATGTATGCAAATCTTGATTTTTATCACTTATGACTTGTAGGTCAAGCTATGGAAATTAAGGGTAACACCCATTTCAGTGATGCTTTGCCACATGAACTGCACCAGTTGGCCTGGCACAGACTGTGTGGGAGTGAGTCAAAGACTTGGTGACTTGCTGAGGATACCTGCTGCCAAATAATGATTGCTGTTCATAGTGGAACTAAAGAAAGTCATTTATGGAACMCAATTTAAAAAAGGGTCCTATATTATCTATGTTAACAGATAAAGCGTCTTGTTTTAGCAACATGGTTTCAGTTTGACTAGTGGTAGATTAGATTTCATAACTCAGTCTCACCTTTATTGTCCTCTAAGCATAGATTTATTTTCCTTCATATTACTGATGCTAATCCATTTTTATGAATCCTCCTGCTGCATTTTCCTCGCTGCATCCTTTCTCACTTTATGGTGAAGTTGGAGGTTAAAATTAGACCTCATTTGTCCATCAAAATAAAAGGGTTGACTGCAACATTTGATGCTAAAGTTTTAGCAAAATAAGTAGCACTTGGGAGACTTATCAGGAATGGCTTTTAATGCAACCACACCAAAATGTTAGCACAATATCTGTAAAACTGACTGCCATTTTTTAAGGTCTAAGGTAAAGTATGACTCAAGCAGAATATGAAGATATCTGCAGCACCGAACTTCTCTGCACTCCACTCCAAGTACACAACAAAGTGTGTTTAACAAAAAAGTGGATTTTGCATATGTCCCCTTTAATATGACTCTCAGCTATTACCACACTAAACTTTAGGTTATTAACCATAACCTAAAGTTTAGTGAACCATTTAAAAGTTTAAAGTATTAGTAAACCATTTAAAAATAAAATTTGTACAATTCTGGAATCAAACACTTGAACAGACACAAACACATGCAGACAAAAACGTGTCGAAACTCATTTGTTTTATATAGTGTTAATGAGAATTTCCTTCAGCAATATCTTACAAAATATACACTATGTCCTCTTGCTGGAAATTAAATAGGAAGTTACATATGGCTGCTCAGTTTCACATACCGGAGAAAGCAAAGAACAGCTGGCATGCTGTTTAAAATGTTCTGAGGGGAAAAAAACTTCAAAATAAATCTGGAACAGCTGCTTCCAAAGTCATTGTTTGTTCAGTTTAAATTTAATGCCAATTAAAGGCCAACTTGAGCCGTGGGACAGAATTGCCAATGTCAGTGAAAACAGCGGAAATAGTTTTTTTTTTCGTTTTTTTTTTCTTGTAAAATTCAGCTTTCTGTACCACCAGAATTTGCTTTATAATCAATAAGCAATCAACACTTTAACTAAGCTCCTGTAAAGCTGCTTGTTTGCGCCTCAACAGTTGTAACAAATGGAAGTATTTTATCTGCACCTTGAAGCTAATGTTTGCACGTGTGAGACGGTGAAGGGAAATTTTGGCGGACATGATCGCACTCACGTCTCTCGTATTGCATTTCTCTCCCCTCGCAGTCAAAATAGCCCCCATTTTTCTTGGCGCTAATTAACAGTCAGGACGGTGATCAGTTGCGAGGCAGAGCTCCACACCCCTCCGTCATCCTCCGTAGTCGGAGGTGTGTTTTCTCCATGATTGGAACATGTGTTAAAGGCAGCCGGTAGTCACAAACCACACTGGAACAGCAGGGGGTGGGGGGATGCACTACAGGATACATAAACACACACACACACACACACACACAAGAGAAAGCTGTCATATATACATGCCCCAATCCACACAGACATCTGGGTTCAACTTTGTGTTATTTTCCCTACCGCCGCAGAAATACACCAGCTCCGTTTCTCCTGTTTGGAAGATAAAAAACAAACACGCACTCGAAGCGAGCCATTATCTCACATTGTTTATCGCCCGTTCGGGCATTCAACGCCAGGCTTGTGCAAACACATTTACAAAGCGCTCTTTGCTTCCCCATTCAGTGACGACTGAGCGTATTTCACAGTGGCACAAAAATGGCGGGGGAGCGGGGTGCATGTGTGTGGTGATTGGTGGGGGATCAAGACGTAGACAAACAGAAAGCGAGCCTAGACATAAACGGATCACCAGACAGGCATTCTGCCTTTGGGTTAGTCATTCAGAATACTAACGAGGCATTTCAGGGATACAAGGTGGGACGTGGGGCAGGTTCAAGCAACACGGGAGGAACGACTTACCCTTGGAATTTGATTGGCTCTCCTGAGTGCCCTCCCATTTCTTGCAAAATCCTATTGACTTTTTTTACCCCCGATTTTTAGACAAGCAAAACGAAAAAAAAAAGGGACAGCACATGTGATCAAGTATTCACTTTGGCGAAGAAAAAAACACACARGAATTCAACAAAAATGCACAGCTCTTTCAATAAGATGGTTTTATGCAGCAGATGACACATCAAACGTCTCTGTAAAATGCTCAATCAGATAGAAGAGTCTTCAATTACCATCTTCATGCTGATGAGTGCTTATTTTAGGCTGGATATTATTCATATAATTATTTAAATTGTGTTGGGTTTTGCCTAATTTTTGAATAAAATAGAAACAGCTAATTATGAACAAAGGCAATAATCTATTTGGTGCCTCTCAGAGCACACACGAATATTATTCTGATAATATTATAACCATTTTTGTGACAAGATTGGGGTGTTGTGTGAAAGGTGAATAAAATGGAAGCAATAAATTGGAAATCTTAAAAACCCATTGTTCACAATACAGCATTGTAATCATATCAAAGAAATTGGACAGTTTTAAAAATATTGTCATTTTGAAACGGATGGCAGCAAAACAATCCAAAATAATTTAAACAGAACCACGTTTACCTCTGTGAAAAAAAATGCAAGGTCCTCTCTGGGAGTCAAAGTCATCTGGAGGGGAGCGTATGTTGCTCTGACATGTGTGTATCTTTTTCTGCACTGATGGGTCCTTTCCAGATGTGTCAGCTGCCAGGGACATTGACACTAATGCACACCCATACCATCAGAGATGCAGACTTTGTAACTGTCAGCTAATACCTTAAGTATGAGGACAGTGTGTTTGCAGATTTTTTTAAGAATCTCAGCTGTTTTTGTCTGACCAAAAAGCAATTTTCTACTTTCCTTCAGTCTATTTTATATAAACTTTGGTTCAGAGAAAACAGTGATGTTTCTGGATGGTGTTTGCATATGGCTTCTGCTTTGCATGATAGAGCTTCAACCTGCTTTTGTGGATGGCTCAGTGAACTGTGTTTGCAGACAATGACTTGCGGAAGTGCTCTTGAGCCCACACATTGATGTCTATAATAAAATTAGACCTGTTTTTAACTTAGCTCCAATACCAACCTTTAGTCTTGTCCTTTGAGCACACAATTTTTCCACATTCATGAAATTTTTGATGTTATTGTAATGGTTTCAGAGTGGGGTTTTTGGACCCAAAAGCTCAGCCAACACAGAATGAGATTGTTTACAGAATTTATTAGAAAATGGAAATGAGTGATGTGTCATGGAGCAGGGCCTCTGGGACTGTACACAGATGGGTCAATAAATCCTCTGAGTGCAAGCAGAAAAGTCCAAAGGAGATCCTGGGGCGACAGGGAAAGCGTGGTGAAAGAGACTGTTCTGGGTTTGTGAAAGTGGAATCCACTGGCTGAGGTATTTGCAGACAGAGAGAGGTCAGGAATCAGGTGTGGGTCAAATCCATTAAATCCAAGATCACAAAAACCAAACAGAGGGTAGGCGAAGAGCAGAGGTTTGGAAGTCCAGGCATGACATGACAAAATAATCCAAACCATACAAATCATAATAGATATTCTGAATTTGTGGATAAGATATTAAGTCTTTCCAGTTTTCTGTTGAGGAACATTATTCAGAAATTGCGCCACTATTTTTAGATGCAGTTTTCTGTAAACTGTTAGTCTTGTGAACTTCTGTCCAGTTTTATTTCTGAGAAAATCAGCCTATCAGATTTATCTGGTGACCCTTTCTTTACACAGTCCTCTCACTGACCTGTTGCCAACTCATCTAATTAGTTGCAAAATKCTCCTTCTGCTGTTTACTGTTGCCCCATCCCACTTTCAAAATCCAAATAAACCCCTTTCTCCCCCATAAGAATGGTTTAATTTCTTAGTTTAAACATTTGATATGTTTACTATGTTATTTTGTGAAAATAAAAAATATGGGTTTATCAGATTAGCAAATCATTGCATTCTGTTTTTATTTACATTTTTTTGCAACGTCCCAACATTGATGGTATTCAGGTCGTACGTCAAGATGCTAATGAGAAGAATTTCCAGGCTCAAGAATCATTTATTATAAGACTTAGAATAAACCATTTACTTTGTCTAGACCTGTGTGTTTCTCTGAAACATTATCAATTTTAGAATACAGAACTGTAGCTCATGTTCTAAGATGTCAGAAATTTCTTGTAAACTGCACAAGTATGTGGTTTAATGATCTTTTCCCAAGATACTATATAAAAAAACTTCATATTCTCACAGATCTTTGTTGAAGTATATAAGAGAGATTTGACAGAGAGGGTGGAAAACTCAACATTAGTTTTGCATTAGCCATTTTTCAGCCTTATTAAGCAGTAGTAGTCTCACAGTTTTCGAGAAATGGTGACAGGGTTTTGTCTGTCCACCACCCTCCTTTTGCTTGCTTGAGCACAGAGCTATAGAGGTTTCGCTTATTAATTTTGAAATGAAATGACAAACAGAGTTTCAGATTTAAGATGTAGAACGTTTAATTCCTGGATATTTTTTCCCACGTAGTTTGAAAAGTTATGAGCCGCTCCTAGGTGCTTTTAGAGATTTTATTGCCACATAATAAGGTTGTTTCAATAAGGACACCCTGCAGCCTAACTGCCATRTCCCTCACACAGATTTTATGACACAAACCCGTATTTTAGGAGTAATGTTTGGAAATTTAGTGTTTTTTAACAGGACTTTTGTTTAGTTATGCCACTCTACTGCATGGTAATTTAGAAGCAAAYTGATCGTAGCTACACATATTTATTAATTTAAGTTATTGACTAATATTGTGATTCATTGCATTACTGAGGCACCAACATTTTCATGTTTTAAGTTTTCCTTATACAGACATAGTAAAATAAAAAAAATATTAGTAGATGAATTTCCATACTGTTAGCATTTTTTAGCTAACATTACTTGCAAATTATTATCCTAATTTAATCAACTAAGGTGGTTGGGAGAGTAGCACAAATTGCTGCAGCCATTATTAKTAGTTGATTTCGAGTATTATTTGATACATCAAGTTAGTCTCTTAAAATGGATAGCATAAGTTAGCATAAAAAGATAGGAATTTGATTGAACCTGGCTCTCCAACAGGCAAAAATGGAAGTTATAGAAGMTGACTTATGATTTAAGGTTATCTTCATTATATCTATCACTTGGTGTGAATTTAGAGAACCGCAAATTTATGTTTCTTATCAGTTTGATCGTTCTGCATCACTAGAAAGCAGTGAAATAAGAAACTGCTCATGCTGCACTGAAACAGAGACCAAATGGACCCTAAACTGYAGCTTGAAATGAACCAAGAAAGAGTTTTAAAAAAATCCTGTCACAGTTTTCACACACCCAGCAACTTGTGATCTTCACGGCTGCTCACTTTATTCTGAATAGCTCACTTGTTGTTGTTGACGGTGTTGCTTTTTTTTTTCTCTTCCTTTCTCTTCTTCTCCCCCAAGTGTTAAAAATTAATGATCCATGTTTGTTGTTTATCAAGTGTAATACACTAAATGTCTGATTTTTGACACTGGTGCAATGTAGCGTTCATGTATTGATTGAAACTGTGTGAGAGTTAGGCAGATGGAACTGAGACAATAGATACAATTCGGATAAATGKCTCACTCATGTACACGTTTATGTTGAAGCAAACACATCAGTTCAAATCCCACAATTGTCTTGACTAAGCTTTGGACGTGCAGAAGGATGGATCAGCCCACTGCATGTGGCCGCATTACCGCCACTGTTGAAGGCAACAATAAAAAGGCCTAAATCTCTTTAAGACAAGAACTATTGAGGATTTCACCAGATTTAGTGTGGAGGAAGTAGCTTCAGATTTTTCAACACTATTCTTTAAAGCATACATTCAGCTTACAGGATGGAACTTAAAGAAAAACTAAAAGAAAATGTCTTTTTTAATGCAGCATGATGGCTGAGTGCTAAATTATTGCTGAAACTTGCAGAAACTGAGTTGCTAAAGCTAAAACAAAGCCAAGCATCAGCTAAGAACTAAATGCAGCAAAATGCTTGCTAAAAATTAAAAACAGCAGAATGCTAACTATAAGCAAAAAGTTGAAAAAGCTAGATGAAAGAAGCAAAAGGTTAGCTAAAAATARCAAAAGGATAGCTAAAATTTAGCAAAACAGAGCTAAAAATGAAAAAAATGTTACTATCTTCAGCTTTAAAACAAATTGTAGCTAAAACCTAAAAGCCTAGCTTAAAGAAGCAGAATGGTTCCCAAAGACGTGTTCAACTTTTATCTATTTCAGTTTATTAAAAGGAAGTTAATACTATAATCATTGTTTTTCAATCCATCCATTGTTTATACCCGCTTCTTCCTTTCAGGGTCACGGGGGTCACTGGTGCCCATATCCAGCAGTCACAGTGCGAGGGGCGGGGTACACCCTGGACATATTACAAGTCCATCACAGGGACACACATAGAGACAGACAACCATTCACTCACTCACATCTAGGGTCGGTTTAGATTTATCACTTAACCTGACAGTCATGTTTTTGGTGTGTGGGAGAAAGTCGGAGTGCCCGCAAAGAACCCATGCATGCATGAAGAGAACATGCAAGCTCTACCCAGAAAGGTCTCCAGGCCAGGATTTGAACCGGCAACCTTCTTGCTGAGAGGCATCAGCTCTACCAACTGAGCCACCGTGCCGCCACAGTTGTTTGTCAATCCTTATTTTAAAATATATTTAAAAAAATATACTAAATTGTTATTTCAGTTTTATTTTGTAGCATTGTTTGTGGGTTTTCAAGAGGGGTCCCTGGCCAGAAGAGAATGCTGTTTGGAGGGGAGTCATAGCCATGGCAAAAAAAAAAGAAAAAGTTTGAGAACCCTTATTACTGTATACAAGAKTGATTTTGAAGGAATTAAAGGGATCTCCATGTTTTTCTTAGAGAAAAATATCTGTGAATAAAATTATTGAAAAAGCATAAAAGCTACAAAGAACAAAATTCATAGCCCCCATCCACTGACTAAAACACAAGACTTTATACATGTCATAAATCTTGTATTCTAGTTATATGTAAAGCAAAATTCTGCAATTGAGACAGCCAAATGACACGTTTTTCTGTAGTTATTTCTGTGATAGTCGCGCAGAGATCTGGAGGCATCAGCAGTGCATGCATATTTATTTGGCGATGGAGGAAAATATTTGCGTTGTGCCAGGACTTTGTTTATTTAAGTCTTCCAGCCATGGCAGCCTTCCTTCTCACTGTAGATCTTGTGGAGCCTGCGTCGTGCCAAGAACTCTCCAGCCTGATTTCTTCCACTGGGACCTGGCATTCCTGTCTGTCATGTGCTATCAGTTATGCTGCAGGCGCTGCTCGGTCCAGCCCAGCTCTCATCCTCTTCCTCTCTGTCTTCTCACTCCACCCCCTCTCTATAGTGTCTCTGTATCTCAGCACACAGCCAGCCCTCCACTTTGTAGCAATCATCCTTTTTTTTTTCTGCCTATAAGTTTCCTGTTCTCATATTTCCTCATCYGAAAGTCTCTTCAAGCTGATGTCTTCACGCTGAGCTTTGATTCTTTTTTTTTTTTGCTTGGATTGTCTCACTTCTGACATTAAATCTGTCTCTTTTTTTTCTTCCTCCTCTCTTACAGGTGTAAAGAGGGCTACCATGGACTGCGCTGTGACCAGTTTGTACCCAAGACAGATGCTATCTTGTCTGATCCAAGTATGCTCCCCGTCGTGTTTCTCTCTCTTTTGTTTTTCTCTCACAGTCTTGGTGTATTGATCTGCAGCAAGAAAGCAAATTCAGAACAGGCAAATCCTTTATGCCTAGGGCCAATTTCTTACTGTACACTATTTTTCAACTGGACAAATTCAGAAAGAGACCTGTCAGGGATTAAATCTAACAGTATAAACTGTATACAAA
>NW_013952445.1:789411-793167 GCF_001266775.1 Austrofundulus limnaeus
TATTAAAGCTAATCATAAGATCGCTTTACAAAATGTGGATCATTTTGTTTCAGTACAACCCTAACTTGAAGATATTAGAGGTAAAAAAAAAAAAGATCTGAGGAGTTTTTATTTGTAATTTTAAATCGGGTATTATGCAAAATTGACTTTTTTAGTCTTATATCATGCTGTAATGGGATTACATCATCAAAAACATACCTAGAGTGTTGCTTTGACTCATTCGTGTATGCTTCAGAAACCCTTGAATCTCCTCTGGTCGCCATGCGGAGCTGCCTAAATGCTTGCTGGTACAAAGCACCGCCTATTTCCACAAAGCTCCTCCCTGGAGCTCAGCCTGCAGCCGAGTTCTCGCACCACAGAGCACCCCTCCCCGAAGCATTGTTTGAAAATGTGCTGAACTGGCAGCGTCAGAAACGGTGGGATGTTCTTAAAGAGACAGAGGCCAATTTCAAGGCATTTAGATCGGCTATGATTCAAAGTCAAATTTATTTTTGATTTATACATCACTTATAAAAACAACTGAATTTTGGTACAAAATTGAACTACGTGCCTCAAAAATACATAATACCCTGCCTTTAAAGGAAGAGTTCAGATCATAAGAACTGAGATTGTGAACTATGAGCATCTTACCTGTTGTAGAAAGCTCTTTGAATGACCTCCGTTTGTTAAAATAAGAGTTTAATTCTCCTATCTTACAACACTTTACATTACAGACAGTTTTGAATTGTGTGGTTATTCTGTCAGAATTAATATATTCCTGATGGAAGTGCTACAGGCTGCACTTATTATTGTTGAATTTCATCCAGAAACATAAAGGAGCCCCTCCACGWTGAGAAGGAGGTCTCTGCAGTCACTAAGTGGGAGTTTCTTGGGTGTGGGCATAGTTTAGGTAAACTATTATTGGTCAGATTGCCATGTGGGGGAAGGTAAAAGATGTAATTAGTAAAATCATTGTGAACTTGTAAATATAATTTATTGACTCCAAATATGGTGTGACTAGCACCCTCCTGTCTCAAATTCTGACCAAAATGAGTCTGCATATTAAAAACTAACGATTTGAAATACACTTTTCAGTTATAATCTCCAACTGGTAATCAAATATAACATTAACAGAGGACCTCAGAGAAATAAAATAATTGTAAAGAATTATATAAATACAGGTTTAAACATCTTGACATATTTAGTCACAAGTTTGAATTCTCACTTACGTCTATACTTTTGTAAGTTTTAGTTGTAAACATGGGTTGTATCAGAGCAAGCTGTTGACAGTCCCTACTGACACTCCTATAAAAACAGACCCGCACTCCTCTTTGTCTAACAGCCTATATGCCACGGACATCCAGCCCAGCACTTGGTGCCACTCCGATCACTTCCAGTTCACGGTCAACACAGTGTTAGCGAAAGATTTTTTTCACCCGACAACGACTCGACAATCCGACAACTCCACAGTACAGAATTAGCATATCACATGTACCAACATTAACACAGGAGACGTACAGGTCCAGCCAAGTGGAAAAAAAATCACTCCAAAGTGGATTAAAGCCATAAAAACAAAGGAAAGACGTTCGTGTTTATGGTTCCAGAAATTAGCCTTTTTTGCTTTTCCGTGGCTGCTTGTTCAGTGAATTTTTCACGTAGAGCTGTGACACTTATATTGTTGGAAAAAGCAGAGTCTGGGCTTTAAATTGATGGGCTACTTGTAAGGTTTGGATCGTTTTCCCCCATGTTAGTGAACTGAAAACATAATGATTATCAGGCGGAGGTTCTGCTGCTCTCGGTACTCAGGGGGAGGGGGAGGCTCATCACTCGTGTTTTGTTTACGCTGTAACATACACTCTAACAAGGTTTTACTTTTGCATAAAACTCATGACAAAGTTGCCTAAAAACATTTCATACTCTGTATAACACAAACGTGCACGCACACACACACCTACCTGTACCGGCTGCTGTGTTAGCTTCCTGCTAGCTGTCGTGTAGAGGTGGTCTTTCCTCTCTCGTCTTGGCAGTAAAAGGTGATAAATGTACATTTCCCTTGTGTTACCTTCGTCTTCTCATTTCTGATGCTGGCTCTTGAATATCCTCAGGTTAGAAATGCCGATTACAAACGCAAGCGTGAGCTTATAGCTAAGTTTTCCCTGTATAGCTATGATCCACAGCTGTCACCTTTCCTCCTCTAGAGGAAAATGGATAAAAACTAACTAATGTACCAACTGGTTAGTGGACACAACGGCACACAATAGGATTAGGATTCTGTGTAAATAATAGTGTAATGCAAACAGACTGCARTGTAAAGGTTTTTAAAGTTTGCATATGTTGCTGTATTTTTTTAAGATTAAAGTTGTTTTAGGACAGCAGCAATCAATTATGGTTTTTAGCACCACTTGGACTAGCCGTTAGCTAGTGAGTCTGGTCATAAAAAAATGTCCTCCAAACTGAGAGCTAATATACCTGTCCACAGAACCCCACTTCAAAAGATCCTGGTTATCACTTTAAGTGTGGCTAAAAGAAAACAACTTTTCGGTTTCCTTTCCCATTTAATAATTGGAGTCTTTGTGTCCCCTGAAGGGCTTTGTGGTGTAGTTAAATACAAAGCAAACGTCAGAGCTATACAAGAAAGAGAAATTGGAGGCCCTGAATCTCTCCCGTGAGGCTGTGGCTTTAGAAATTTTCACTGTTTCAGGGAGTGACTTGACTCCTCTGCTCCAAGAGTCAGAGAGAAACTTCAGTCCTATGGCTTTCTAATTCCACCAAGCCCTCAGAGAGTTCATTAATGGGGTCACAAGTCAGTGCCACGAAGCGTGTTTGATGCTCTCACATGGACCGGGTTTTAGTCTGGGACTTGTTTTTTCATCTCCTATACGAAGCCATCAATTTGCCTATGGATCTGGCTTAGAAGTCTTTATTGAATTTTATTGGCTTTGGCACTAAAAGGGCACACATATGGATTACAATATATTTATAGCTCATGTTGATTTATTCAAATATCCATCAGGAACGCTCAAAGGGCAAAGCAGAGCATTCCAGAGAAGTCTTTACTTGTTTAGAAGATCAAAAACTTTTTCCAAATCACCATAATTCTGAGTAGCTATTGAAAACCTATAAAGCAGTTTGATTAGCGTGTGAGAATTGCAGCACTCTGGAGCCAGAATCTCCCAGACAACAGCAGGAACCCCAGAGAGACAGAGCTGTATTTTTCACAGCAGCAGCACATACTGTAATCATAGTGGTGTGATGCAGCTGGATTAGTTTGATTCAGTGATTGCCAACGTTTTCATCTTATGACCCCATAAAACAAAAGCATCTGCTATTAACAGCCCATGTTTAGTTAGAGTGTAAGCCAAATGCTYTGTTTTTCACTGACTTTTCTCTCACTGACATCTTAAATTTATCACTGGAAACCTGTTAATCTACCAATAAGCAGAGAAAAAAATGTTAGAGTCTGAAGAGATTTGACTTTTTAAAGCTGAAAATTATTAACGTATGCCAGCCTCTAACTCAGAAAACAAATGGATACACAAGGTCCAAAAATGATTTAAGTAAATTCAGAAATGCACAAACATATTGCAGTGATTTAAAGCAAGGTTAATGTTTAGAGTGACTCTTATTTTCATGATTTTTATGACAAAAATGTTGTTGGTCTGCTACATGTAGAACTCTGTGGCTGCCAAAGTACAAAAGTGGACGATTTTGGCTTTTATGTCTGTAACCAAAATATTTCAATAAATACTTGATGGAATTTAATTTTATATATATATA
>NW_013952445.1:793177-813096 GCF_001266775.1 Austrofundulus limnaeus
TCGCAATACCAAGTGACCACAACATCAGGAAAAAGGAGCATGAGAAACTGGAGAAATACCAGGGCCTCAGAGGTCATCGGGGCCCTCGGGGCAGTCACCCCCAAACTGGAACAGTGGCTAAAACAGATCCCAGGAACAACATCAGACATCTCAGTCCAGAAATGTGCAGTTCTAGGCACAGCTAAGATACTGCGCAGAACCCTCAAGCTCCCAGGCCTCTGGTAGAGGACCCGAGCTCAGAGGATGAAAGAGACCACCCGCAGAGGGTGAGAAGGGAATTATTATATATATATAAATAATATGATGAACTTTTGGAGTCACCTCAGCTACTTCTTGGCCGTATTTCAACAAAGGATGGTCTATTTCTAACACCCTGGTATGAAAAGCAGTGGGCGAAATAGATTCYTTCAAGGAATGCTAGGTTCTTTAAACTATTATTGATTAGAATCAGCACTCACATCTTCAACTTCAGTTACACTAAGTTAGCTCTGCATATTGTTTTTGTAGAAAGGGAATGACTTTTTTTCACATTTAAGGCCAAAAATTAAAAGTTAAAATCTTCAGGTAAGGTATTTTTTTTTTCCTTTTGTTGAAAGTTTTTTTTTTTCAATGTCCACGTTTTTTTCTCATTCAAAGCTGTTCAAATTTAATTTAAGAGCCTTGAGAGAGTGAAGCTCTTTACCAAATCTCTATTATGTCTCACATTTTGAAAGGTGGTGATTTTCATTCTTTCGAAAATGTCTCATAGAATGATAAAAGACACCTTAACCGAATCAACCGCCTCCTCAGAGGTGAATAGACAGATGGGTGACACATTCACAAACAAGAACCTTCAAGTTCTTGTCAGAAAATGTTAAATACCTAAGGTAGTAGGGATGGAAGAACTTTTCTTTATCTGCTCATTTTCAACCTCGCCCCAAACCTTTTACCAAACACAAAAAGCTAACTTGGGAGGATTTTTAGCAGTTCAATGAGGCCTATTTGGATCTCTGTTGATGAGGATTGATCTAAAGTTTATCCAGATTACGGAGGGTTTTGAGGATAATCCGGTTTTCTAAAGCCAAATCATGTAATAACATAAACATTCGTGGACACGCTAACATCAAATACAAGTAGGAGAAGCTCCAGTGAAATCTAGTTTACTCAGCGTGTCTGACTGAACACAAACAAGTTAAAGGGATCGTTCAGATTTTTGATGTGGGGTTCTTTGAAAATGATATGAGCAATAAATATTTTACCTGTTGTTTGGAGGAATAAAGTTAAATTCTGCATGGCATGACAAGTTAACAGCTAATCTGAGTGAGGAGAAGACGAAGGTGAATTGCTGCCATCTAAGCTCCACTATTCAAATATTTTATTACACTTTATGCAAATTCTGTTTAAATCATGTTTTTAAGGCTCAGTTTTGCAGTTAATTTAATGGCATGGAATTCTTTGCAAATAGTAGCGCCAGCAGCTAGCTGTAGCACATTTAACACTTTCAACAGGAATTTGTCATTGTTCTTGCTCTGTATTTTGAAACGACATCAATGTAAAGGAATTTTATGGTATGCATGAATCATAGACATACCGTATTTTTCGGACTATAAGCCGCACCGGACTATAAGCCGCACCCCCAACATAAAAAAACAGTACACCCAAAATTGTCGTCAAAAAAGTGAATTCAACATCAAAACATGAAAAGCAAACCTTTAGGAATTAAAGTTTGGAGGAATATGGTTCATATAACTGACCTTATTTTGGTAGTTTTCTTTAACAGTTTCTGGTCCAACAAAACGTCTCATTCATCGTCTTCAGGCGCACTGAAACCATCGAAGTCCTCCTCTTCAGTGTCGGGGTTAAACAAGCTGAGAAAAGCTGCGTCACACAGCGGTATCTGTTCAGTGTTGCTTTTTGTGTCGCTGTCCTCCCGGGGTAATGCTGGCTCTGAAGCTGTGGTGCCCTCTTCACATAGCAGTCCAGCCCTTAGGAACCCATTGGTGATGATGGACTCATTCACTCTGCTCCACGCTGTTAGGATCCACTGGCAGACATCAGGAAATGACGCTCTTCGCATTCGGCCAGTTTTTGTGAATGATTTATCCCCGTYAGTCATCCAARCCTCCCATTCAGCCCTGARTGCTGCTTTAAATGCATGATTCACACTGATGTCCAGGGGTTGCAAAAACTTTGTTGTACCTCCAGGAATAACAGCAGGAATTGAGTTTGTTTTCTTGATGGCTGCTTTCACCGAATCCGTGATGAGGGCCCACATACTGTCCAATATCGTGTCTGTCGAAGATCCGTCATGTCATGTCTGCTACTAGCTAAAACAAAATGGCTCCCGCTCCAGCATACGTCACTGCATGGGATTCCTTCCCCGGGGAGTGCAATGCCGAAAAAAAAAGTCAGCAGCTCTTCACTCCACGTTTATCCACAAACTGGTCCTGGATTAAGCTCCAAAGTTTTTATCGGTCAGATTCCACCATGGAAAATGTCTGTTTTATCCACTTTTATGAGTTTTTGGCCATTGACTATCTTTACATCGCTGCTTCCTGGTACAACAGTCGGCTCTGGAAGCTATCGCTTTTTTTCTTCTTTTTTTGAAGCGAGTGGTTGTTGCAAATGCAGCATAAGAGCCCCCTGGTGGCTGAAGAAAAAAATCCACGTATAAGACGCACCGGACTATAAGTCACATGGTTCAAAGTTCAGGAAAAAAGTCGCGGCTTATAGTCTGAAAAATGCGGTACATGTTTTGCTGTATCTTGAGTTGAAAGGTTTTTAAAACGTATAAGAATATTTAAAGTTGGGAGTAATCCTTTTGCACATTTTGGTCATAATGCATGCGCACACGTGTTTTTCGAGTATTCACCGGAAGTAAGGGGGATCATTCACCGTACAAGTCGAGTGTTTACATTCCTCCCAACGATAGCAATGGGGAAAAGTGACTTTTGTAGTGTGTAGAAATGTTCGAGGCAACGTGACCGAGTAAAAAATAAAGGAGAAGCTCGCTCCTTTTCCCAAATTCCTCTAGGAAAGTTGAGCAAAGCTGCTACAAGAAGAAAGCTGCGGCTCAATGTGCTTCGCTGTCACGACTTCACTCCAAAGAAAAACAGTGAAGTGTGTAATCATAAATAAATAATAAACACCAAATCAGTCTACAGTTCAGCAAGTTTTGGTGTGAGACGTTCTATGGCATTGACACAAATGTTTGATTCTGACCCCTGAGTCAATGAAAACAAGACAAGAACAAGACAACTTACCCTGCTGGGCATTCACAAAAGGCCTGAAGGATTTCACTACCTTTAATCAGCACAATGAACACTCCATAGTGCTGTTGCTTCATGCTTGCTGTGACTTTAGCATGTATGACAACAGTGCCAGCACAAACGCTATCATCAGCAGTGCCACAAACACCACTAATCTAAACGTGGACATCTTTTGAAAATGTGATAGCGCTCGTTGACTTCGACGTCCTTGTGTCGGCGATTGTCTTCCTTGACACAGTGGCCCCCTCCACAGTTGCTTCACAATGACGTCCTCACGGACCTGTGGCACACTTTGCAGGGATTTTGTCTATTGGTTGTCCACAGTTTTCCGAAAACCATGCATCGACATTACAACTCGCCATCTTCACCTCGTTCTTTCACATTACGTTCACCCTATCTTCCGGTTTTTGCAGGAATGATAATTGTGGTGGCATTTCGCCATTCAATSAAAATGTTTGTTTCATGTGTGCTTCGCAATGTGCAAAAGGAGTATTGTTTTAAGAAACTAAACGCGACTTTATTCTTAAAACCACTTGGTTTAGCTGTTAGCTCATTAATTTAGTAAGAATTAAGCTTYTTTAAACAAAGTGATGTCCTTCAAAAAGCTAAAGAAGGTAAGATGTTATTGTTCACAGCATTTCCACAGGACCCTACTTCAAATGATRTAAACCATCGCTCTAAAGATATTTTTCTTCTTGTTGTTCATTGACACGGCAGCATTAGACACAAAGCACACCCTGGGGTGAGGGAAAAAAACTGTTATCTGGTATATATGCTGTTTGGCTTTCAGCAGTTGTTTTTTTTTTTTTTTCTGAAATCAATCTCACCTAACAGACCTAAATCTTTCTTTGCCCCTCATCTTTTGTTTTTTGTTTTTTTTGTATTGACTGGCAAAAGACTCAAAAGGAGTGGGTCGGACTGGCTCGTACGCAGTGCCACGCCATCATTCCTCACATCTTTAGAGGGTGAAGGAGAGGCGGAAAACACTGGGCCCATCRCATGATTGCAAGGACAAAGAGAGGAAGAGACTCCCCGCTAAGAACTCAAGCTATACCTCTTTGAACTCAGCTGAAAGGAGGTGGGAGGAGAGTGCCAGGGTCTAACATGTCGGCGCACACACTGAGGAAGTGGCGGGGTCTTTAATTGGAGGCACTGCAGTGTCGGAAGACAGCAATTTAGTTTGCACTTGGTAAACAATCCGAACAAGTTCCTTTCTTAACTGTGGGCGAGTTTAGGGCAGACCACTGGTGGTGTTCGTTAGGCAAGAGGCACCTCTGAGACTATAGAAGGAGGGGAAGAGGAGGAGGAAGAAGAGCTKAGACTGTTTTTCAATTTAACTCGGCTGATTCAAAGGCAGAAGCACACATTACTCTAATTTAAAACATTTATCTCCTGTAGATATGAAGCCTGAGGTAAGGATCCACACAGAATATTGACTTTAGTAACACACACACAAACGCACACACATTTGTTTATCAATTCCTTGCTCACCCAAGAGAAAGACGGGATTAAGAATTTGATTCACACCTGCCGTTGTCTGTCCCACCCGGCAAATCGCTGCTTCTTAATCAGACCAAAAGCATTAGACATGATGCACAGGTATTCTCTCGGCTCCCACAAGACGCCTTAAATGAGTCCCTCGAGTGCTTTGAGTTGCAGGCGCGATGGATTCGAGAGCCCGCACACATTGTGATTGGTGGATTTCACCAGACAAGGCAGTGCCAGAGGAGGGGATGTGTATCAGCGTTGTAATGACATCATCTGCTTGGGCTGTGACAGTCGAGGGGGATTTAGAGTGGGGAAGTGTCAGCTGTTGCCATGGGCAATCACAAGCAAAGGGTTGAGCGGATAATACAGATCAGGTAACACAAGATGCTCTGTTCACACAGTGACAGCAGCTAGAACCAGAACATTTCATATAGGGTGTCAGTGCAAATACAGCCAAAAGAACCCAACGTCAGTTTCTGAATATTCTGAAGTAAAAATAATTGCCAACATTTGGATGTATAAAATGTTTAAGCATAAAATCAACCAAGCTAAAAAGACTGCCAGTACCATATTGTGCTCACCATGATAACCACACACCTGTTTTTGTCATTCCTTTGCAGCCAAATTAATGATTAAAGAACAGACTGACAATTAGCCTACAAACAGACACTGTGCAAAAACTKTAAGTCAGATATTACATGTTTAAAAAAATACAGGACAAAGTATTTTATAGAATAGTTGGGGTGCTTTAATGCGTCTAAACTGGCACCTCTTAATGTTCTTTTTTTTTTCTTTTGTCTTGATCATGCAGCTAATTTAAATCTGAAAATGTTTCTGGCCAGAATTTTTGGGCTCATAACTTTTAATGATGAGTATAATTTAGCTGGAGCCTTTGGATACACACTTTTAAAATGATGAAAATATTCCCATGAGCCATCTGCTGTTATTAAAAAAAAGTTTAAATCTGCCTCCTGTCTAAATGCAAAGATGAACTTGTACGTTAATCATATCATTAAAAAAGATCAAATCTAATTTTTATAAAATTCGTTGTGCTTTAAGTATTTATCAGGCAATCTTGATTAAAACAGAAACATTTTTAAGGCTAAAGAACTTGTGTACCATTAATTTTCCTCCTTTTTTGTTGATAATATTCAATGTATTTTTCCAATAATTTGCCAAGTTTTAAAATTTTTGGACTCAGAAGTGTTCCTGTCAAGAAAATTTGTCTGTTACTTTTCATTGGTTATAAAATAATTGAATCTGCACACAGCAGTTGCTAAACAAGCCGTGACAGGCCCATCTGCAACTCCATCTGCAAAGATTTAGGAAATCACAAAGTTTGCATCTCATAGATTAAAATTAATGAATTTTCCAAACTGTATTTTAAAAGTTAAAAAAGCGTTTTAATCAGGATTCATTTGGTTTTACTTTTAATTAACCTACTTTTTGTGGTGGTTTTCCTCCAAACTGAATCCAAAGCACTAACACATTTTCCGTCTTTTAATCAAAACACCTTTCCCCCGTCCTGATCTTTAGTCTTTCTTTTTCTTTCTTTTTTTAGAATGCCTATCACATAATGTGTCAGAGCTTGGCAAGCCATGTTCTATTTAAAACTCTGACCACCTCTGTCAGAAAACCAATTACTGGTGAGGGTTTCGTTTTAATTTAAATAAGATTGCATTACAGTGACACGAAAAGAGGGCACTGTCAGGATGGAGAGAACACGAGTACTTCTTTTTATCTGTTTTCACAGCACTGGGATTGTAGGACAAGACTTAACTGCATGAAGAAAATCTTTGTGTGTGTGTTGGAGAGGCTGGGGGGGGTATGTTTCTGTCAAAGACAAGAAGGTGAGGTATACTATGATGCATGGATTCACATATATGTAAACATGTGTGTTAGCCCAACACAGCTCGAAGCAGGCAGCTGGAGAAGAGGAGAACAATTATTGCAGTGCCTCAGGCTCAAATCAATAAAAAGGCCTGAGTAAAGCTGCAGCAGTGGCATAAAGCCACATGATAAGTCATTTATAAGTTTTATTTTCATGATCCCACGTCTAATCTGCTCAGCCCCCCTCACCCACACCTTYGTAGGTTTCTGTCTGCATTTGAAGCCACTGCAGCCTGCAGAAGTTCAGAGAATCCTGCACAAGCATTTCAAACATCTGAAGCTCATTACAAAGTGCAAACGGAGAAGTAATGTGTGAGAAAAGCAGTCAAACGAACTTTACAGGGTGGTTGCATCATGATTCTCTACCTGTCGAATGAATTTTTGAGTTAGAGAGGCATCGTGAAATAATTGTTTTCTTCTTCCTCTGTCTCTATTTACCCTTCCCTTCACCTCCCCTCCGCTGTCTAACCTTGGACGGACCAGCGGACGAGCTGGGGATCGAGTTCATGGGTGAGGCRACTTCTTTCTTTGTCTTTTTTTTTTCTCTCCATCAACTTTGCAGAGTACTCAATCGTTCATGTGCCTCACATGTGTAAAACACCTCATACAAAACACACAATCCAGCACAACAAGGCCGCTCACCTTGGAAATTAATGTGGGCCAGTTGCCATGGAAACACTGTGGCGGTGAATTAGGTGTATTCTGTCTGCATGGAGAAACATTACTGTTAGAGGAGAGTGATTTAATGAGTGTGGGGATAAGACAAACGACAGCAGTCCTTGTTTACTCGCCTGACGTGTGTTTGCGGAGTCACTTAAGCAGCAGTTTCTTAAAAATAAAAAAATAAAAAAAAACAGGAGACTATCTGCCTTTGTTTCATGGTACAGTGCGCCAGGCCTGATACAAGAATTCAAGGCACAAAAAAGTCAACCTGTGAAGTGAAAGACATTAAATATTAGGGGTGTCACAGTGCATGTATTTATGCTAAACCAGTTTGGTTCAAACATCAGGGTCCGGTGCTCGCAATCAGACGAAGAATATCTGAGTCACAGTTGATCACCTCTGTCATCCAGAAAATAGCTCACTTTTTTTAATGACTTTTTCTGACAGAAAAGGAGCAGAGGAAGCTACTACATTAAACACTTTACATCATAGCAAAGCAAAAATAACAGGTGTTTTAAATCAGCAGTGTGGAACAGGTTCCAGTCTCAAGTGATTGTGGCAGCAATAGAGAATAAAAGGTGAAATGTACGGAAAGCCAAATGTGTCATAATTTGCTCACTTTGAAATGTCTTCTATAGTGTCTAATTGAGAGATGGTTTTTAGTTCGGTAATACTACCAATTTTACATCAAGTATAGGTAACACTAAATAAAACAAACACAAATTAGATGTACTTTTCAGATTTGGAATTTATCAAATGTTTTCAAGACCCTTGACAAAGACAACTTTAACAGTACAAACTGGATAAATAATCCCTATTTTGCACTGGATGTGGTTCCGGTTTATTCCGCTCCAGCCTCAGYAGTAAATATGCAACCRTTATAATCAATGAAAACATTTACACTGGTGCCACACCGCAGCCCCCCAAAATTAGATTAAATTCTATTTTTGCAGAATGATACGGAGTCAGTCTACAAAGATCACACCACACCARCAGGAAAASGAACAAGCACATTTGTATTTTCAAAATAACTGCACAATGCAGCCGAGTGAAATTGCCTGTATTATAAATCGGAGGTTAGACCACAAAAATATGAGGCACCGAATATCAATATATTATTTAGCTCACTTTTTGAGTGCAAATTCCTAGTTAAATAATTTCCACTAACAGTTTTTTTGTATTTAGCTCACTGTGCATTTTACTAATATTTACTAAATGTTAAATGTTGCAGCTGAAAGATCAAGCTTACATTTAAGAATTTCAGAATGGAACACAGCCTTTGCTTTTAGAGCACAGCTTTTGTAATGATGTAATCATTCTGACCGCAACTGCAAGTTTAATGCATTTTAGGGAAGTATTAGCAGCGTTAGCAGTTGATAAAGGTGACTGAGATAACTTACCAAGCTAAAACGTTGCCTCTACTCCAGTTCTTCAGAAAATGTACTTTCTAGTCCGACAGTAAGGTTCAGTTTTATCCTGAGCTGCAGTTTTCCAAAACTGATATTGTATAATGTCCTGATGCATCTCAGTAATCCAGGTAGAAAAAAAGTAGGTCCCCATCCAGAGGACCTACTTGTTTTTTTATTTTTGATATTGTACAATGTTGCTGCTTTTTTATTATTATTACAACAAAATAGGCTACAACACTCCAGGTTGTAAACATCATGAAGCTGTTGCGATGACATGCAGAAATGGGCGTGACAGAATCTATAGGAGGTTTTTAAGGAGACAGAACCCAATTTCAAGGCGTTTATGTGAAGTCAAAATTATTTATGATTTATTTAATTTATAATATATAATAAACAGAATTTTCATAACTATTGATACTTTATTATTGTAAAGAATTGAAATATATGCCTGAGAAACATGTAATATTGGCCCTTTAAATGTAAACTTGAACATTAGCCACATTTGCATTTAACTTTTACATTTAGATTTACACATTTAGAACTAAACATCTGAACATAACATTTAAATTTAACATTTAATAAAAATGAGCCAATAGGGAGCTAAATAATTACTGTTAGTGGATTTTTTTAAACTAGGATTTTGAACTCTAAATAACGAAATGTGTTACTGACTTTAACACATTTGTTTACACATGGGGCTCTATACAAAAAGGCTTTTTAAATATTTTAGTGGCGTTACCAGTTGACACATCTTATTTTTGTATGTGACCTTGCTTAGATCCTCCAAACCACCAAAGGTTTGTTTTTATCTATGCTTCTAGGAGGTTTATTGTGTGAGTAGAATAAGCAAAATTATTTTGGCATTTGTTCCTTTTTCTTGTGGTACCAAACCATGACCCCAAAACTGAGGTAGGCTACATACCAAACAGTGATTTATGTGTACTTTTACATCTCTGTTAAATATGCAAAAAATACTTTTTTTTCCTTTTGTACCTTCCAGGTGGTTAACACAGCTTCAGAAAAACAAATTGTCTGACCTTTGTTTGTTAACAATGTCACACTGCTCTTAACTAGCAGAAATGTAACGTCACACTCCTCACATGTGCACACCTCTCTCCTTTTACCATCTGTTCTTCACTGTTTTGTCCCATTTTGTTGTGTGTGTGCATAAAAGCCAAGCTATGATGTTTTCCATTAACATGTCTTCACACACTGCCAACACGTCAGACGCTCGCTTCAGGAAATAGGCAGAAGAAGAAGACGCTCAGGAAGCGAATCCTGTGCCRCGCACAACATTCCTCAGTCCAGTGATTTTAATCTGGGGACTAAATTAGTTCCGAGTACTGCTGCAGGTGGACGGATGCATTACAGATTGATCGATTGATAGCAGGACGGATGGCAGGCATAAAGGAATAACAGATTTTTGTTTGCCTCTTTGCACTCTGGTTTGATTATTCATTGTGTTCCATTATAAATCTCCCTTCTACTTTATCAATAAATCTTTGAACAGTTGTTATATAAGTCCTATATGTGACAGCCTGAGAGTCAGAACACAGCAAAGCTGTGTTTGATGTAGGATTGAACGCTGTAAATATGATTTCTTTCGTCCAGCAGCTTAAGCTTTGCATGTCTCACTAGTTCACTCTGATGTATTTCAGTCTGATCACCCTGTTTTGTCATGGAGACTTTAGCATGGTCTTCATTACAGAATTTTATCCCAATCCAAATGGAGAGCAGTTGTTATGATATTGCTGGCCACGTGGGTAGTCTTCTCTTTGTGTCAGTATAGCATGGTTTAGTCAGTTTATCTCACTTTGTTGCCTTTCCTAACACTTTCTTGCATCTAATTTCAAGAGTGCCTTGTGGGCATCCAGCATGAAAGGTCTGTAATGGCTTTATGTGCAGACTGCAGATAGTTTTCCTTCCTYGCAGCCATTCAGCGCAGCTTTGTAGGCAGCTGTTTTTATGTTCAGATTTTGGGAAAAAGCCTATTACATCCATCAAGAAGAAGCAGAGGTTGGTCTCAGGTGGTGCTCCGCATGAACACTGATGATGCAGCAGCAGCAGGGAAAGATATTCCCCATGTTTCACATCTTCAACAGTTGAGGTCATTTCACTGACGGTGAAGGCCGGAAGCTTATGTATAGGTTTTTACCTATATTTTGAACCTTGTTACAGGGTTTTATCCACAAAGTGCACTGATGCAGCACCGGTGTCATGCAGAGGGAGAATCTTATCAAAAATAGCCAGAACACAGCTGTGCTTGGTGGTTTTAGTGATGAACAAAAGAAGCTCTTCAACAGCTTCTGTTGATAAACTGGGGCAGGTTAAGATCACCCAGGATAGTTTTCTTTTAGCAACATCAGAAGCTACAGACAAACCATCACATGTCAGAAACATGGTGCGGTGATGTTTTATTTTTCTTTACTTTGCTTTTTGTGAACCAGTTGAAGTCTGACTCTGGAGGTTTTATGACCCCAATTCTAATAGGACCTTATATAAAATGAAAATCAAAAAAACAATGCCATGACTGGTAATCATAAACCATTATTTTAGCTGCAGTAAGCTCAAAAAGCATACTAAAGGTTTAACCTAAGTAATTGTGCAATTTTTGGGGAGAATAGTTATGGCATTTATGGCAGCATCACATCTCACAAAAGATGGGACAGGCAAAAAAAAATGCTGTAAAAGTGAGCGATATGGCCAGGAAACAGCTGGAGTATAATTGTACAATGAGTTGGGTTAATTGGCAACAGGTCAGTGGAAGGATTGGGTATAAAAAGACCTTTTAAAATAGGCTGAATCTGCCAGAACTGCTGATACTGCATTCATTGCAACCAAATGGTTTTGTAGTAGAAGAGTCCAGGTGTGTAACTGTCCTGCCTGTTGTCCAGAGCTTTCAACTGAAAAAAGAAAACCCATCATCAGAGGTGTCAAAAGTATCACAKTCATTACTYAAGTAGAATTATAAGGGTGTAAAARTACTTTTTTGSAAGTAGTAGCATCAATCAAGCTTTTTACTCAAGTAAAAGTGCAAAAGTGCCCACCTCCCTAAAAAACATTTTTTCTAAAAAGGCCAAAATGACTGTGAAATCTAGTAAATTGAATATTAAAAATATGGAATGCACTTGGCTACCTGTTCCAGCCACATATATATCACTGCCACGCTCATCTTTATACCAGTCTGATGTGTCATCATGGCGATGTGTGTCATGTGCAGGTGTGATGGATTGTGTACAAACAAGTAGGGTGTGGAATAGTATATATTTCTCATCCAGCCACAAATATAATTCATTCTATACAGGAGGCACCATATATCTGGATATGTTGTTTTGTTTTAACTTACCCGTAGTTTTTTTTCCTTTTTTTTTTTGAATGTTGACAAGCCAGAATGAAAACATGCCTAAGTAAAACATTTTTCATTTTTAAAATGTAAGGAGTAGAAAGTACATATACGGTATTTACTTGTGTACAATACTAGAATTTTTTTTCAGTGACACACAGAACCGGAAACTTCAGCTGCAGGTCTCTTGCAGGAAAACACGCCCACACAAGTGTGTCCCCCTAAATAATGTTTCCCCACCAGAGGGCACACTGCAAAGGCTGAAAAATCCTGAAGTCTGTCTGAAATGAGTGGTGGCTTCACACATGATTAGATTTTTTATGCTTTTTAGACTTCAAAAATGATGACTATATTATATTTAAGATCATATTATACTTGAGACCATATTATACATGAATAAATACGATAATTGCATGAAAATATAAGAAGTAGAAGTAAAAAGTTTGCTGAATTTTTTTTTACTTCAGTAAAGAACAACTAGCCAAAATTAATACTTAAATAAATTAACAAAGTATTTGTACTTTATTACTTGACACCTCTGACCATCATGAAGCAAAAACACCCACCATGAAAGACCCAGGACTTGATTTCCAGACAGTATTGTCATGAGATATCCGTCTAAGTCAGAGCACCGGGTCCTGCCTGGCACAGTGTGCTGCAGTAAGAAGTGCCGCACCACAACCCAGCTGCCCAGCATCGCAGCTATCTGCTGGGGATCAACTGTTACTTGTCCCAACTGCTTGTGACCTTAAGCCTCTGCGSCTGATGTGCAGAGGTCTGACAAGAAGCTCCGGGAGCATCCATTTGCTTCTAATTCCCTGTCGCCATCAGTCTCAGAATGCTCAAATGCGCGCACACTCTTGGTGTGGCCTGTACCATGTMGGCAGTTCATTGGTGTTGCCTGCCGGGTTTGTCTGAACGAAACGATTATCACACTTCAGTTAGCACGTGTCACTGAGCCCTGCCTGTGTCTGCCATGTCCCTACACCATAGCCCAATACTGACTTTTACTGACAGCGGCACTGCTTCCTGCTTATTGGGTCATGGGYGGATGTGTGTGATTGTCACCTCACCGTTTTTGTGTTTTGTTTAATCCAAAATATGTCTCTTTCTTCCTGCGCAATCACAGTCGACACCCTTTGTGTCTCTGTGGAAACTCATTGTYCTAAATTGTATTCTCCTCTTTGCAGAGAGTGGTGACACCTACCAGAGGCAGGTGCTGTCCATCTTTAGCATCGCCTCGGGGATCTGTCTTCTCGGAGTGGCATGCATGGCTCTCTACCGCCGTAACAAGTGAGTGATTCCAGCCCAGAACCGCATTAGCAGCGCGAACCCCAAGCTATGCAGAAAGAACACTTTACTACTGTGGCATGGAGCCCAACAAAAGTGTGAGTCAGCTCAGGGATTTTTTAGTTAGGCATCAAGTCTAAATTGTGTGGGATGCATTTGGGACAGATACTCATGTAAGATTTATTCGTAAAGTGGTTTTAGCRAGCAGTTGTGTCACATACGCTTCACACAAAACTAAATATAAAGATTCAGCACCAGTATCTGGCACTGTCAGAAACATTAGAGCATTAAAAGTGTGTGCCTTTAGGTGTGGTTCAGCATAAAATCAGACTACAAGCCCCAGTTTTTCATGACATACAGAGAAAATTTATATAAATATATAATAATTCAATTCAAATCAAATTCAAAAATACTTTATTGATCCCAGATGGAAATTAGGCACTGATGTAACTCATTTAACTAAATAATTATTGTAGATGGTAACAGGGGCGGAGCTAGACTTTCTTGCAAGGGGTGGCACAAGGGTAGCCAAGGCGTTATTTGGGGGGATCACATATAAATAAAGAACACTATCCTGGATTTGAAAATTTAGGATGACCACCACAGCCAATTTCAAATAAATCCAGTTCAGCTATTTAAAAAAAATATTGAGTTGAAAGTTTATGTGATAGTAAGAATTATGCTGACCACCCATATACAGTAGCTATAGTTAAGACGTAAATCTCAAAATGGTGGCCACATGGAAGTATCCAGCAAAGTTTCTCATGGAACTTTTCTAGTTGCTCCATGTCATTGCTATGTTACAGACTTGCCTCTAGATTTTGCTCAATTTTCATTAACTGGTTCTTAAACCTAGAAATATTAAACACAGTTTTTTGCTTTATATTAATTCAGTTGTTTAGAAAATGATTTTTTTTCTTCAAACACTGATAGGTTCCCTCTGCACCAGACTATACAGCTGCTTGACAGATACTGTATTTAATCTGTTTTCGCAGTTCAGACCATGTGTACTGCCACATACAATTTCCACACCACTTAGCAATCATTTGGGGGTGGCACTTAGGGTGGCCAATCAGGTGCCCCAGATTGCCCTTGACACCTGGGCCACCTCTCTGGCTCAGCRCCTAAATAATAACATTGGTTGAGTTGAACAAATGTTTTTTTTTTTTTGGTTTGCTTTTATTCCCAGCACTTCTTGCACTTGTTCTTATCAGTCAACATGAACAAAAGCATTTTGGGATATTTACAGTATTGTGCCACAAATTATCCAAACCCGCATATCTTGTTAAATGGATTTTCTTTTCCTCAAATGTTTCTCAGCTTTGCAGTTCAGACACATAGATCATCCTGAAAATACAGCAGTTTATTCTGTTCTCCAGTAAAAGACAAACATTTCTTTTGTCACAGCTCCTCATGGAGAAGATTAGCACTGTGTAAAATTTTATTCTTCAGGTTGCTTGATAACTTTATCATGCTTAGCAAATTTACTAATATGTGGTTTACTACAAATCTAATAAAGTTTAGCATATATTTTACTAATAAAATTAATTGCTAGACTAATGGTTATTATTTAAGAAGATGTGATACTAATACTGATTATATGTTGTCAGTTCTATGCTCGACATCTACCCTGCTTTCCTGTAATTATATGTCTAGTCTAGAGAGAGCAAAGATCTTTTGTCTAATAATTAATATGGTGTATTAAACAAGTATTTCCAAAGAAAATAAATGAATGTAATAACATTAGGAAACATTAGGCTTCTTGGCTGAGTTAAATTTTTTTCCTTAGATATTTATGGTATGTCACCATGCTGGCAGTAAAACTAAGGACGCCGTCTAGCGCCGGCCAAGATGGCGGAACAGATTCTTGCCTTGTTAGCATAAGACTGGGCCACTCCAGTGTACCTCTGATTCAATGATCTGAACCATCCCTTTAAATTGAGCCATCAAGAAAAATGAATCTGGTTGTAGATTGCTCTGCATGTTGTTGGAGGTTGACAGGAACTCCAACTCTATTTTCAGTGAGAACAGACGGCAGCTGTCATCTTATCCAGTCATTTGAACATGTTTGATAAAGAACCCCATCAAATAAATGACTAAACCCCCCCAGTGCCTGCTGTGCTCCACAGAAAGGGAGGCCCATCCAATCTAAGCAAACTGCACTTCTCATAAAGACGAGCATTATGACAGCTATCTGTGGTGACAAATCTTGGTGCAGAACAATGATAAGCATGGAACATTGAATAAATGGAACAATGTACACCTGTCAAATATTGCTAGTAAGACTTCACTTTATCTCTTTTCTTCTTTCTTGGCTGCTTGCTTTTTTGTACTTTCAAACAATTCCAATGAATTTTCTTCCATAAAGTAGAAGCTCAGCACACTGTTCTTCAGTGATAATTGTAGAAAAGCTTTCTTTTTCTTCTTTTTTTAAATCGAAAAAGCACATACACTAATACATGTTTAATGGTCCACAGCCTTGAATTAATTTTCACTTGAGCAACACATTCTCTTCTAATATTTTAGGAGAAGTTCCTTTTTCGTCATGTTCTGCAACGAAAGTTACCTGTTTTGAGTTGCACACTTGCCCGTGTTCACTTTGTTTCTTTAACCTCTGACGACACTTTCAGATTTGCACCATTTGGCAAAGTTGTCGTTTCAAAAGGCTTGAACTGTCGAAAGGATTTAATTACGAAGTAGCACAATAGCATGAGCTCATGGTGTTGTGTAAAAATAGCATGTCACTTCAGGCGCATTTTGCCTGCCATTTGTTACCCTTTTCGCTTGTCGTCTCGCAGCATTAAATGGCACGCAGAGTGGTTCAAGTAAGGGTAAAAATTCAACATTAAAGCAAACATGCTGTTTTGAATGTTTTATGGGATGTGGYGTTATTTACGCTGCATGTTCCCTGAACGCATGTCTGTCTGAAGACTCACAAGTCTGCTGTGAAATTTTCTGTGCACAAGTTAGTATTCAGAACACATTTTCTGTGAAAATACAGTGTGAATGCTGAGTGGACTTGCTGAAATCTGATGAAGTAGCTGAAACGAAGTTGGTTAGGAAAAAAAGAAGCAAAACACAAGCTAAAACGAACTAAACACTAGACTAGCCTAAAGCTAAAATGAACAAAAYAGACTAAATGTGGAATAAAATGTAGTTAGAAGCTAAAGGACATTTTTTTAGCTAGCAAAGTGCCAGCCAAAAGCTAAATGTAATAAAAGGCTAGCTAAAAAGACTAAAAGTTTGGTTAAGAATGGCTAAAGTAAGAGTACAAAAACAAAAATTATTATTAAAAGTACTGAAATGCTAAAGCTAAAACCGACAAGTCTATATAATGTCTGAAATTCTAAGATCATAGAATAGCTTGAAGCTAAAGGCACCAAAGGGCTAAGGGCTAAAAGCTAAATGTAGAAAAAGGCTAGCTGAAGTCTTAAAGTACTAGAACTGTACCTAAAAAAAAAAATAAATGTAGCACAGGAAGACAAAATAAAGCAAGATTTCAAAAAGATAACTGAAAATAATTAGAAAAAAATTGTAAATTAACTATTTTATTAAGTAGTCAGATTTAAATGTAGGAAACAATAATATGAAAACTGAATCAGCATTCACAAAAGTCAATAAATTTAATAACTTTCCTGCTAAAAATACAATCAGGACTCATAACCATTTGTGGCGTGATCATTGTGCTAAAATTAACATTTTTTTTCCTTTGGTTGATTACACACTGCACTGTCAACACACCCAAAATCCTTTTGGTTTATCTCTTCCCTCCAATCATGAACCTGTAATGTCTTTCTCTCTTTCAATGTGCATTTTTTTTGCCTTCCACAGAAGACACAGAGAGAAACTCCAGGCTCATTTTTCTGATAGTCGAAGCTTGAGAGACTGCAGCGTCAACGCCTCCGGCCTCATGTCCAAATCCACTCCCAGGATTCAATACAGCCTTCATCTCCAAAAAGTACGTCTTTTAGCTAGTATTGATTTTGTTTCCACTCGTTTCTTAATCATCATTATCACCATCTCATCTTTATATAAACAGTGCTTACATACAATAGAGAGTTCAGAGTGCTTGTCAGGATGATGTATGATGTATGTCCTAATAATCTCTCTGCTGGCTTGAAGCCTTTTTGTTCAGACTCTTATCTGACATGGGATGGGAGGCGGTGGGGGATAATAGTTGAAAATAAATGTGCCATGCATTATACAGGAAAAATGTGCTTGTCACGTTCGCGGTGACAGATTTATGTGACAAACTACAGATTGGAATTTATAATTGGTGGCGGTGGCAAGAGTCCTGCAAGCGCAGCAACAACAAACTAAAGTTAAAACAGTGCTTTACAGGTGCTTTCAAGCACAGACAAAAATAGCTGTAACTCAGCCARTTTTACAGRTAAYCAGCTACAATTTGGTGTGGTAGTAGTTGAGAGTCATTCCCATCAAATACTCTGATTGGTATCAAATTGCACAAAATCTTTTATAGTAACTTTGCCATTAACTAATGAAGTCAACTGTGTCTGTTAGCAAAATATMTTGTGAACCACTGATCAGATATGAATGAAACAGTATGTAATTATTGGGTATAAATGTACAGCCTATTCAATTTAAAATGACCAACACAGCCAAATGACCCGAGGAAACACAAAAGTGACTGTATTTAAACTAATCTCTAATTTACACTAGGTGTGGTTTTGCTGCGCTCTACTCTGCTGCGTAGTTCGTAGCSGTTCGTTTGCACCCAAATTTATACAGCGTCCACTCTGCTCAGGTCCGGTCCGGTGCAAAACGCAGAGGAGGTCCGAGAAGCGTGTGCAGKAAATGCAAGATCGTGCAATACACTGCAAAAAATGTYCATCTAACCAAGTTTTAAAACCCTATCTGTCCATCTAAAAATATATTTTTGATCTTTTTTTGAGACTGATTTACCAAACAAGAAAAGAATGTGTAAGATTAATACTCTTATCAGAATGTGCAAGATTATTTATCTTGTTAGCCTGATAATTTGGCTTAAATTAAGTTACAGATTCTGTAAAAATTTCACTTAGTAAGATCCTTGAAATACGTGATCTGACTCAATTATTTTCCTATTTCATGAATCTTACCAAGTAAAATGTTCTTACTCCATTGGCAGAACTTWTCWCCTAATTTSAGTAAAACATTCAGTCTAACGAGATAAATAATCTTAAACGTTCTGAAAACAAAATGATTAATCTGACACATTCTGTTCTTGTTTAGTAAATCAGTCTGAAATCATATTCAAGAAGACTTTTTGGCTGGATATAGGATTTYAAAACTTGGTTAGATGGACCGTTTTTCCAGTGATAAATGTGGAAGTCAGAGCAAAGCTAATTAATTCTGTGGGAGACGGACTCAAATGRCTCAATTTTGACAGCAACTGTGTAYAAATATATCCATATATTAATATAGCTGGGATTTCAACAAAATTAGTCTGCCTTTYGTGAATTATTTTGAAAATGCGGATGTTGTGCTCATTCGTTTTCTTGTTGGTGCGACGTGATCTTTGGAGATTGACTAGCAGCTCCATGCAGATCCAGTGTAAATACTCTCATTGATAATAATGGTTGCATTGTTACTGCAGAGGTTGGACTGCAGCTGAGCAGAACAGCATCTAGTGTAAGTTACTGGTAATTCTACAGATATTGACCTAAGATTTGGTGATTTAGTGACTAAGCATTATCCTTAACAAATACTCTGAGCACTATATGTTGAGCAAATCTTTGCTAAAAATAAAAATTTGGCATTATCTGTGCCAATTTTGTCTGTTAAGCAAAAACATCTCATGAAGCAGTGGATGGAATTTAATGAAACTCTTAGAAATTAATCCTTGGATGGATTTATACAACCAGTTTACTTTTGCAGTCAAATCAAACACAAGATGGCTACCAGAGCTAATCAATATATAGAAATATAAAAAAATATAAAAATGGCTTTAACTCAGTCAGTTTTACTAATATTGAGATACAATTTGGAGTCAAGGTTTGACAAAAGCGGCTAAAATTTCATTATTTCGTATCATGAGACGATCTTAGTAAATGGTTGCCGATGTCAATTCCTTCAAGAAGTGCAGAAAAATAGATCACTGATGGGGAAAAAACAAACTCTTTGTGGCAATTGAAAGAAAAAGGTAGTTTAGCRTGGTTTACAAAGCCTCACTTCACTGCAGAGGAGAGAGCTGACCTCCAAAATCATGTGAATGATGTAACCCACGTCTCCACGGAAAGGTAATTACACTCTAATGCACGCAGGCAAAGATCTCATCAAAGGAGTGCAATCACTCGCCGTAATGCATTAGCACTTTCCTAAATTCACCCTCTCTCTTTATTTATTACTTCCCCAGCCAATTTTTTTCATAAGAAATGTGCTTTTTTGTTGTTGTTGTTGTTGTTGTTTGTTTTGTCTTTAAATTGGCTCATGGTTTCCATCACGCCTTACATCTGTGCTACAGTGCACTTAAATTCTCCATAGGAGATTTCCAGCCAAAATGAATAAATCTGTCACATCCTCTGCAATTTGCAGGGCTCGCATTTAAATATTTATGAGTTAGGATAGTTTGCCGATAACAAATAAGAC
>NW_013952445.1:816021-818881 GCF_001266775.1 Austrofundulus limnaeus
CTGCTGGATATGGGCACCAGTGACCCACGCGACCCTGAAAAGGAAGAAGCGTGTACAGAAAATGGATGGATGGATGGATGGATGGATGGATAATTCGGACATGTATCTACCTAATTTAATTAACACATAATTATAACAAACATTATAAAAGTATTATAAAATAAGCAAAACCCTAATACTCTGGTGTTGTTTATAATCAGTACTAAACTATAAATTTCTTCAACAGGCTTGATTTCAATCTATAACAAGCTTCCAAAACCAAACTTGTGGGATTGTATTGACAGGAACGTATCAGGATGTGGTGAATCCTCTCATGAAGCTGCAAAATGCCTCAGAAGCCGAATGCAGGCAGGAAGCTGGGAGAAGGGCACATCCGAGAAAAAAAAAAAGGGGAAAAAAAAGAGACAATCATAACACAGCAACGCAGAAACACAAGCTATTTTGGAACAACGTGAGGGAAGCTTAAGGAGGGATGTGAAAGATCACCGGCTATAAGCACCCAGGAGGGGGCTGCCAGCTGAACAGAGGAAGGAAAGATTAAGACGAGAAAGCCATTTTTTTCCCACAGATTTGACACGGTGACCCCAGACCACTGCTACACCTCCCACTCCCACAGCTTGAAACCATCCAGGGGAGAGAACAGGAGCTGTGGGCAGAGCAGTCCTGCAAGTTCCTCGTTTATTTATATATATWTTTTCTTTTAACTTCCACGGACAAAGTGAGACAATTCAACCAGCAGCAGCATGTTCCCTGAGAGGCTCAGAAGCATTTTGGTGTATGCTGCAGAACTGAGCCTCAGAACACAATGGGTTTGTCTGTGTGTGTGTGTGTGTGTGCGTGTGTATATATGTGTGTATACTGTATGTGTGCATATGTGTGCATTTTAGGCACTTTGCTGGAGGATGAGATCAGTGAGCTTGAAACAAAAGATTCGCTTTATCAAAGCAGGTGCAGAGGAGAAAACAGAATCTAAGTCCATTTCAAGTCGTTGTCTTCTATTTCACCTCTGTGATAAAGCGACGCACTGCTCCATTTTTCTTTTCTGTCCCCCAAAATATGTCACCCCATGAACCCAGGTGTTTTCAACAAAGCCCCCCACCCCCCGGGTGGTGCTGCGTTATAATAATACTAAAACTTACCGAACACTGTAGCACCTAGACATGACTTTGACATTCTAATTGTCGGGGCAGTGCTCCAAGTCTGAGGCCACTGCGAGGTAACTAAACCCACGGAGCTTTCCTAAAATAGACACCTGGTCGTCAGTGATACATGAATCATTCTATCCCAGAGCACGCAACACGTCTGCTGGATTGGCTTTAAAATGTAAAAACTTCTGAAGATGTTGCAAAATCCTTTCTCAACCACATCAGGTGCTCATAAGTCAATCAGATTTAGATTTGGACCACGTACGAAAAACCAAATAAAAATCAAGTTCAAGTTTATTTGCCATTTGCAGTAGAAAAAACTATATTGTAAAAACAGTGGCAAGAGCTCACATCCTCACCATGCACACATAACAATTAAAAGGATTATAAAATTTAAAAAAAAAATGGCAATGCAACTTAAACCAAAGTTTTGAGCAGTAGTAGCTGATACTGGTCTCTGATACATGTTCTAAACTCTCAACAGATTGCACACATTCTTTGTTTAAAATTTAGAGCCACATCTGTCCATCTGTTAGCAAAATATCTCATTAACCACTTGACAGCTTTTAATGAAACTGATTGGATGTGCTTCGGAGACAGACCAATTCAAGATGGCCACCACAGCTGAGTGAATTTTGAAAAATTGTCTATCATTTAATCGATTTTTATAGATATTTTGCTGAAACTTTGTGTGTTTTCAGTCATTCATTTTTATTAAAAATAATAGAAATCTCCTTGCAAATGTGTCATATTCTCAAATATAAATGTAAAAACGAGCAATGTTATATACTCTTTAGTCTGGTTGGAAAAATCTCTGACTTTACCCAAAAACTGAACTCGGACTCTCTGGAAGGAAATAACATACTGTATATTGTGGTTGAGTCTTCCTGGCTAAATAAGTGATGAGTCATACAGAAATGACTAGTGGAGCTTTATTCTACAAAGTGACTGAGTCAGGTCTAGGAGTGAGGATGGAGCATGAATACTTCATGGTGATCGACAAAGGTAGGAGCCCCAGAGAAGATTCACGGTGGTTCAAAATCTGCAGAAGTATGACTTCAGAATCTTTTAGCTTGAATTTGGCTTCAGAACTTTTTTAATCGCTCATACACAAAAATTCAATTTTAACAAGTCACGGGTTTTCAAAGATAGAGTCCTGCTGATTACAAGGTGAGGCTTTCTCCATGGAGCGAATAATAAGTTTTCACTTATCAATTTTCATTATTTGATTTTAGGGGATTTTCTTTTGGCAGAATTAAAGGTAAAAATCATTATATGCTTTTTCGGTTTTCAACTCTAAGTAAATTAAATGTTTGCTCTTTGAACAACATTTACTGTGTAGAAAAGTTCACAGGTATGAAAATATGCAGAATTAAATATGTAGCTCAGATCTTTTGATGTCAGGTTCTGATAGCTTGTGAACAAAAATTATCTTACCTATTATAGATAGTAAAAGAGTTTCATTTTTTATCAAATGGTGCTGTTAAAAAAGAAATATTATGACATTTCTGCTGGAGATACCTTAAAATACTGGTTGCCAAACTTTTCCATGCCATGGTCTGCAAACTGCAATAGCTTCTGGCTGGGGACCCCCTTTGCCAACTCACAAACAGTGCTACAAAATATGTAACCAACTTTTTAACAAACTGTTAATGATAAGAACAGAGCAGAAAAAAAATCTAACTCTTAAGTGATCTTAATGACATTTCATTATG
>NW_013952445.1:820736-823094 GCF_001266775.1 Austrofundulus limnaeus
GGGTCCTCCGGAGGACCCGGCCTGTCGTTTTGGACACAGCCAATGAGGTCCCACGGCCCTCTGCGGCCCAAAGTTTAAAACCGTTGTTGTTGTTTTTTTGGTTTTTTTTTTTGAGGGCCTCAAGGTGGCGCTCTCTGCCTTAAGGCTCTGGTTCATCCTCCATCAGAAGGTTGATTGATGCAGATCATCAACCGCTTGGTTAGTATAGCTGATGCACTGACTCAAAGTCTGAGATAACTGTAAGGATTTGTGCGTTTACAGAAAAGGGCAARCAAGTGGAGCTTGAAGCTGAATAATGTAGCAAACTGCATCCATGAGCACATCAGCGCATAAGTCTGAGCAAACTGATTAACATTTTTATAACAAATAAAGTCCGACTCCATCAGCATTGTTATCGTTGGCCAGGAGAGCTGACATACACTCGATTTTAACCGTAAACTCCATCTCGTGGCAGTTTCTRCTGCTGACCCAGTGACCGTCCTTTGCTGAAGAATGGACAAATATCCCATTATGCGCAGTTCAGCAAGTGCCGTTTGATAGTAATCCAGGCGGGATTATGGCTGTTTCCGATGCATAGGTTTGTCCACTCCTTATTACGTCTGTGATAGTCAACATGTTGATGGATTTTTGTTATCCTGCTACTCTTTCCAGCTCCTGCATTTTCCTTTTGTCTCGCCTTCRAGTAAACCCACAGTGCAATGTTTATCGAATGCACAAGTGGCATACAAGAAAAAGGAAGAGGAAGCGAAGGGGTAAAAGTGAGATAGAAGAAAACAAGTTAAATGGGTTACGACAAGCAGGTCTGCCATTTTCCGCCACAAGCTATTTATTTCATTCCCTGACACAGATATCATCCTGCGGGAAACTTTGCTRTGGCAATTGTCTCAAAAAAGTGAAGCGTTCTGCGCCCGCGGGGTGTACAAGAGGGTGGACAAAATGATGCTGTTTTCCTGCACAACCGGTGAACAGCAGTAACAGCTCCCTCTGGGAGTCGGCGGTGTAAGGGAGGGGAGGGGACTTTATCAGGAGTGAGAGCCCTGAACCAGCTCTAAGTCACATGCAGCTGCTTTAATGACGCACAATCAGACAGTGAGAGAGGCCAGCTCAGGATGGACGGTAATGGGAATAACAGAATTATCTCAAGACTTAGTGTTTTGCCGAGCTCTTCTCAGGGGCAGTCAGGACTGCRGTGCCAGAGCTCTGACTGTGGCCCTGTTGTAAGATAATGGTGTTAATTTTGATAAGAATAAATTGAAAGAATTAAAGTGGAGGGGAGAGAATTTTTCAGGAAGCTATTAATGTAATCTGGTGTTGGATTAATGCTAGAGTGGAGCAGAGTGCTATGAGGGCCACAAAGTGCCCCCCACCCCCACCCCAACCCCTTCTAATCTGCAGTTTAAAATGTAAAATGTAATTAAAGATACTCAGGCTGAGTAAGGGAGAGCACATCAGCAAGAGAACGTCTTTAACCTGACAAGGGATTGCAGCTAAGCCACAAACAGCATTATTAACATTGCATTATACACCCTGGGCGTGTTTGGGCTGTTCTGAAGTCATCCTGACTGTGGGAYGTAAAAAGATTTTATGTCATGAGGGACCACAATGCTAAAATGTCACAAGATTTCAGGCCGAGTTGAAAATTGTTTCATGACTTTGTCGTTTTTTGCTGTGAAATTATCACTGAAAATGTCTCCAGCACCTGAAACTGTTCATAAGGCAAAGTTATTTGAAGCGAATAGACATGATGCCACAATATCAGTTTTTTTGGATGCAGCCATGTTGTACTTTTGGGCCTAGAGTTTTCTATTTTTTCTATTTCTCTTTATTTAAAAAACAGAAAATATAACACCACAGTTTACTTTCCACTCATACTACACAAAAACACAATAAGTTACAGTTAATGACATATCYGAGCAGTTTTTAACAGATAATTTGTATTTTATTTGAAAAATCTCAGGGAGCTGCAGCTCTTCACATCATCAGGCCATGCGTTCCAGTGTCTGCATATTAGGGACATTGGGCTGTAAATATGTAACTCAGCTATACAGCTGTATAGTTTTAGCATGTTTTAGCTGTTTCCCTGCTCCTACACACCCGATTTAAATAATTAAATTACCTACTCATAATGTCAGCAAGTTTGGCAGAATCCTGTCAATCACTTATTCATTTCAGTCAGGTGTGTTGAAGCAGATAAACATCTAAAACAGGGATGGGCAACTTAAATGGTGGAAGGGGCCCCGATTTTTGTTGTAATAGAGGGCCACATAGCACTGAACACTTATCCATGGATGGATGGATGGATGGATGGATGGATGGATGGATGGATGGATGGATGGATGGATGGATGGATGGATGGAT
>NW_013952445.1:823764-827148 GCF_001266775.1 Austrofundulus limnaeus
TCTTCAATCTGATGAGTTTCAGGTGAACTCAGCCTTATAAGCACTGCCTCCACATGGACAAACTGGTTAGTCACACGCAAAAGAGGGCCATCGCCTAACAATAGGCTTGCTTAGCTCTATTGTTCATAGAGGGTCATGTGACCTGACCCGTGTCGTGTTATGTGTATGTAGTGAATGCAGGCGGGGCTCAACGTCCCCTTGTTTTTGTCTCTTTTGTTGTCTTTTTTCCTCCTACAACACTGTTATTGCAAGTATGACTCGGCCTCCTGTGAGCAAAAGGTGTGAATCAGGGCCCCAACGATACCCAACACAAAGAGGAAGAAAAGACAAAAACAAGGGGACGTTGAGCCCCGCATGCATTCACTACATACACATAACATGACACCTRAGAACCACAGCATCCAAACCAATAAGTCAGGTGATGGAACACATGACCCTCTATGAACAATTGAGCTACTCAAGCCTATTGTTAGGCGATGGCCCTCTTTTGCATGTGACTAACCTGTTTGTCCATGTGGAGGCAGTGCTTATAAGGCTGAGTTCACCTGAAACTCATCAGACTGAAGAAGTCTCTTGGAGGAGAGACGAAACGTTTCACTAAAGAAGAACCCATCCAGAGGACCTACTTAGTTTTTCTTTTTGACATTTTTCATAAAAGTATTCTTAAAATCATGTCATCTCTCATGAGACAACAGTATCATTGCACTCCTTAAAATGACTCAATCGTGTCCCTTACTGTATATTCTGTACATTCTACTTTTTTTTTCCTTTCTGCAGGGTTGCAGTTCCCACGGATCATTCTTTAAGAGCAGCAGCGTGACACCGGGCTCATCCACAGTGGCCCCGCCTGCTCTCAGCAAAGCGCTGTCTAAAGGGAAATGCTTCAGGTGAAAATATGACATACTCTTATTGCCATCCCGGCTTCATATCTTCCTCTGTCCACATCGAGATAGAACAGGCAGCCAACTGAGAATTTTAATCAGAGCGCTATATGATMTAATAAATGGACCTCCAAATAATAAACAGATCATTTATTAAAGAAGAAATATCTCAGAAGGATTTATGAGGGTTATAAATGAGAGCAAATGTTTTAATCTGTTTCTCAAACCAGTCACAGTAATGAAGCTTTTATGGTTCTGCTAGTTTGACTGAATAAATATTAGTCCGTTAAAATACTCACACGAGATTTCTTTTTTTTTAAAGGGTCTTTAAAAACACACAACTAAACGTGGGAATAAAAGTGTGTGTGTGCACGTGTGTGTGTTTGTTTGTAGAACTCTATCTCATGCACCAGTGAATGGACTTTTTTGGGCGGACCCCATTCAAGATGGCCACCACAGCGTGTGATTTTCACTCCTTCGAGGAACGTTAGGTCATTGGTTATGGGAAGATATTGAAGTTGGTGCACAGAGGCATCTGCCAGGAAGAAATACACGAGAGAAGGTTTATCCTTCTGCTGACGCAGAGTTCAACCAAATGAGCTTTTTTTTTTCTGCCTCGCAGGATGTCAGAGGCGGCTGTGCTATGTGATCGCAGCAGTGGTGCCTTTTTTAAAYCCTCAGGGGAGCACAGGGATGTGGGTTTACAGCAGCCCCGTCTGGGATGTTTGCAGGAAAAAAAATTGTTTTGCTTTGATGATACGGGCTCAGGCACGCTTGACGGTTGATAACATTTAGACGAGCTGCATCAGAAACTCTCACAATTAATTTACCTTCCTTTGGAATCCGCAAAACGGGATTAGAGAAATCAGTGGAAACGTTTCGAAACTGGAAAATGTCTGCTTGTAGGTGATCGTATCGGAGTTGTGGAGGATTGACAGAAACTCCAGATAACAGAGCTGTCGCTGTGACGTCTAATCGCGCAGAATAAAGGTCAGGTTTCGCTTTCTTTACACGTTTGTGTTAGCCCTCATTATTGGCAGGTTTTGTTTTGTGTTTTTTGAACTGAGGATGCGGGGAAGAGAAACTGCAGTGATTAAAGGAGCCTAAGCCTGCAGAGATCACACTGTGTGTGTACAGGCAGAGCAAGTTTTTACAGGTTGATGACAACTTTAGTGGAAGTCCCACTGTGGCAGCAGTTGTGCCCTGTTTTAATGGACCGGTGCTATGTCGGAGAGGAAACTTTTTCCAGAAAAGGTTGTTATGTGTAGCTGAAGAGACAGTGCCAACACCAACCCCCTTGGCTTTTCAGTTTTTTGGGGGATTTTTTTTTGTTAGTTTTTATTCCTTCTCCACAGTGTTGTGCAGGCGTCTCATGAAGGGCAGCTGACAGTCAATCATCAACTCAGAAGCTTCTCGGAGAATGTSGAGGCAAGGGAGAACGAGACGGGGATGGATGATGTTGAAATGCTTTCAGCGATTGACCTGAAAAACTGGACCGCATTGTGTGCCATCAGGAGAAATGCCCCCATAAAAACATGTCAATATGGCCCATCAATAACACGGCAAATGTTTACCTGTGTGTCGGGGGCTTATCACTGGGCAAGAGCGTGTGCAGATGGGCTCACTTGTTTGAATGCAGCCGGCATCTGTTCAAAAGCAAATATCACCAGAAAAAATGACTTCCTCTTTGACCAGGCTGTGTAACAGAACTGCAGCATAAATAACTCTGCGTTTAACACTTAAAGATGACATTAAAGGGATTGTTAAGATCTTCACCTTTACTGACCCGTCTATTAATAAAACATGTTGCGAACCACTGAACAGATTTTTATAAAACTCTCACACAATGTGATCAGARGAAGCTCATCTACAACTGATCAACTTTTGGCATCAATTCCAAGATAGCCACAACTAACTGCTTAAAGTACATGTGGAGGGTGATCAGAGGTGTCAAGTAACTAAGTAGAAATACTTAGTTACAAGTAGAAATTTTAGTTGTTTATACTTTAGTGAAGTGAATTATTTTTCAGACCACTTTTTACTTCTACTTTTTAATTTTCATGCAATTAGCTGTACTTTCTACTTACATTTTAAAAATGCTTTCAGTATTTCATTTTGTATTCAGTTTTTTTGTATTTCAGCTTGTCATTGTTCAGAAAAAATACATAAAAATCTATCCAGATACATGGAGCCCTTGGATCAGGGGTCTGCAACCTGCGGCTCTGGGGCCACATGTGGCTCTTTGATCCCTCTACAGTGGCTCTTTGAAAATGTGACCAAAACTAACAAAAAAAATTTTTTGGGGGGGAGGGGGGTTGTACCCACAACTGAAATCAATTTTTATGCAAATATGTGATCAATACTACTAATATAAGAAGCAAAACATGTTAGTTCATGTTAGCTTGTTGTTCACTTAAATATTCCAATTTCTTTTTATGATCTTTCTCTCAAATCCATCAGAATTACCTTTAAATAATTTTTAGACTGCATATTAATATGAATT
>NW_013952445.1:828478-830177 GCF_001266775.1 Austrofundulus limnaeus
ATATATATATATATGTACCTTTGCTTTGCCAAAAATTCTACATCTCACAGTTTTTCAAGAAGTAACATAACTGCTACTGTGGTCACTAATGTCCATTGAGATTAAAGTTACAGTATTTATGGATGGCAGCAGTTTTCTTTGGTCTGGCTGTTAGCTCACCAATTCAGTCAGAAGTAATTAAAAGTATAGTTTTCTAAACTCAGCTCATTCTAAGAGCAATCTATAACATGTACAATGAGCATTTTTCACCAACTTCCCACAACACCCCTATTTTATAAGATCTTAACTCTCATTTTAACATGCTCAGATAAAATGTTTCACTATTATCCTTGTTTTTAAATGTGCACAGAGTGCATTTCCAGCTGATGTTTGTTCGTCAGGAATTTAGGTAATGGCAAAGTAATTTCCTCTGCAGTAACACTAAAGATAATAGAATTCATCCTTACATGGAGTTTAACGTCTTTACCAATGATTGTTGCATCAAAYTGGTACTAAGACATTTTATTGCAAATCACAAATGTCGCTCATTTCATGAGCAGTAGGGAGACATGGAGTCRGAGAACGGCAGGTGTCTGACGCTGCTGAGAAAACCTGTTTTATGAATTTAAACTCTCTTCCAGCCAGAGCGTGATTTGCCTCTGAGGCATAACGTGTTTCTAAAACACAGCTTTACTCCTGAAGTAAAGGGAATTCAAACACTCAACACTGCCACCTTTTTCTCCCTTTTTGCCCTTCACGCCTGGCTTTTAGACTCGTGTCTATTGGCCACACGGACGCTGAGGGAACGAGCCCAGCGGAGAGCGGCGACTCGCTTGACGCGGTGACAAACTGCTTTTGTGCGGCACAAATCACTGGGAATAATGGATTCCAGAGTGCAGTTATGCAGATTTTTATTGTGTTGTGTCTGTAAGGCCTTGTTAGTCTAAAATGTATCCTTGTTCACTCAGTTAGCAGCTGCTTTTTAATCCAGTGTAATATGATGACTAAAAGGATCACTTTGAAAATTTCCATAAAAGACACTCTTAATAAACTTTCATTCACAACTCATTTGTATCGCTCACTATCTCTTTTACAGGATAATGTGACCAAATTTGGTGTAGCTCCAGCTTTGAGTCATTTAAAGCACTTTTTTGCCCGCAAAGTTAATGTAAAAAATATCATTAATGTTCCAGATGTCAATCTTTTTTTGTTGTTGTTGTTGTTTTTTCAGTGAAAGAATTTATTCAGTTTCTAGCATTGCTTTTACACGATTGAATCATTAACATTTACACATGCTGAGATGGAAACATAGCCTCCACGGTGAGCATCAGGAGCGTCACTCTGTGTGTGAGAATCCTGCTGATACTGTGGAGATCCATGTTTTCGCTGTTTGTGTGACTTATTGTGTTTTACTCAGTTCTGGCCCCCCTCAGTCTGCTTGGAATCTCTACTTTCCTTGCATAAAGAGAAAAAGGAACTGGTTAAAATATGCTCCGATTTGGTCATTAACGTGTAGTTTTTCAACTTTTGATATTTTCCTTTTAGGAAGTCACATTTTTTAGAAGGGGGTGTCTAGAGTCACTYAGTGAGACTTTCTTGGGTGTGGACATAGTTTGGGTAAGCCATGATCGGTCGGACTGTCTTGTGGGGRAAGTTAAAAGGTGTAATGTATAAAGATAATGGTAAAATGGTCTATTTCACATGTGTCAAATACAAGGCC
>NW_013952445.1:830687-834103 GCF_001266775.1 Austrofundulus limnaeus
CTTAGTTCTTATCAGTGTTTAAAAGAGGACGTGTTAAAACACTGTTTAGTCAAAGTTAAACATGAAACATCAAAGTTCATTACAACTGGCCCTTCGAGGGCCACCATAATGCTCACGTGGCCCTCGGTGAAAATGAGTTTGACACCCCTGGTCTATTTTATAGTTTAAAACAGAAAAAATGTCTCCAATTTTTGTAAGTTAACTTGAACTCAAATTTGATGTGGATAGTACCTTGCGGTGTAAATTTATGACTAATATTAATATTTATAAATCAACTTTGTCATGTAATTTCCTCCCAAAGACACACCAAGAGTGTTGCTTTGACTCATTCGTGCATGTTTGAATCCTTGAATCTCTTGGAGCTAAACGTTTGTTGGCACAAAGCACCGCCTCTTTACCCAAAGCTCCTCCCTGGAGCTCAGTCCCCAGCCGAGCTCCGGCCACTCAGCTTCTCCAGACTAGCATCAACAACATTTAGCAAACACCTGGTGGAACTGCACGTCTGTTGAGCTTATACTACTAACTAATCCTCAGCAATGGTTGATTTATTGAATTGAAATCTGCTTTATTTACTGTAGAACTTGACAGTGTCACTGACAGTGAAGTCAGTGTTAACTTACTTTATATATAATTTTCACAGCCACTATTATCAAAACTTTATTCACACAGTCTCCTACTATAAAAACACTTTTTGTACAGAAGCTAATTTTTAAAATGGTTCAGTTCAGAGTATAAATATGTTGGTCATTATTCAAGCAACCATAAGAAATAAAAAAAAATCACCAACTTATGCATCCAGCACATTTACACTGTGCTTTACCAAATTATGCAAAGTTATTTGAGAGCTGGGAGGCAGGAATATGTCCAGTTTTTGTTACTTGCTAACTAGCCCAATTAGGTGAACTTTGGAAAACTCATACCGTGGCCTGCGACAGAATCTGATAATTATTTAGATCTGTGTTCTACAGTCCCTCGTGCGACGCAGCGGTGTGTTCCTGCGACGTGAGCTCACGTCAGCTTTGTAATACAGATTGTAAAACAGTGGAGCAGAACTTTGATTCACATTTGATGTCGTCGTTTTACTGCTGCAGACTCCCGGGGATCCGCTTTGAAGTCGACCTCCGACTGTGCTCAGAAAAATTTAAGAGCAGCGTGCCTAGAAAGAGAGACTGTGGCTTCCATTATTTGACAGCAGCGGGATATGCGGGTCACTTTTGTGTTACCTCGTATAGTGGAACAAATACTGTTTAAAGTTCAGTAAAAGGAATGATTTAGCTCAGCTTTAGGCTCTTGATGTTTATCCACGGGAGCTGCTCTTTACATAGAAATATGATTCAGTTAGTTAAATTGCTAGTATTGGCTTAGCATMTTTAAATATACTTTCTTAAGTTATACTGATATTATTCATTCGTCACTTTTTTCCCATCCTTGCCCACGCTCACTCACTGATATGTCTTATTAAAAGCTGAAAAAACGAGGTTATTAACAAGTATCATTCATTTATTTTGCACTATGGCAATTAATTATGTCTGACATGAAAGAATTCATTTTTGCTCTGGAAGCTACATGTGTGTTTTATAATTTAAAATGTTTTTGCACCAGCAGGTCAGCAGAAGGAAAAAAAATAAAATAAAAGGAATTTTTTGTTTATTTCAAAACACACGTTTACAGATTTGCATAAAGGAAAATTAAATGCAGTTAAGTTCTCAGAATGTTGCTCAGAATAGAACAATATTCATTAACCAAAATTAGCATTTTGCTCAGAGCACAAAAAACCCCGCTAGCATGTTTGCAGTCCTAGTTTTCTGTTTTATATTGCTTTGTATTTGTTTTAGCTATGACACATTACTTAATTCTTATGTAAATGTATTTGCTCACTTGTGAATTACTTTTCTTTTTGCATGCCTCTGTCATGTGCTTCAAGAATGATGTCATTTATGTAACTCTTCTAATTTAATTTTTACACTCAAGCCTCAGAAATCCAGGTCTTTTTACTTCCATAAATGCAGAAAAGAACCAGCGTCTGATGGGATAAAAAAGAATTTCTTAGTGCTGTTTGGAGACGACTTTTGCAAAACTGTTGTTTCAGCTGGTGATTTCTTCTGTTGCCTTCTGGTTGCAGGAGCAGCTCCCTCTCGCTCAGTCCAGCCCTGTCRCGCAGAGAGGTCAGCCTGTTCAGAACCCCACCCATCTCCAGAGGGAAACCCAAAATATCCACCAGTCTCCTTGAGGGAACCAGAACGACCGGACACGTCTACAGACACTTGCAGGAGGATGAGTCAACAGATATGGGCTCCATGAAAAGGTATTTCTTTAGTTGACTGTTTATCACCCACCAAGCACAGGTTTTCTCTAGGCCAGCCTGGCTTCAAACCCGGGTTCAGCGTGTTTGCATTAGTCCTTATGGCCCAATTCCACCCAGATTTCTGGAACCCTGAGACCYGTGATTTTATCCGGGCCRGGCTGTTTGGCCCAATATGATGTCGGCTACTGCTGCACATTAGCTATGTCTACATGGACATAAGGTGTTGGAAAAAAATACCCAATCAGATGAAAAATGTGTCATGTCAATGCCTGAATTTTGATCTGTTGTAGCTCAATTGGAATGAATTTGYAATCAGAATGAGACAGGTGGTTTATGCTGATTGATAATCCAAACAGCATGYATCTAAACGTTTATTCTGATCATGGTATTGTGGTTGTGGAAAACTGACCTGACTGTGCATCCTATGTCARCCTGACTTATTTCTGCCTGGATAGATGCTTATGTGTCAGGGAAGCAAAACTGGTCGGTTAGCGATATAACATGTTTATTATATGGTCGAAAGTGTAGGAACACTGAGTTATTTAGACAAGTATACGAAAAGCTGGAGGAAGAACATGTATTTGTTTATGTTCATCACAGATTTAGAACTTCTTCTGTACATAWGTTCTAAATAAAAGCCTGGTGCCTGTAACCCGTAATTTACACTACATGCGTCTCCGCTCTGCTGCGCTGCGGTGCGCAGGTCGCAGCTGTTCGTTTGTGTCTCAATTTATACAGACTCCACTCCGCTCCGGTCCACAGAGAGTGCAGGAAGGAGATCGTGTGATAAATTCAGTGATAAATGTGGAAGTCACAGCAAAAAATAATTAATTCTGTAAAAGACGAACTCCAAACACAGCTGAAAACAACATTATAAAGGCTTTTGATATCTACGTTGAAACTGTCTCTCTGTCGTCTTTCTGAAACTTCTGATTTCAAAATAAAATCCACGTGTATCGTGTGTGTACACAAATGCGTCATGCTACATGTTTCCATCTGCTTCCCAAACAGAACGATACATTCTGACAGCAATTGTGTAGAAATATATCCATATATTTATTAATATAGCTGCAATTTCGACATTATTCCGACAAATTATTCCACCTAATAG
>NW_013952445.1:835483-846891 GCF_001266775.1 Austrofundulus limnaeus
ACACACACACACACACACACACACACACACACACACACACACACACACACACACACACACTGTTTCTCATAGTTGCCAAATTGTTTTATCTTGAGTTATAAAAAAGGGGGGTTAAGAAAACAAACAGCTGTGCCAAAGCTAATTATCAAATGATGCCCAGGTTCACTTTTATTTCCAGCTGTGTGGAGTGGCTCGATCATGGCTAATGTTCAATTTTGCTGCAGACTTGCAGTTGATGTGTCAACGTAGCAATTTATTTTCTGCCCATTTCACTCTAAGCGTCGAGTCGCGGTGGATAAAAGTGTAAAACTACACATTGCAGTGGATTAATTTCAGCCATCTTAAATTTTCCTTATGTTCTTGTGACGAAGGGCAGTGAGTTGACCTATTTTTTTAAGGCCATTATAAGTGAAGCGTAAAAGCAACTTGGCTCTGTTTCAGGTGGCATTAAAAACAAAAGGAGCGTTTGGCACCAGAGAGCTATCTGGAGACCTGAACGTATTTTAAACGTACAGTCTGATCATCCTCACTGGCATGTGTTCACAGAAAAGAAATCCCTGACACAACTGTTATCGCAGTCGCTGAGGGCGAGTTTGATGTTTTTTTTGCCCTGGTCTGTGTGTTTGCTTGTAGCATTAGCAACCTCATGCAAATRTCTCAGTGCATTGATCTTAATTTAATTGTTAAGTGTACATGTACAACTCTTTAACTTTTAGAGACAACTCTATTCAAAGGTGGCCTAAGAGACTTTGGCAAGCACAAAAGCAGCTGTMACCCATCCATTTGAACAGCTATTAAGTCAACGATTGGTGTGGTAGTCGCTGAGAATCACTCCCAGCACATAATCTGAGCACAAACTGATMTATTTTTAAAATGTCATTGTTACTAGTTGTTAGCAAAACATTTCCAAACCACTCAGTGGATTTTACCGACACTCTCAGGAAGTAATCACTGGGTGTACAGCTACAACTGGATTATCTTTTAGAGTCAACCCAATTCAAGATGGCCGCCACAGCTAGGTGACTTTGACAAACACAAGAATGGCTTTACAGATATTGGGCTAAAATTTTGCACATTTACAGCGGAGAGTCATTCCCAACTCATTTGTTTATGCACTTCACATTGCACAAAGTGTTTGCTTAAAAGTTTGGCATTAATTGTTGGCATCAACCTTGTTTGTCTCTTAGCAAAATATCTAGTGAACCACTGGGTAAACKTTAATGACATTCTGAGAAAGTAATTTTTAAACAAGCATCAATAATGTCTAACTTGASTTGATAACCATCACATCCAATCGACCTTAACTAACACAATAATTGGTTGTAAATTGTTGAATCGTGCATATATTGAGCTAAAACGTAGTGTGGTAGTAGCTAAGATTCATCCCGAATAAATCCTCTGAGCACTATCACACACCCTCAAAAGATCTTGCACCATCACTTGACGTTGTGCATGACGTCATTTACTAGATTTCATTAAAACAGCAATAACTTAAAAAGTCTGGTGTGAAAGGAAGCAGGCAATAWGCATTTATTCAAAGACTGTCAGGCTGTTAATTATCAAAGAGGAAAGATTCATTCATTTTCTCCTCCAGGAGGGGAGAGACTTTCAGAATTCACATAAAGATGTTATTGTGGTTCTCGAGGTTGCGCGTCTTCTCGAGTTGGTTAAAGCACATTGTCAAGCAGCCTCTCTTCTTTAATAAAAGTGCATTGAAAACACTCAGATTATTTCAGGTTTTTATTTACAGAAGAGGACAGGGATCTCTTTTWAAAAAATCTAAATAACTTTGCTGTTTAGCATATGACTCAAAAACAGCCTAATTTGCTGTCAGCGAGTGCAGCTGGAGCGATAGCACTGTTAACAGAAACGTCTGTCATTAAAGCAGCAGCTTCCCCTGTGTATTCCACACACACTTAAAAGAGCCGCGCGATGTTCCTATTAGCAAGCCGTCCTGACTGAGCATTTCAGCGACTTGTAAGATATTCTGCAAGCTGCCAAAACTCTTTATGTGACCTATTTCCATAATTTACATTTTTAAACAAAGCTCCATGGAGCCTTGGAGTTTTCTTTTCCTTTCTTTTTTTTCCTAATGTTTTGTTGGGGAATGATCCTCCAGGAGCGACTCCCGTCTTAACGCGCACGCATGCACGAATACACACACTTAACACAGAATAACAAATAAACTAATAATGAAAACTAATGAGGATTCTTTTCAAAATCACAGAGGAAAAATCTCTTTGCTATAGGCAATTAAGTTTCACGCGCAGTGTGAAGAGAAGAGCTGAAACAATAAACTTCTTGTCATCTATGGGGTAAAATTACGTTTGTACAATTAAACAGTTGAGATTGCATTCGYCGCTGACAATTCCCTTCCAGATCCATCACTCAAACGCCGGCCTTCGGGAGGTTGAAATGACCCATTTCTCGTCTTACAAGCCACGCAAACGGCGAGCTCGCAGACCCACTCCTCCTCCTCCGGCCTCCACATTTCCCATGTTGCCATGGATACACCATCTCATTTCTGGAAATGAGAAACGTTGAGGTGGAGAAGGAGTGTGAGAGAATGAGCGAGAGGGGAAAGTGAGGACACGGGAATGACTGGGCAGGGATGATGAGAGTACCGGGAAGTAAAAGACAGAGGTGCGATGGTGGCGTAGTGTTAAAAAGTAAAAAAAAAAAAAATCTAAAGAGGGAGGTGGAGATGGTAAACAAACAGGAGAACACTCTTCCATGTTTCCCATTATGTGGCAACAAATCCCCACAGCCAGTCAGTTTTATTATTCAGTGTCAAAACATTTACCAGTTGCAGAGAGAGGASCAGAAGTGAAGTCGAATTTGCTCCGGGAGTTATTTTTAGACGTGTTTTGATCAGACGGATTTACCTCCAGCTTGTATTCRTCCTGCTTAGACCTAGAAGAGAGTGGGGAAGTAATTCAATTAYATAAACTTGGTTATGCCACAAACAGCCTCAGAAGGCCGACAATAATACCGGCTGTCTCCTAAGGCTGTGTGCCCGAACAACAGTACTAACACTTGTGCACAAATATTCAAGAAATACACAGTCTGTACTATGGTTGTGAGTCTTTAAGCTTCTCATGACTTCATTACAAATAAGAGGGCAGACAGTTGATTATGAAACAATGATTGATTATATTGATGCACTCATTAAACAAAGCCCTGAGCCAAGTTTTGCTCTGCACATAAGAGAGTTTTGTTACCTTCCTGTTGAACTTTCTCCTAAAATAACTAAATATTTATTTATGTGGCAGCCATTACATAAATTATACCTTTTCAGAAAAAATGCAGTGAGAACACTGAGTGCTGCATTAGTCTGCGTAAAGTTCCTTAAGAATTAAAAACCRTTGTTAAAGTAGCGAAAGACTAGCTAAAAATAGCAAAAGTTTAGTTATAAACTATCAGGACCCTAAGCTAAAAGTGACAAATTGCTAACTACAAGCTAAAGGCATCAGAAAGAAGGTMCAAATATCTAAATGCTAGCTAAAAGTRGCAAAATCCTAGCTACAAATAGCAAAATGCTAATTAAAACCATTTGGACCCTAGAAGCCAAAAGTATCAAAATAATAGCTACAGACTAAAAGCATCTGAAAAAAGCTAAATTTATCAAAAGGCTACCTATAAGGTGCAAATAGCTAACTAAAAATAGCAAAAGGCCAATTACAAAGTAAAAGGACCTTAGAAGCTAAAAGTTACAAAATGCTATCTAGAACCTAAAAGCACCAGAAAGAGTCTAAAAAATATCTAAAGAGTAAAGCTAAAAGTAGCAAAAGGCTATCAAAAATAGCACAATTGTAATAAAAAACTAAAAGAAAAGAACCGTAGCTGAAACCTAACGGTAGCATAGGAAGATAGAAAATTGTGCAATAATCCTAAACTACAAATTCGATTATTTCATATATTTGTTTTCATCCTAAATTGTACTATACATATTTTCAGACAAACAACTTTCTAGAAGTGAGCCTCATTTCCTAAACTAAACATTAGAACAGTGCAAAGAGGTAATCTGTTATGTATAACATGTCAGCATGCATATCTACACCAGGCAGGGTGGGGAATCCAGCTGTGATGCTGCTGAAGCTTTAAAACTTTGATAAGGCAGTCATGAGAGAAGGGAWTTTTTGTTAAACATTCATCCAGCAACAAACAAGGCTGCTCATGCTGAGGATTATAAATAATTACTCAAAGATTACAAAAGTACAATAACTAAATWATAATTATTTTGGTGTGATTTTTGTCAAACTTCAATAAAATGAAGTGGAAAAAGGCACAAGAGTTTCCTTTTCATCAGTTTATTCAGTATTATTTATCACTCGATGCAGAAGACAAAGGTGGGGTGATAATGATTTTATCCATGTTTGTTGTGTGTTTATGTGTGTGTTTGCACATGAGTTAGTAAAATATCTGAATCATAGTGGCTGAGCATTTCAACTGTTGATCTTAGCCTACAAAAAAATCTTTAGATCATCCTGAATTTCACATATAAAATACTGTGATTTGTGATATTTCTTATATTTCTGTAGCAACTTTTCATGAAAGGCTGTACAATAATTTATTTTCTTTCCTTTTATGTCTGCTCTCCCATCRCTCTGAAGTTGTGGTCCAGCCAGCAGACGGGTCGGCGCCCTCCTCAGCAGGACGGCTCATTCTAACGCCACTGCCAGGAAAGGATGGACCGAGGTCCCCTGCACCCGCCTCGACAAAGGCTCGACTTCCCCGCCGCCGTCCCTACGCACCCGCTCCGTGCCCATCATCCCATCGCTCCAAGCATGCAACCCTGAGGTGGCAGAGCCCACTAACACGAGTGACCGGAACCAAGCGGGTCTCCTCAAGTGGCACCCTCCGCCGGCTGCAGACCCGGGCCAGCGCATTAGCGATTCTCCGTCTCGGCCTGAAACTGTTGAGTTAGTGAACGGAGCTTCGCCCTGCGGCATTAGCCCCCCTGCGGAGAAGAACCTCACACAGGCGGCCTGCTCTGTTGAATTCACTGCAGAAATTGYGCGAGACGTAAAACTGAGAGGCCTTTCAAGCCCCGAAAAATTGTCTGGATCTCACAGCGAGATCCATCACGGTGGCACAAACACTCTTGAGGATGAGACTGTGCAGGAGTCAGAGGGGGACCRTGTCCAATATCCTGCTGAAGTTCTGCACACAGGGAACACAGGTCTGAAGGCAGTGGGCCAAAAGGAAGTCCAGGGACAGTTCCAAGGTCAGACACATCTCACAAACAGTGGCACAAACTGTTTCCTGGCTGCCCAAGGACCCAGCTGCAGAGCTACTGGAGCCACTTCTGCCAAGCCCTCTGCAAGCTGATTGGATTAACTCTGTAAAGCTTCAAAGACACCGTTTCTAATAACTGAATACCTTCATTGGTGACTCAGGATGGTCCGACGGTGCGACCATCTGTGTGGCCACATGGATGAATAACAGATGGATACCAATTTTTGAGGGAAGATTAACAGATTGAGTTGCAGAGATTTGGGGGGGAACAAACAACTTGACACAGAAGACATTAAATCACAAAAAGACAAAAACAAACACACATTGTGAATAAATGTGACTCAATAAGAAAAACAAACAGCAAGTGGGAGCTTGATTTAAACAGTGTACTGGATGAAAAAAATCACTATTTAAAAAAAGCTTCTACTTAGAAACCAAAATAGTGTGTCATCTCTATGTTGTTTCTCTATTGTAAAGAAATGAAATTATATATGTCATATAATATATGTCATATAGGCGTATATATATTTGACATACAATTGTGACAAAATAAAGATTAAGATAACAGTGTTAATTAAAGACATTTTTTTCATTTTAGTCAATTTTACAACATATTTTTGCAGAATGCAAGGGGATAATAGTTTGTGTGTGCACGTGTGTGTGTGTGTGTGTGTGTGTGTGTGTGTGTGTGTGTGTGTGTGTGTGTGTGTGTGCATGTATTTGTCTTTTCAAGATGGCCACCATAGCTAATCAACTACACAAAAATGGCTATAACTCATCGATATTAGACGTTAAGCTGAAGTTTGTCATGATTCTAGGTGATGGTTATTCACATCACCAGAGGTGGGCACAGTTCCATTAATCCACTAATTGCGGAACTAGCCTCTCGTTTAGCGAATTAGCTTTATTGCTAACTTTGTAAACCATTAGCGGACAATTAGCTTTCAGTAATTTAAGTTAAACTAATTTTAAGTTTACTTAAAGTTCACAAAGGTAAAACTTCTATTTTTATGCCATTTATCTCAAATTAAATAATTACTATTCCCTCTTACAAGCTGTGCTGGACATGTCGGGCACCATGGCTGTGTCTCAATTCATGGGCTGCATCCTCATGAGCATGTATCCCAGTTCAGCTCCAGTATTAGTACTTGTAGTTGCATTTTATTTAACATCTTATTGCAGCATGAAATTCATCAGCTAAGGTGCTAAACTTACATTTAAAAACCTTTTTTATTTAGTTCGTGAGAAATTTTCTAACTATGCTGACTTGGTAAAAAAAAAAAAAACTGCTATCTTCCTTTCACTGTTTTGTTTGCTGTCGGCGCATTGAATCCTGGGATATCCTCGGCCGGGAAGGATACCTGGGTGCATCCTTGATTTTTGAGATTTTGTGGGCCCCATTCCTCGGCCGCACGAGGAGGAGCCTTCGGATTGTGACAGCACTTGGCGCGGGGCAGTGACCTGTGGCCAACAAATGCGCACACATGAGGATGCAGCCCATGCATTGAGACACAGCCCGTGTGTGTAATGTAGCATCTTTAGCAGCTAAACTTCAATCTGAGAGCATAAAAAAGAAGTATTTATTACAAAAATAATAATAATTTGATCTAGAAATGGGTTTTTTTTCTGAAATTGTGAACCTGGAAGTATCACATATTAGAGCTACACCTCTGGTTTGGATTGGCTGATTCTACCCATTAAACCAATAAAAAACTAACAACAGTTTTGTGTCACTCCAACCAGTCCAACTGGAAGGAGGTGAAGATCTGCGATGCAGGCAGAGTCGTCTTAGCAGTTAGTGTTAGCTTCCAATAATTTTTTTTAGCAGATTAGCCGTTTATTGTTGATTTATTGTTATAAGATTCTTGCTAAGCAGATTAGTGGTTGGTAAATCTAACTTTTTGGTTAGCTGTGCCCTCCATTGCACAACTTATACTCTAAGAATGATCAGATCATGTAAGCTATTGCAAGAGATTGTGGATGTTATCATGATTTGACCAAAACAGCTACAACTCCAGCATTTATCAACATAATAGTCTAAAATATGGGTATGAAAAGCAGCAGGCAGAGTGTGTTTCTTCAAGATGGTCTTTATTCTTGATAATGTGTTTATGTCTACAGTGTTTTACACAAAACAATCTGAATGCACCAAATAAAGTCATCCAATTAAGTATAAAACAAAACTAAATCTATCAAGGTTGGCCCTGCTGTTCTTTGGAAACAGATTTTTGTGATTTCAACTGCAGAACAAAAACAATATTAGATCAACACCTTATTTTTCATCTTTCAAATGTATGGTTTTGTTTACAAGCATCTCACAATCAACATCCAAACTGAGTCAGGGACAGTGATTTAAGGCTCRGCAAGAAAGTGATTTTGCATGTGAAGGAAAACGTTGGCTAAGAAGATGTAAGTGATTTAAGAGCTATGGCGGTTTTTCACATTCTCACCGTCTGCGGATTAAAAATTGTTCATTGTTTTTTCAGATAAACTTCAGTGTATCTATAAGCTGTAAGTGCAGAAGAAGACCTTTTGCTGCGCTGACGCCTAACAATAGCTATAAGGTTTGTGGATGGAAATGAAGCATAGCAGCAAAACAAGCCGAGCACAATTCTTTATTCATGGCTCATTTACGTCACATCCAATGTATCTCACTTTTAGGTTTGCGACGACTGCTGGCAAGGTAGGTTTTACAGGATTTGCAAATGGGTATTACTGTGATTTCTTCATAACTTCTTCACAGAATAAAACTGTCTTGAGGCTGTAAGAAGGTTTTTGTGAAGATTAAAATGAACTTCATTGATCCCTGAGGGGAAATACAGCCAAGGCAGCTGCAAAGCAAAGATAAAATTACCATAAATACAAAATATTTTGCATTTTAAATACGTACACTGCCAGTTGGACAGAATTCATTTCACCTTTTTTTTTTAAATTTGGGGATTTTTACTGAATTCCAGACATGGTTTGCACTACACTGGTAAAAAGAAAAAAAAGAAAAAGAAGGCAAATTGTGCATTGTTAAGATGAAACTTTAATTGAAATCTTAAACCTAGATGGATTGGTGGGAACGAAAGGAAACTGCATGTGCTGAAAGGTGACTGAAGTGATTGCAGTGTCTGACCACATGGAGTCAACAGTTGGGTGTTTTCCTGAACGACTGTCCTGAACAGGTACAGTCAGCGAAATATGATGTCAGGATWTGGCAGGCCATTTTAACATAAAGTTGGCTTCATCTGTTTTTAATTAGGTTCTAGACMTCTAAAAATGAGTTTTGGTTAGGAACAGCTATGTTTTCTTTCTTCATTCCTGAATGGTAATTTAATATCTTGAACTGTAAGTCATAATGTAAATGCAGATATGTTTATTAACGGGAACGCCTTGGAATCCACCCAGAAGAGCTGGGAAAGAGATGTCTCCTTACTCAAGCTGCTGCTCCCGCAGCACGATACTGGAACAAGCGGTAGAAAATGGATGGATRGAGTTGGGCTGAACTGACATTGCAGACCACTAAGTACACTAAAAGAGTCAATTTCAACACTGAGCCAGTGTTYATATATTCCTCTCTAGAGCAGAGTTAAACTGACACWGACTTCAGTGTTGAATTTTCAGAGTTAATTTTACTCTGTTTAGAGTTAAATKGAGTTATAGAGTATAACAACRCCAAMMGTGTAATTATACTTTTACTCTAGAACTCAATTTAACTAAACAGAGTWAAATTACCTCTGAAAATTCAACACTGAAGTCAGTGTCAGTTTAATTCTGCTCTAGAGAGGAATACTGTATATAAACACTGGCTCAGTGTTGAAATTGACTCTTAGTGTTAAATTAAAATTGCAATGTTTGTAGTGAAACAAAAGAAAAAAACAATCTTCAATGACTTACCAGTTTATTAGGTTTAGCAATGCACATAAAAGCTTCACATTTTCAATTTCCTTACTAAGATAAACTAAAAATGTTTTGTAAGACATAGCAAGTTATGGTAAGGCAAGTGGCTTAGTAAGGCTACAATTCCTCACAAACTTCATCTGACCGGTGCTCTGCAGTTTGCACTTATCTGCAGGCTGGGAGTCGCTCTTTCAGGGATGAAAATGTTCTTATGTTTGATAGGATGAAGCACTGGTTTGAGAGAGGAGTAAAGGAAACCATTTTTATGAAGAAAAAAAACTGCCTGTCAGTAAACAGGGGTGGATGTTTCCATGTCCAGTTGACCCTCTCTTACAATGCTATTATTGAAAGTATGACTCAGCCATCTGTGAACAATGGGTTCCAATCAGGGCACTGATGATCATCAGGCCGATGGTCCTCTTTTTCCTGTTGTGAACAAACAATTTTGGTTGTTTGTCCACCCTGTGAACTGTTGATAAAGCTGAGCCTACCTGTAACTCCTCAGACTGAAGAAGTCTCTTGGAGGAGAGACAAAACGTTTTCAAAAAAAAAAAACGGTCAGAGGATCTACTCATTTTTTTTACATGGTCGGAATGTAATTGGAAATATCTCAAATAAGTATTTTGCCAGATCAAAATACAACTGGAGATATCTTGATTAACTAATATCTGAAATGTAAGTATGATGAAGCAGATTTTAGGTTCAAATGGTCTGCCATATTAGGATCCACCAAGTCACTCCCAGACGGGATGTGAAGTCATATTCTAGGACATAATTTTTTATTAAATGTCATTCATTGCAGCTATTACTCATTTTATTCTACAGATGAACTTACACGCACCAGTACACGCTCCTGATTCTGAAATGTGAAAATGTGAGTGAAAGAAATAAAGTGTTGAACTATCAACATCACTTAAAGAAATGGGTACAGTGATGGCGTCAACATCAGATGGAAATTGATTTTTAAATCATCGATCACACAGAAAAAGTAGAATATACTTTCAGTGGTGGTGTATTTAAATTGGCACTTTTCCCTGCGGTAAACAAGCAGAATGTGTCTAAAGTGCAAGGTAATTTACATTAAAGAGCTACAATTTACTGTTTTTCTTTGGTTAAAAAAAAGTAGTCATGGGGAAAAAAAGAGAAAATTTGTGTCTTGTCTAAAAAGCAAAACACTCAAGTCATTCACGTTTTTAACTTGGCATCGTAATCAGATTTAAAGCTTGAAATGTTATAATAGATTCCTGTCAGGGAAGTGTCTTCATACTGTGGAACTAATGAGAGGCCATGTGGAGTTAAAAAGGAAGAGATCACTCTTTGATCACAGCTCACACTGAATGCTGGAAACGCTGCTGGAAGCACTGGAAGGATCTCAATCTCACTATGTGTAGATGAGTTTCTCCAGAAAAACAAGGAGCCAAACAACCAAAAAWATCATAAAATCACCTGAAGGAATTATTCTTTGTAAATATCAGCTGGTCCATATTTACGTAAAAGTCCCAGTCCCCAGGTCCGTCACCATTAGAGGATGCTGAGATTGTGAAAAGGGCAGCTGTGTACTCAAATAAGGATAACAACGAGGATTATGAAAAAAAAGAAAATCTTCTCATTACCTGAAACGAGTGAGGTTTGTCGGAGGTGGGCCACCTAACTGCTCAATTAATCGTCAGCGGTGTTGACTCTTTTATGTTGGGTAGAAATGTCACACGCGCTGCTCTCCTGCTCCGTGTGAGCAGAATACTAATGAGGCAGAGGTGCAGGCAGGGAGACGGTGAGGTTTCCCACCAGATGGCACAAAGATGAGGCGGACAGCAGGCCTGCACGCAGACTGCATTCCTACCAGATCTGCTAACATTTCTCAGCAGCTTCATCGCATCAGGTGGTATTTAATGTTGCCGGTGGCCGTGTTATTGTTYGTGGCGGCTTCTTTTGTCGGATGAAATATGTTTTATTTTGTACGCAAGTGGCAGCCGCTGACCTTGTGAGTGAACCACAGTGTGTGGTGTCACTCTGTCGCCTCGMGTTTCTTTTCTAGCGAGTCAGCGGCACAAAAATGACAACTTGTTCGCAGCAGACTTAAGATATTAAGGTGGTCCTTCAGGTCTTTTGAAGGAGGATTATGTGAAAGGTTCATAGACTATAAATATCTTACCTGTTGTAGATAGCTCTTTAAAGGGATCCCCTTAGACTTTATTTGATAAACATATATTTTAACTGTAAAACAAAGACTGTAAAAATACTGAAGGATGTTTAGTTTTGTAAATTTTTTAAAATATATTTTAACA
>NW_013952445.1:847691-866549 GCF_001266775.1 Austrofundulus limnaeus
TTAAAATATATTTTAAAAAATTTACAAAACTAAACATCCTTCAGTATTTTTACAGTCTTTGTTTTACAGTTAAAATATATGTTTATCAAATAAAGTCTAATGTTACAACTAATCGGGGATCCCTTTAAAGTACCTTGGTTTGAAGAAATGGAGTTTATGGGTAGGACTGACAACATAGTCTATGTGAACCCAAGACCAAAGAGGAGCTGAAATCTTAAAACAACTGTTTCTAAAATTGCATACAAGTTCATGCAAATAAAAAAAATTTAAACTTTACATTGTAAATATTGCAAAAATACAGTTATTAATTTACATAGAATTCTGTTGTTATTTGCAGGTCCTGGGACACTTCTATTGGGAATACTAAATTTTTTCTGTGAGAATGTAATACCAAACTGATATTAGTGTAAAAATGTAARAATCAGTGTTGGTGTGAAACACTACAAAATATTTGAGAGCAGAGTTGTTTTAAGAAGCAGCAAACCAATTTGGTCCTGACCCCACTGAGACTAGCATTACTTTTCCAATCCAGCCAGAGTGATCTCTAGTTTCAGGTGTCAGGCAAAGATGACCACACACTGATCTGCTCAGGAGGTTTTGGTTGACTCAATGGTTGCAACATGCTCAGGTCCTGGGGCTACAGGAGCTCAAATCATGAGCTGTCCACCTTAAGCTTAAAAATTTATGTATTAAAAATGATTTGTTTCAGTTTTGCTACATATGGGATTGTGTCTCACTGACAAACACCTGCACTCAATAATGTTTCATCTTATCAAAAACCTACGATAAGTCATGCTGCCATGTTATTTTAAAATAGAATAGAATGATGGTAAAACCCCGTTTAAACAAACCATGTGTGAATGAAAGGAACTTAAAAATTTAACATGTTTACTGATGCTTGTAGAGTCTGATACGGAGCTCTTGGATTGATGGGCTTTTCAGAAGGTTTCTTACTATTATMAATATTGTTCAGCAATTTTTACAGATCAAAATTCTTCAAAACAACAAACTGCTCAGACTTCAGCTTTTGGGAAGGTGTTTATTTTTGGCTGATAATCAAGCAATCAAATGCATCTGATTAGCAGCACCTGCAGCTACTGTACTTAGTGTTTTGTTTTGTAATACTGCTTCTATGTCATCTTTTTTTTTGTTAAATAACTTCTGTGTAAAACATTTTGTGTTTTTAATCAGACATTTTTTGTAAAACTTTAGAATTGAAAGACAATGCATGTTTCAGAACTTTGTTTTGATATGTGTTTTGAAATAGCATTACTGAAGTTTTAGCAGTTTTGTTTGATATTTTTGCAACTCTAACTTCCTCTTAAGCTCCTCGCTCACCTGTGTCTCATTCACAATCAGCACACCTGCTTCCACTCACCATCACCTCAGTATTTCTACCACCTGATTTTTTTTGTCACATCCTGCTGTTTGCTCCTAATTACATTCTGTGATTCTGTTTTAGATTCTTGCTCATTTGGCTACTAAAAGTCAACCACCTGAGCCCACCTCCCGCTCTCCTGGACCCCACRTCTCATTTCTGTGACTAGTAAGCAACATATCTGCCTCTCTTTAAAAGCACCAGTAATTATTTATTCAGCCTTGTAAACGACACAAGTGGCAATTTTAATAACATACTTTTAGCCCATGTTYATTTTAACAAGACATCTTGCATTTATTGCAACAGCGTGGCCACAAAGTCAAAACATCCTGGGGCTATTCTGACCAGGCCTGCAGTCYAGACCTGTCACAAGGGAAAACATTTGATTTTTGATAAATAACTCAAAGAAGGTCTTAAACTGACGAGTAACCAAAACCTTAAATGTATCAAATTATTAGCAATTTAATATAATAAAAAAAAACATCAAAATTTCAGCATCAGATCTGTTCTTAATGTTTATTAAAAATAGTTMATCTTTTTTGTAAATCGCAACATTCTGTTTTTAGGGAGTTTTCTTTTTTATGTTGAAGCAAATCTCACATTATTTTTTTGTTTCCATGTAAGATAAAATTAGCAAAATTGTTATTTTAYATTAAACTTCAACCTGTTCTTGTCTTCTATCAAAAGAAGGCAAGGACTTAATTTCTGCTGAGCGTCGTTTCATATAGCGTGCTGCCTCCAGGGATGTAGAGGGATTAGTGCAACAATGTACAGCCGTTTACACACAGTGAGTTTATCAGAGTGGCAGTATTATGGCCGTGCAACAGTATGTAACAACAATAGTCCATCTGCTCCTCTTCGCCACGAGGCTGCCCAGACATTGCAGGATAGAATTAATAGACAAATGTTCAGCAACAACAAAGCCCATAAATTTCACACGTTGCTGGCAAAACAGCTTCTTCGGCGTGACCCAGCGAAACTGAAAGATAAATAAATGTTTCTCATTATTTGGTCATTTTGTTCCCATGAAAACCTCAAGGAAATGCTGTTAAAGCTGCGAACAGGACGTTTAAAACACACCGAGGAAAGACATGATTTGCAGCGTCCTTCCCTTCGTTGCAAACAGACGAGATTAAAGCGTTGGAGAACCGACAGGGTTGTTTTTACGGGGGTTTGAAAAGCTACAGTTTAWGGATTTTGAAGCCTCTGCTTGTCATTAAATGCGTTATTAGGAACCGCATCACATATATTCTTAACGAAGTTTGACGACGCGCTCGCCTAATGACCGGSCCCAGACACGTTGACGAGGGAGAACTAATTAAAACGTCTTGTAAAATGCTTTTTCTTGGACAGCGCTGCATCCTGAAGCTCTGACAGTTTAAATTTCCTGCTTGTGAAGCAGTAAATTGTTGGTCGTCAAAAAAAAAAAAACTCACAGCGAGAGTAACGTTTGACATGTCAGAGGCTCTTTGAATGGTGATCAAATGGGAGCTTGTGGTTTCATCATTTCTGAAGCTAGGTAACGTGTGGGATATGTTCTTTCCATTTTCAGCATAAAAGGATACACACGTAGATTCTAATTGTAAAAAAATGTAAAGTTTTACTGGTTCCAAAAAACAAAAATGAGGAGTTTTGAATGTGTGCATGTTTAGTGCTCGGTTACACATTCTTCAAAGTGTGAAATCCCTTCTCTCTCTCTCTCTTTTTTTTAGAAAGGACATTTGGTGGGGAAAAAAATAGAAAACTTTCTTTCTGTTCTTGGAACATCTTGCATGTTCTGCTCTTTGAAGTTCTGTCCACAGATTTTCAATGATTCTCAGGTCAGGGGACTTTAAGAGTCATAGCAGAACTTTGTCAAACTTTCAGCTTGTGCCTCTCATGTTTTTCATTGAAGATTCTGAGGCGTGTTTAGGAGCTGTGCTCTGTTGAAGAAATAATCTTTTTGAAAGTTTTTTTTTTTTAGTTTGATAAGTTTGCTGCCATTAAATTAATACATGTTCCCTACCTGTGAAATATTGAGTCACTGGCTGCAACATAATGTGCCTGTCAGCTGTTTTATTTATTAAATGCATAACTTTTTAATGCTAACACATCTTTGCATAATTAGCTTTTAGGTCCAACCATACACGACTTTTTCCCCAAAATGCCATTTAAAAGTTTAGTGGAAAAGACACTGCACAACAAAAGTCAGTAAGTTTTTTCTTTTAAATCCCTTCTTTACAAATCTAACTCTGAACCTTGTCTTCCAAAACCTCATTCAACCGTTTTTATGCAACCTGCCACTTCCGATTTTCTTCATCACCTTACAAACTTAGGAAAACTGCTGCCTGCAAAGGCTTTGTTATTGAATTTTAATTTTCAAAATGTCAGGCAGAYACTTAGAATGGCCGGAGCTTGCTGATCGTTGGAACAAGATCTGAGGATTCAGTTTATCAACAAGGGTTTGAAATTTGCATCACCCGGCCTTTGCTGACTAATGCATGTCTGACATCTTTGATAAATGATACCTTAGAGGTAAAAAAAAAAAAATCCTTTGTGATGCTCAAACATTTACCTGGTTAACCCTCCTTTTTTACTGCTACATTAAATGGTTGTGCTAACTTTGCTTATATCATGRTCTGTGTTTTCATCTTTTTCTAAGTGTTCAGTGTTTCCCCTTGTGTCTTCCCCAGGTGTTTCTTGTTTGTCCTCATTAGTTTGCCTTTTATATTCTGTGTCCTGTGTTCAGTTTGCGTCCGATCATTGTGCTGTGCTGTGTGTCTCAGCCTGTGTGGTTTTGCACGTCTCATGTTTTTTGCCACGCCACGTCCTGCGAGTATTTTGAGCTGCCGCGTCAGCATTTTAAGACGTCTTGTTTTTGCACCCGAACTTTGTTTGTGCGCTGGGTCGATCCTGCACTTGAAACCTGACAGTTTATCGTTAAGCTGTTTTGTGTGTTGGTGTTTGTGAAGTAATTCAATACCGTCTGATGAATACCGCAATGATTTCTCGTTAATTAAAGCAATCGCCTTTTCTCTGGCACTTGTTTAGCTAGCCTTTAGCTTAGCCTGGATGAAGATTTTTCCCTGTTTCTCTATACGTCAAGCTTTTTGATTGGCAACTAAGACACCAGACTAACACTTAAAGCTCTGTTTTTCAAACTAGGGCTGTTCAAAGAGCTATTGTCAAGAGTAATAGGCAATAATTTTTATAAAACACAACTTCAAAATATCCAAACTGTCACTATAAACTGGGTCATGGTTCATGTTAAGTTAAAGTTGAATCTGGAAGCTCAAAACCCCGTAAGAATAACAGAGAAATATATTTTCCTTATTGAACAGCCCCTGAAACCCCCGTTATGCTACTGACAGTGTAGGTATGATGGCGACACGACTTGTTTTTCTAAGTAATAACCACCACACATATAAACCCTTGGGGGGAGGGGGTTATGATTGCAGGGCCACCAGCTTTAGCCACAGACTGCAGCCACCAGGCTGAYTCAGGGGTCCCAAATCAGCCTGCAAGACAGATTGTGGTCCTGACCCGAGACTCTGTTTTGGTCCCTGCTATAATCAGGATGTTCCCCATGCACGAGCTGTCAGGATGCACATTTTAGTATTCTGCTGAGCTCTGCTGAGAGTACAACATATACTCTTCTTTCTGCCTGAATTAAAGCGGACAGTAAAACTTGGACGGATAATTTGCAGTTGATGGCGACAGAAAAACCGAGAGAAAAGGGTTTTCTACTTTCAAATAACCAAAGCTGTTTGGTTTGAAGTTAAAAACGGAGGAGCGTGAATTTTACCTGGTCTGAGCTAGGAGCTTCTTTCCAAGGTCATATGAACATGTAATTTTTTTATTGTAAATATTTATTGTCCTCTGTTCAAACATTGTTTGTGTTTACAATATTAGATTTCTGTATGTGCAGGTAGGTCTGCGGTCAGTGCTGCAGTCTTGTGATGTTAAGGTTGTCCGAAGGTTTTCCAAATGTCGTGTGCGAGTTCTCTCACTGCGGCGACCCCTGCTGAAGGGACCACCCAAAAAACAGACATTACATTTCCATACGGGGACAAAATGTGAATTTTTCACTGAATTTCATATTTTACATCTCAGTGACCTGAAACTAAATGTCAGAGATTTTTCTTTTATATCAAGGCTATTTTTAGGTTTTTGTTGATTTCAAACACATTCATGTTATGAAACCCTTTTTTCAGAAAACATCTTATTCAATTTTTGCCAAATAGTTACCTGGAAAGGTCATCCTTATGAAAACATTACAGAGTCAAAAAAAACAGTGACTCCAAAAAACAGCAAATAACATGAGTTGTTCTTCTTTGTCTTTTTTTTTTAAACCAGAGGAGCCCAAAGTGGGGTCCGCAAGCCAAATTTGGCCTGCCAACCATTTGATTTGGCCCACCAACAGTTGCCAAAGTTACAAGGTTGTAACTTGTTATCCTWTAGGTAGAAACAAAGTATTTCCATTGGTCAAATGACTACAGTGGTTTGCAAAAGTATTCATACCCCTTGAACTTTTCCATATTTTGTCACATTACAACCACAAACATAAATATATTTCACTGGAATTTAATGTGAAAGACCAACACAAAGTGGTATACAATTGTGAAGTGGAAGCAAAATTTTACATGAATCAAAACATTTTTTACAAATAAAAAACTGAAAAGTGCGACGTGCAAAAGTATTCAGCCCCCTTTTCCCTGAGTGCAACCAATTGCATTCAGAAGTTGCCTGATGACTGCTAATGACTCAAAAGGGTCCACCTGTGTGTAATCTAATCTCAGTACAAATACAGCTGCTCCGTGACGGCCTCAGATGTTGGTTAAGAGAATATTGGGGAGCAAACAGCATCACGAAGTCCAAAGAACACACCAGACAGGTTAGGAATATGGTTTTGGAGAAGTTTAAAGCAGGCTTAGGTTATAAAAAGATTTCCCAAGCTTTGAACATCTCACGGAGCACTGTTCAATCCATCATCCGGAAATGGAAAGAGTATGGCACCACAGTAAACCTGCCAAGACAAGGCCGTCCACCTAAACTTACAGGCCGAACAAGGAGATCACTGATCAGAGAGGCAGCCAAGAGGCCCATGGTGACTCTGGATGAAATGCAGAGAGCCACAGCTCAGGTGGGGGAAACTGTCCACAGGACAACAATTAGTCGTGCACTACACAAATGTGKTCTTTATGGAAGAGTGGCAAGGAGAAAGCCATTGTTAAAAGAAAACCATAAGAAGTCCCGTTTGCAGTTTGCCAGAAGCCATGTTGAGGACACAGCAAACATGTGGAAGAAGGTGCTTTGGTCAGACRAGACCAAAATTGAACTTTTTGGCCACAATGCAAAACGCTATGTGTGGCGGAGAAAAAACACTGCACATCACTCTGAAAACACCATCCCCACTGTCAAATATGGTGGTGGCAGCATCATGCTCTGGGGGTGCTTCTCTTCAGCAGGGACCGGGAAGTTGGTCAAAGTTGATGGGAAGATGGATGGAGCCAAATACAGGGCAATCTTGGAAGAAAACCTGTTGGAGTCAGCAAAAGATTTGAGACTGGGGCGGAGGTTCACCTTCCAGCAGGACAACGACCCTAAACATAAAGCCAAAGCTACAATGGAGTGGTTTAAAAAAAAGAATATTCATGTGTTAGAATGGCCCAGTCAAAGTCCAGACCTAAACCCAATTGAGAATTTGTGGCAAGATCTCAAAACTGCTGTTCACAAACRCTCTCCATCCAATCTGACTGAGCTTGAGCTGTTTTGCAAGGAGGAATGGGCAAGAATTGCAGTCACTAGATGTGCAAAGCTGGTGGAGACATACCCTAAAAGACTTGCAGCTGTAATTGCAGCAAAAGGTGGCTCCACAAATTATTGACTCAGGGGGGCTGAATACTTTTGCACGTCGCACTTTTCAGTTTTTTATTTGYAAAAAATGTTTTGATTCATGTAAAATTTTGCTTCCACTTCACAATTGTATAACACTTTGTGTTGGTCTTTCACATTAAATTCCAGTGAAATATATTTATGTTTGTGGTTGTAATGTGACAAAATATGGAAAAGTTCAAGGGGTATGAATACTTTTGCAAACCACTGTATATAAAAGGGCTGTATTGAAGGTAGTTTTCAGTCATGGTGCTGACATTTCTTTGATTTATTAGGATTAAACAAGAAACATGAAATGACAACAAGAAATACTTAGATCAGATTTAACCCCACATGTAGGTTTGCACACTTTATAAGGCCACAAAAACTCATGTTTTATCAATTTATGAAATGTCCCATGAGTTTTTGCTACTTGAGCGTATGGCAGACTTTATCCGAGTGCACAGACTAAAACAATAGAGGGCCATTGCACAGCTTAATGGTTAAAAATAAAGAACTTTACTGAAAAAAGTATTTGTATTTTATGTATTATGTAACTGCATTTGGCCCGCAGCGATGGATAGATTTTCTTTTTGGCCCCCTCGGGGAAAATGTTTGGGCACCCCTGGATTAAATTGAACTTATTTGATGCTGTGTCCCATACGAGACGAGTATCTGTCCCTTCACCCGTCAGTTAAAATAGAAAAGTTTCTGTTCTGTTTTTTATAATGGTAAAAGATTTAACTTATTAACTCAGTTGTGGCTCTTCCTCCACCTTGCATCACCTGCCCTGCGCTGTCCCCATTCCTCACCAGCTGCTCTAATTGCTCCGGACCATTTAGGCCAGAATCCCTTGCCATTTCTTGTCAGCTTAAGTCTCACTGTTGTTATAACTACGAGCTATTAAGCGTGAATCTCTGATTCTGAGATCCAGTCTGTGTCCGAAGCGATGCCGGCTGTCTGCGCCTGCTGCTCAGCTTTAGCAGGTTTTCCCCAGCAGACCTCTGTCAAAACGAATCTGTTTCTCTTTGTCCTTATCTGCAGCTAACCACCTCAATTCCCCTCTATTCAACCCCCTCATGTGTTTCATGCTGAGCTTCAATTTTCTGTCATCTTAACAGCCTCAGAGCCAGTATTTGTGGGTATGTCCCAGAATTTGATGAGCCTCAATGGCGCTATCAAAAACCCTATGACAAACAAAGATGTAGGCTGCTAGTCTTAGAAACTATGAGAATAAATAGACTAAATGAAACAAACACAGTGCTGGAATTTCAATGTAATTTAGATCTATGCTGTACTTGGAAAATGAAAGTGCTCATGAGGGCTTTAGGGTACTCAGCAGAAACATTATAAGATAAAAACATGAGTTATTTATGACATATTAAATGTTTCCCTAGTTGATTGCTCAAATCATAACTATTATTTTGTGTTTTACAAGGTTTTTTTTGTTTTGTTTTGTTTTGTTTTTCCCACATAGGAAAATTATTTGTGAGCTAAAACCACCATAAATTATGCAATAAATTGTAGGTTTACCAGCCCAGTGGGGGAGTGAGCAATGCTCTGCTTGATCAACAACAAGAGAAATTATTTTTATTTCTTAGGATTTTTTTTCTCCCTCGGTGAAAAGGAAAATCACTGAAGTTAAAAATGTGAATCACTATTTTCTTACTAAGAATAAAGCAAGAGCATCTTTAACGTCGCTCATTAAACATTCAGTATGTCCAGAACATAGCCAATTAAAGGCCAAGCATGCCATGAAGGAATACATATCACTCGCTGCTTTTTATGAAATATTTTAAACTAAGATTATCTTATGTTGAGAAGTATCAGTGTCCTCTATTGTATGTGTTCTGAATGACTCTCAGCTACAACCACGCCAACGTTTGGTTCAGTCTTTGTAAAATAGGCTGAGTTGTAGCCATTTTTGGGTTTCTTAACATCAGTTAGCTGTGGTGCAGTCTTGAATGTGGTTAAAATCCATCCCTTTTTAATTTGTAAACTTTAAATTTATGATTAAATACAACAAAATAAGTTTTAAAAGTGAAAGATAATAATACTCGTCCGGTCCCTGAGCTGTTGGCTTTGAGTTGAGTAGTCCTGTAATGTTTCAAAAAAAGATAGCATTGACTATAAACCATAAACCATATCTCCCATAATGCATTTCGGTTATGAGTGGAAATTCCATGTCGGAAAGTGGGAGAGTTCAGAATTCAAGACAGCAGCTACTCACCACAGCTCAGCTCTGAGTAAAACTATTTTACTTTTACTTTTATATTTGATAGTATAGTATAAAAGGGCATGTTCAAACACTGTTTCCATGCACAAAATACCAAGCAGGACTCCATTATTGTTTGTTAGCTGTGCTCAGCTGTAGCAATAAGACAAGGACTGTTCCATGTTTAATCGAAGTTAAATACAAAACATCAAAGTTATACAACAGTCCCTTTGATGTGAAATAAGTTTGACACCCCTGTTATAGATAAATAAAGGTATTTTTTATCCCTATCTGGAAACAAAATGACAATTGGACAAAACATATTTTTATTATGTAAAATATGAATCAAAGTATACAWACAAAAACTTAAAAATTCATAAAACCAACATTAAAAATGTACATGTATGCAGTATGTCTTGCAAAAAGACGTAAAACAATTTGCAGAAGCAAACTTTATTTTAAAGTAAATAAGTTTATTGTGGTGTTCTTCAGTTACATTTTCAGTTTAAATGAACTTTTCTGGGACACTCATTTGCTGCAAAAATCAAACCTGGTACAGTACTGACGGCCATATTTTGAAGCACTTTTAAAAAACATGAACTCAGCTAAAAATGTGTTTTATATGACTCTGTGGTCGATTATACTCAACAAGCTTAATGTGGGTCAGACAGAGGTCTAGAGCTGTCTAAAGAAAGATCATCTCGTATGTGGATACAAAAAAGAAAAACATGCCTTTTTATTTATTTATTTTATTTATATTTTTGCTTGGTGGATTCAGGATTTGAGTTCCCATAACCAAAGGCATCTGACTAAATATAATGTTGAGTCTGTTTGTAGAAAGGCTCAAGAATAAGTGAAAGCTTCTCCTTTCTTGTTGGAAAAGGTCAAGCAGAGAAGACAGCTCCACGGCCACTGCTCCGTCTTTTCATGTGTCCCAAGATTGTCAACATTACAAGCCTCTTCTCACCGCATTTTGACAGAATGTGCTCCAAAAACTCCCCTTTAGGAATGATCAATATGACAGATGTGCTGCTTCCAAGCAGGTGTTATTGAATGGTGAAGGTGATTGGTGCAATGGGATCACTTTGGCTGGAAAGAAAAACAGCAAATGACACAAGAGGAAGACAAAAATGACAGCTGAGACTTTAAGTGCCTGTCACATGCATGGATGTAAAAGCTGTTGATCTTGTAGTCAAAACTACAAAACTGCTGCTGTTTCTCCTTGAGGAACAAAGGAAAATTATCAAGGTTCCTAACATTGCTTCTGAATTTACCCCTTCGTTTAATAAAGTAAGGTTCTGTGAAAAATTTTATTTTCAGCTAATATCTTACCTGCAGTGGTGGGCACCAGCCAGCTGATGCGCAAATCCGCTAATTGCCGACGTAAATATTTCATTTGCGCTTTAGCAGTCTTACTAATTTTTATAATTCATAAACGGATTTGCACTTTCTAAAAATAAAATGCAGTACCGCTACTAACTAGGCTAATTATCTACCAGTCATCATTATCTTGAACAGCAGAAGGTATGGCTGTCAATGAATCACAACACACATATGTATCCAACAGCAGCCCTCCCAGATAAACACRCTTATTGAGAAGGTATACATCTTTGCTGACTGTTGCTTTCGGTCAGGGTTCTCATTTCCCACAATGCTTTGTCTGCTTACGCAGCATGAAGGCAATGGCAAAAACAGTTAACGTTTATAATCCATACTAAAATTTTGTATGTATTGATTTATTTTACTTTACAATGAGAGCTCCTTTTTTTAAAAAAAAAATTTAAATGCTTGAGCTCAATACTTGATGTAATTGGTCGAAGCAACGGGGTTAGAGACGCAGAAATGTTTTAAAGATGTTATGCTGGTGAAGACTGACATCTAGTGGTCAGCTGGAGCAACTACATGGAAAACTTTAAAATCCAAGCTCTTATTTTGAAGAGAAGATGGTTTCCTGTACTGCGTGCTTTCGTTTCCCGTCACAAATCAAATCCGTCATGTACCCAGAATGCATCGCTTCAGTTTTCCTATAAACAGTTTTAAAATTACTTTACTGATGCTTCTTTAATGAAAAATCAACTTCTTTAATGAAAAATCAACAAACAAAAGAAAATGACAAAGAAGCAGCCGAGCTAGCAATCCTCAACAACCTTTTAAGTTTTACACCAGGAGCTAAAGGTCTGTTTCAGGAAATCACATCCCCAGCAATTGGTAGTTGAAGAATTAAGTTACCAAAGAGTTCATACACTGCTAGTTGGCACTGTTGTGCACACATGGAGTGTTGCTGGCTAGTAAATGTCAAATTGAACACGCGCTTTAAAATTAGCTTCCGCCAGCTTTCTATTGCATAAGTGGTTTTGAAGTTGCGGATCTAAATATTTTCATAAGCGCTTTAGAAATTGTGGAGCTAATTTCTGAATTAGCGCTGCCCACCACTGCTTACCTGTTGCAGATAGCTCTTTGAATGAGTTACGACTGGGGGTAAAATTGACAAGCTAACAGCTAACATGGATTGGTGCCATCATGAAATAATTCTGATCTCAAAGATTTCTTAGAGCTTCAAGCAAATGATATTTTATCAAGGTCTAAACACAATCTCACCCATTACTGCAAAAAAAAAGTCAAAAACAAAACATATATAATTAAAACCATTTAAACTCCATTTAAAAAGTCAAAATAGTTGAAAACCCATAGAACAAAATACAAAGCAAGCTAAAGGGTCCATGCTCGATCCGAAAAAAAAAGTCTACATGTTTGTTTGACATTTGTTTTCTCACACACCTTTATAGCCCCTGAGCCACACCCCAGTGAGCTCCTGGTAAACCCCTCCTGCTACATCACTTCAGGGGATTTCTTCCCACTGGAGTCTATTATCTGAAAAAATAGTTAAAAACACCGATATCCACCATTATTTTGACTACAACTGTGTTAAAACAAGACACTTTTTGACAGACACATTCCTCTGTGAACAAAGTCTGTTTTGTCTCCATCCATGGCTTTTTGGCAATTTGACTATKTTTACAAATGTCTGCTTCTGGGTACAACAGTCAGATTCTGGAAGATGAGTTGTTTAAGCAAAATGTAGCATCCGAGCGCTTTCAGAATAAAATAAAATAAAAACATGCTCAAGAACATTTGACCAATCACACAATAATGTCTTAAGCGGAGGGGGTTGTGACAATAAGGTGTTGAATTATGGTTCAAAAGCAATGTCTGACTTTCATTTGCTCATTTTCATATATTTTTTATTTATTATTACTTTAGTCAAATTCTAGTTATTTCTGTGACCATTGTGGGTTTTATTTCATTAAATGAGGGGTACCAACAGTTTTATCCACGTGTATGAAAGGTGCCGCCCCATCTTCCCTTTGTATGTAGTGCCTGTTCAAAGCAACAAAATTCTATTTTTTTTTTTCAAAAATTTTTTTAAATTGTTAATGGCCTTGTTTGGACCAGTGATCACCTTTTCAGTCTGCCCTAAATTTCCTTCTATATTTCTTCGCCTGTTTAAAAAGCCATCTACAACAGGTAAGATATTAGTTTTTTCTAACCTTTCCCGAAGCCCTTCTTCCAAAGGTCTGAGCTTCTGCTTGAAGGAGAGCCGCAGCACAGTGCAAACCGTGTGAAGGGGAAAATTTGGATGTTCAAGAAGGATATGTTGCCGTCATAAATAAAGCAAGAGCCACACCATGACCCATTGGTGTGAAGTACCTGAGGAGAAAAGCTTCTGCTTCTGAAAGCCACTGTCACGGCGAATCAATCAGTCCAGGAGGGAGAACAAGAAATGCCACTGAGCAGGAACTGAGTGTAATCATGCAGCCCCTGGATGGCGCAAAAGAATACGTGCCAGAGCATTGTGTCCCACGGCATCTTTTCCTTCACTTTTGACAGAGACACACACATCAAGCACAGTGGCAGAACTCACACCTCTTTGTACGGTGGAGTTTAAATCTGACATGCACCACAGTCAGACACTTAGTTGTTGGAAGACAGATTCTCCGGCTGCACGTATTGTGTTTTAGCAACTTGATGGACTTGGCTTAGAAAAAAAATGTCTGCAAAATAGCAATCAAAAGTTTTCTGCTCGTGCCAAAAAAAATTAAAACTACTTTTTTTCCCCTCTCTTGTAACTCTTTAAAGCCGAGAGTGTAAAGCAAAATGTCTGAGGTGAWTGTTTTAGTTAAAATGTGGTAAGGCAGGTACGAGGTGTAAATCTGTCTTTCTGCCTTCTGAACTCAGGTTGTGCTACTATTTCTCGGAGCCAGTGGGGAAAAAAAATACTAAACTAGTTCTCAGAACACAGTTATTGTCAGCTCATCATGTTGCAAAATCTTCTTTGAAGCACAAGTTTGATCAKTTGTCAGGTTTACAGCTTCTTTTCCCCCCTTTGCTGCCACTGTGCAAGAAGCTACCATAAAGTGCAAATTCAGACATGATACTTCCAACTCACCAGGAAAATCAGTCGACTGAGCGTGAACCGAACCCTGAGAGACAGTCGTAGAAGAATAAATATGTCACGCATCTTGTGTTGCTGTCATCAGACAGACGCTGTCAGCCCAACTAAACTTCAATTCTCGGCTCAACTTTTTGTTCACAAGACAACTTCAGATGAGTCACAGTCAAGTTTAAGGTTTGACTTTTATTACCTTTTAATAACACATTAATTAGACACTGAAATAAGAACTCTGCAGCTTTGTCTCACACTGGGAATTTTGGCTATATTAAAGTACAAAACATTACAAAGCTCATAAAAAAGCAAAAATATTGTAAATTATGAATGTTTTATGAAAGTTGTAATAACATATGTTTTGATAAACCTTTTGTTTTTAATGATGTGTGTGAACTGAAAATACTTTGTGTTACGCAAAAAAAATCAGTTTTTGAAAGTGGGAGAGTATTATGTAAACTTAAATTTTGAGTTTTTTATTATGTTATAAAGTCATTCCCTCATCAAAACTATACCCAGAGTGTTGCTTTGATTCATTCAAACGCATGTTTGAGAAATCCTTCAATCTCCTGCGGTGGCCACGTGGAGCTGCTTGCTCGTACCAAGCAACACCTATTATCTACCCAAAGATCTGTCTCCAGCAGAGCTGCTGCCCCACAGAGCACCCCTCCACCAAAGCATTGTTGTGAAAACATGCTGAAGTGGGAGTGTCCGAAGCRGTAGGAAGTTCTTAAAGAGACAGAGGCCAATTTCAAGGTGTTTAAATAGTCTATGATGCAAAATCTAATAATTTTTTTGGTATATACATCACTTATATAAACCAGGGGTTCTTAAACGTTTTGGTTCTGGGGACTCAAAAGGGGGAAAATTTTCCAAAGGCACCCCCCCCCCATACCTTAAGATTAAAAATAAATTGCTGCCATTTTAACCCCTAAAGGCCATGGGAATAATAATTATTTTTTGTTTGATTTAGTATGTTTGTTTTACTTGTACATTATTCCACATATGCATTAAAAAAATAAAAACCAAAATCAACAACTTCTTGTAATTATTTGAGGACCCCCAAGCCGCAGCTTGCGGACCCCTGGGTGACCTGGGACCTCAATTTGAGAACCTCTGATATAAACAGCTGAAGGTAATGGTTATTTAATTGTGGTATAGAATTGAACTATGTGCCTGGAAAATATATATAACATCTTCTAGCTCACCATCAAAAAGTGTTTTTGTAGATAATAAAACCTTTACTAATATGCAATATATTGTAATGTTTAGGGTAAAAATCAAAGGACACTTTTTTTTCATAAAATCAGTTTAAAACTGTGTACACAGACTAAATTCATGAACTTCTAAGGGTGAAAAACTGTAACAGTTTTTGTCTCTTGAAGCTGTCGTATCTTCTGAAGTGAGTCTATGTGGTTACCTCAGACTGCTATCCTGGTTGTTCTCGCTTCGTTACATCTTTAAGATGCTTTTTGCACTCATTCATTACTTTAACAAAAAGAAAGTCTWCTTTGCTTTTAATGGGGATGGAGAAACTGATTTTAAACACAGTGGACAGCCAGTCAGATGCMCTTTTTACCTGTGCTGTCACTCACTGGAAAAACAGGAGGTGCTTCAAAGAGACGGGATGGACAAGTTTGGGAACCACCTCCATCAGCGGCTCCCGTGGGTCCGGCAGCTTTTAGCTGGACGTCTCTTTCTCCTGATTTGACACACTGAGCTCCATCACTGATCTTTGGAGCTTAAAATATACAAAGTCGAGCCTCTGGTGACTTCCTTTAGTTTTAATGCTTGTATTCGTCTGCCTCAGAATCACAGGATGAAGTTTGGCACCATCAACGGCCTCAAACTTTCAAAGCTGCTCTCTCTGAGTCTTTCTGCAGGCCTGTCAAGTCCTTATCACTCTGCATTGATGTGATCGTGTTGTTCTGCTGAAGTTTGACTTTTTTAAAAAGATTTGTCAGTAATGCTGTGCCAGCAGACCTGCAGAGACCCGTTCAAACAGAACAGTGCTGAACAAAAGCATAATGGGCTAGTAGACGTCTTTGCTCCATTAACTTTGCGAGTCTTTTGTTGTTGTATATCTCAGTTCACAACAACAAAGATAGTTAAAGTAATGATAAAGGCAATTAAACACGACTGAGTGAGTGACCAGTGTACAGATTCTTAATGGGATGTCTGTAGTCAAAAACGTGCTTTTTATTTATTTAGGAATGCATGCATTTTTAAAGGCTTTTTGAGTWATATTTGACTCTTTTTATTTAAAAAAAAGAAAACAGGAGAGCAGGCAAAGAAGAAAATGCTTTCATGTGTTCACATGGCATCAGTGTAAACCTTAATATATTCAATCAAGACTAAATAAATGGAAGTTTTCAAAGAACGTGCAGTCAAGTTTTCATTTTGCAGTTATCTTGATATCCGTTCAATGTTTAAAGTTGAATTCACTGATGAAAATGCGTTCGCCACCTCCTGTTGGGGATAATCTAAGTAATGTTCTGAGTTTGTCACTCCATACGCAAGATGGAGATTTTAATATTCAGGCACAAAATAATTCTCCCAACCCACTGTGGCTGCGTCATGCCATTGCAATAACCGTGGGGGTTGTTGACAGACATGAAAGGCAGCAGCGTGTGCTTATTTTCCAGAGGAAACTCAATTCCTGTCCTACAGAGCTACAGATGAGAGCAGCATCGAGACATGTGTGGTATGCTAAATGAGTGCCGGCGTTATGGCTTACTTAGACGATGCTTAGCGGTGTCAGGACAGAAAGCACACCCTTTGCATTCCGATGCACAGATTTACAATTAATCTGTGGACGGACCCTCGAGCACAATGTTGTGGACCCATCTGGACAATGTGGACCGGTGGAATGGACTCAAATAAGCTGCAGCTGATTGTATGTTGCTTTTAATGGATGCAGCAGAATGACCACATCATAGCCCACAGATGGAACATTTCATGTGATGTTAGAGTGACCTTGCTTCATCCTTCATGCGTGGCTTACCTCGGAGACACCGGCAAGGCCACGAGGTGAAGGCTACTAAAATATTCAGCAGATCCACGAGGGCATCAGGGGGTGATATCACCACAAATCTGTAGAAAATGTTTAATATCGCCCGCCAGTGCGCAGGGCTATTCAACTAAATTGCTCCTGGGGCCAGAGTTAATGCATGCCAGCAGCACAGGGGCCAAACATTCAGCATTTAAAGTCATTATGTAAATAAACGTAATGTTATGCATATAACTACTGTTCCCTGGAGGAAAGGAACGAGGTACAACACATCATGTATGGGAACCCACGCCCCTGCGTGTCCTGGCTGAAGCCACCTCTAATCACACCTTTAGGCAGGTGACATGCTGATGACAGATGTCAGGCTCCGCCTGCACATATATATATATACTGTCGCCATCACAGTCACTCCTTAGTTCGGTAACTGCTCTTCACCGAGTCCAGCTGTGCAGCAGGGCCACCATGTGTTGTTCCTCGTTCCTTTCCTTCAGGGAACAGTAGTTATATGCAYAACATTACGTTCCCTTTCAGTCAATTCACTCGGTACAACATCATGTATGGGACATATATAAACGCCCCGCAGAGCAGCACCAAACTTGGGTCATAAGAACATGCTAGTGCAGCACTTCAGATCCAGCAGAGAACACAGAGTGAGCCACCGAAGGGGCTGTCACATCTAAGCGATAAAATTGAACAAACGTGTGCGGTGAAGACCAGCTGGCCGCAGCACAGATGTCACTCACAGGTACCCCTTTAAATAGTGCCCAGGATGCTGCTACACCCCTGGTGGAGTGAGCTCTCACACCAGATGGGACTGGGAGACCCCTGCTGCTGTAAGCTAAAGAGATAGCCTCCACAATCCAGTGGGAGAGTCTCTGTCTGGACAGAGCCCTGCCCCTGAGTGGGTTAGCAACACACACAAACAGCTGATCACATGACCTCACCTCCTGTGTGCGGTCAATGTAAATACGCAGTGCACGTAGAGGACACAAAGAATGTAACCTCTTCTGTTCCTCAGATGCAAAAGGGGGAGAAAAAAAACTAGAAAGCTCAATAGACATGGAGCTGTAGTTAGAAGGTATCACCTTAGGGAGATACGCTGAGTTTGGATGCAGAACCATYTTGGAGCCATCAAATGAAAACTGAATACAGGAGGGATTCACAGACAGAGCATGGAGATCCCCGACTCGTTTAACAGTTGTTGGTGCAAGAAGCAACACAACCTTATATGAAAGGGACTTCAAATCCACAGACTCAAGGGGCTCAAAGTGGGGGTCACAGAGAGCCTCGAGCACCACAGTAAGATCCCAGGTAGGGATACTGGGCTTAATAACAGGCCGCAGCCTACGGACCCTCTTCAGAAAACGCACTGCTAGAGGATGAGTACCTGGCGGAACTCCATCAAAACCCACATGGCAAGCAGAGGTAGCTGCCAAGTAGACTTAATTGTGGAAAAAGCCAGACATTTATCCAGCAGCTCCTGAAGGAATGTTAAAACATCCACCATAGAGCACTGAAACGGGACAATGTGCCTAACCTCACACCACTGCTCAAAAGCGTGCCACTTGCCACCACTGCCGGGGGAAGACCTCTGGTTAGCAAGCAGGACCTTTCAGCAAGTAGGCGTGCAGCCTCCACAATTCTGGGTGTGGGTGAAATATCCCCCACCCCCCCACCCCCCGCCTGAGAGAGGAGATCTTGGCGAAGAAGAAGTTACCAGGGCTGAGCAGCCAGCAGGCTGATTATCTCGGCGTACCAAGACTTCGCTGGCCAATGGGGCGCCACCAGAATCAGAGATAGCCCCTGTGGACGCACCCTCTCCAGTACAGGCAGTATCATCTCCACTGGGGAAAATGCATACAGCAGTACGTTGGGCCAHGGGTGGGCTAGAGTGTCCACCCCCAGTGGGGCGTTCTGATCCGTTATGGAAAAGAACAGAGGGCAGTGGGTGTTGGCCC
>NW_013952445.1:867267-869393 GCF_001266775.1 Austrofundulus limnaeus
TTTCTGTGGCGGTGATGTAATGCACACAGCCGGTGAGAGCGGGACCAGCGCTGAAACGGTGCATTTTTAGCAGCCGGAGTGGTCCTACTGCGATCATCGAGGCCATCATGCCTAATAGTCGCAGAATGGTCTGAAAACGCTGTTTGCGTCCCAGTTGAAACTGAGCGAGGCAGCGGTGAAACGCAGCTGCTCTGTTTTCTGAGAGACGCGCTCTGCCCGACAGGGAATATATTTCTAACCCGAGGAAAGAAAACTGCTGACTCGGAGTCAATAAGCTTTTCTGAAAATTTACAGAAAAACCCAGAGCCTGAACGTGCGACAAGACCTGAGACAGATGTTCTGTAGTCTGCTCCTTGGAGCTGGCTATTAGTGCCCAGTTGTCCAGGTACGCTAACAGGTGGACTCCCTTCTCCCTGAGAGGAACTAATGCTGCTTCCACACGCTTTGAAAAGGTGTGGAGTGCTAGCGACAGACCAAATGGCAGTACCAGGTATTCGTAGGCTACGCCCTCGAACGCAAACCTCAGAAATTTTCTGTGGTCCGGGTGAGTCGCTACATGAAAGTCAGCGTCTGTTAAATCGATGGTTGCAAACCACTCGCCCGGGCWGACAGAATGTAGAAGTTGCCTGAGTGTTAGCATTTTGAACTTGTATGTTCGTAGAAATGTGTTTAACACTCTCAGTTCCAGAATCAGAAGAAGGCCCCCATCGTTTTCGGACGAAAAAATAACGGCTGTACCAACCTTTGTTCATGTTCCAGGCAGGGACCACACATATGGCACCTTTTGCCAGTAACATGTTTATTTCCTCTCTCAAAACCACGGCTGCTTTGATCCCAACAACAGTGTTTACCACGGTGTTGAAAGGAGGCGGACTTATGCAAAACTGTAGCCGGTAACCCATAGCAACAGTTCTTTCCACCCAAGGGGATGGTGCGCATGCGCGCCAGAGAGAGAGTGGCATCGCTAGGCGACCAACTTGTGTTGGTGATGTGCTGTTGCCCTCTGTCGAATGAGAGCCTGACTGACTGTCGCCCTGTGAGTCTGACCTCGTTAAAGAGAGGTAACACAGGACTCTCGGGTGATACCAGAGCTCCGAGCTCCGCCAGAGACGTAGCTTGGTATGTCTGGAGCATGCTAATGGAGCTCAGACCGCGAGCAGTGGTGGTCTGAGCCTTGTAAAATTTTTCAAGCTGCGCAGCAGAAAATCTACACAGAAATACTGCCCATAAMCGGGTACTGTGACACGGGTGGACAGAGGTTTGCTCCAGCAGGACGTCAGCTCCGAGACGAAGTCTGGGAACATGGGAAGACGGTTTTCACCGCTGTCGGTTCAGTGAGGAGAAAAATCCCGCGAACCACGACGGTTTTTGTTCTGAACCGTACGACGACATAAGGAGAGAAAAGACGTGTCCTCCTGGTCCGCCTCCGCAGCAGCGGGGCATCTAGACCGGGCCGGGGTCCTCGTCGTCTTTCAACAGATGAACATCCAAGCCAACATAAACGGCTAACCCCTACTGTACTCTGCTCAGTCCGCCCAGCTGGAAGCGGGGACTTTGACCGACAAATATTCCTCGTCAGACTCGGACGGAACCGGGTTACTGGACTCAGAATGGAGTGGGTCTTTTCGTGAGACCACAGTTTCGCCCAGCACTTTTTCTAAGGACTTAACCCATCCCTCCAGGGTTGAGCGACGAAGCTGGCCGCGAAACGCACATGCTTCGGGCTCCKCCAACGCTCTCTGAGTGTGAACGACCCCCAGACAGACCGGGCAAGACTCGTGCTGGTCCCTCTCATGGAGCAAGAAGCCGCGCCCACAGGGGCGACCGATGACCTCTGCTCCTTGAGGGGAATTTGTGCTCATCCTGAACCACAAAATATTCTATTTTGTTGAAATGAAAGGCTACTCAAAGCTAGCGCTCCGCGGGCGGACACACTTACCTATAGGCAGTGGTGGCCGACGCCAACAAAAGCAGTTAAGCTAACTTTAAGAGCCTTCCAACAAACAAAGCTAACTAGCAGCAGCTAACTAGCTAGGTTGGGAGAAGTGGGGGTTCTAGCGAGGTGAAGAGCAATAGAACTAAGGAGTGACTGTGATGGCGACAGTATATACTGTATATATATATAT
>NW_013952445.1:870242-874501 GCF_001266775.1 Austrofundulus limnaeus
TTTTTAAACCAATTTTATTTTCATTTTCATAGTTTCATCTTCAACTGCTTGTAGTTATAACTGTCTTAGATGTTCATAGAAATGTTTTTTTTACCAGCTTCTAGCCATGATTCTGATGTTTCTGTAGATGTCAAACATGTCTATGTCGAACTAAAAGAACTTATAGTAATAAAAAGTAAAAAACCTGGGGTTTGCGCTTAAGAGATGAATAAACCAGGCCAAAATTTGATCGCACACAGGCCAGATGTGGCCCGCGGGCCGCCAGTTGAATAGCCAAGTCTTGGCGGCATTAGGAAGAGTTCAAAACATTGCATGTGATAGCACATAAAGTCATTCAAAATGGCTTAAACTCCATCCCTAACAATAGTATTCTGCACCCACAAACCCTTTTAGCAGGCTTTTTTCTTTTTTACAAAAATCAGATTCTATACATGCCGCATATAAGTTACTGGCATTGACCCAGAGTAAATCTGAGCATACAGTATGCCTGATGGCAGTATGACTAATAGGTTCTCAGATCAGTGTTCAGATGATCCACAAAAAAAAGTGTAGTTCTTGGATTAGCTCTGGAAACAAAACGGCTACAGTGTTCCTCAAAAACGAAGCTTTGCATTGCAAAAAAGACCAAATGTCACCAGCCTACATGCAGCCATTCATTCTCCGTGAATCCTTACATAAGAACGCTCACTTCAGTGTGGTGTGTTATCATATTGCACTACAAATCACTATAGCAACGAGTGGATGGTGTGTGGATATAGAAATAAAAAAAGGTGCAAAGGAGACAATTAGGTCATGTGCTTCACAACAAGTTACTGTCAAAACACCTGCAGGGATGTTTTCAAATTAATCGTAGAACAAAAACACCCATAATGTCAAAATAAAGAATTTGCATGCCTTGTAGGAATGTCTGTATTCCTCATTGCCTTATATGCAAATATTTAAACCGAGACAATCTGAGTACGAACAAAGAGCTGTTCTTGTCAAAGTTTGTCAGTTTTGTGTATCTTATGACATGTCACAAAATGTGCTAAAACTCAGATCATGTGTTGAGAATTACTCTCCGCATCAACATCTATACACATAAAAATCACATATTTTTATTTACCTCCTTTTAACATTAGGTTACAATTCATGTTATTAACCTTCAGTATTTTCTGTAAACATAACTTTTTCACAGAGATGTTGCTTTCACTTTGTAGATGCATACAACTTTGAGTTTTATGCCTAAAACAGTGTTCATAGAAAAATGTAAAAACATAGGTATTCAATCTTTTTTTGTAAAACTGCATGCTTACGCCCTGTAGAAATCTCATTCGTTTTGAAATTGTACACACATATACAAGCCTTACGATAAAAGAAAATGTTTCTCTGATACTGAATAGACGTGGCCATGAAYGCAAAAGAGGTGTTAATGGGACTCTGAGACACTCATCAAAATAACAGGAAGTCTGTTTTTTTCCCAAAACATTGTAAAAACTTTAAAGCTGAAAAAAAAACATATTGAATACAACACAGCACATGCAGGTGTGTAAATGAACATGTTCAGTAAAATGTTTTTGAAAATAAAAAAGATTCAGATGTAAAATCCTCCAAAAAGTMTCTCAAAAGATGTACGTAAGTCACCTGGTAAAAGCAGTCACAATATCTGGAGAAAACAAATCTTGTTTTGTGGTGATAACGAGTTAATTTCTGTTGGTATCTAGCAGCTGCTGGCTGAAGACACTATTGTCTCCATTAAGGTTACAACAAAAAAAAAAAACACTCAAATTTACGATGTAGCTTATGTGTAAAAATCTCCACAGGGACAGTTTATAAGCTGATAACGAATATGATTGTGTGAAACAGACATTTTTTATTATCTAAAATGATAGTGATATTTAAGTAAGATTTAATAACTCAAGATTGTCATCATCTGTGTTTATTTTCCTTAGTTTTCTAGTGTTTTTTGTGTTCCCCTGTGTATCTTTCCCCTGCTGTCATTCCTCCAGCCCCGCCCTTGCTCACCTGTTCCCTCATGTATCTCCCCAGGTGTTTTGCATTGTCTCTTAATTTGTTTATATTATGTGTCCTGTCTTCAGTTTGTCCGTTCATTGTGCTGCTTCCCCTCAGCCTGTGTGGTGTCCTCCTGTTGCCTTCTTGTTTACTCCTGAGATCTTTGTAAGTGTTTATGTGCTGCTCCAGCAGCCCATCTTTGTTAAAATTAATTCTTTTTTTTTTTGAACTTTGGAATTTTGCCTGCGCCCTGGGTTTATCCTTACCGACACCTCACAAAGATAATTAGAGGATTTGTATTTTTCTCTTAAGAAAAGGAAAGGATTGATTCCTCCATAAAATCCTATATTATAACTAGAGAAACAAACRGAGATAAACTTAACTTCAGGATCTCAAGATAACTTCAGGATAATGTTAGCATAAATGCCTCTTAAAGGAGACATATCATGCTTTTAAATCTTTTTTTTTTTACTTTTAAATAATTTAGTTGGGGTCCATATTACATATAACTGCAATGCCTCTTTCCCCTTTTTCTAAGACATGTCTCAGATCAACTCGTTTTGATGCTGTGTCTTTAAATCCATATGAGGCGCTTCACACCCCGCCCCCCCTCCAGCTTCCAGAGAAGTTCATTCCARTTTGATAAAGGGTATATAGCGGTGCAGAAACTTAATTTGCAAACTAATTCAAATATGTCAACAACAGAAGACTTGTCTATCCAGCCTTACGCGTTGGAGCCAGAGTCTGACCCAGAGCCAGAGGAGAATGAAGACCACCAAATTGTAGTTGGTAAAAACAGACCATATTTGGTCACAAATACTGATATAATGGTTTGTAAAAAATAATAGAGAATAGGTTGAACATGTTGAAAAATATGACCCAAACAGAAGATACTTTAGCAACACCAGGAGAGATTAAATTCAATTTTTCTGCACTCCTAAAATTTCAAGTACACAACAACATGTATTTATTGGCTAAAAATGTAGATTTTGCATAATATGTCCTTTTTAATAAATTTGTAAAAACTAAAAGGTAGAATTTTTTTTATATTTATAAGTATTTTTATTTCTAGTACAATCATTGTCACTTTATCTACTGTTGAGTCCTTGTTTTTTCTCCCTACTACCTGTGTATTATTAGTAATTAACACACCTGTTGTCAGTGACAAAAAAAATAAATTTTTATTTATTTATTTATTTTTTTTTTTCAGATTTTTGTCAGAAACGTCCTAAATCTCTTCGTATTCTGTGCTCATTCCTACTATGTTGCCTCGTCAATGTCTTGTTTCACCAAAAAGCGTGCCTCCCGCCTGCCTATATTTTCGGGCATTGCTTCAGCCACTCGGCATAAATTTTCACAATGACAGAACAACAAGAGGAGGTTACGCAAGGCCACGATGAAAAAAAAAATCCAAGACAACTGAGGAACATTTGAAGGTAAAGCTCTCTTTGTGGCCTGCAGTGAACCACTGTTAGGGCTGCCTTGTCAGGTGCTGAAATGCCCTTGTCACAGTAAGTGGCAGAACTCAGGACACTTAACATTCTTGCCCACTCCCTTGGCAGGTGCTTGGTGTTTTTTAATGACATTGTCTGCTTCCTGTCAAGTCAGCCAGGGGCAGATATGAAGGGGAGGGAAAGTCACCTGTAGAAGGATGCTTGGCAGGGGGAACGAAAAAATGCAAAAAAAAAAATGCGATGAAGGGCAGTCAAAGGGACTCGTCTGAGATTTTGTCTTTTTATGAGCGTGCCACCATTGTGTGGGTGAATCATTGCAGAGGCACTATGCATTGTACACCGTTAACCCCTATAGACATGTGAGCATTCACTCGGTTTATTTTGGGCTTCCATTCGCCTTGGATCATTGGAAGCATTCCAGTACATGACTGGAGCATCCACAGTTAAATCTGTTTAGATTACAAATATTTATAGACAAAAAATTGATAAAAAGTTGACCAGGGGTGGACGGTGTATGTCTGTGATTAAATATAAATGTTTATTGATACTTTGAAAAGTCGGTGGGCCATTTTTGCTTCAATTCCATTCAGGGTAATCTTTAATTCAGACGAATCTGCTCCCCTCAGGCAGCAGTCTCTCCTCTCATGGTGATTTCTTTTTAATTTCTCCTTGATGGTCACTTTTCAGAGAACTTTCTACAGGCTTGAGAAATGCCTGCCAAGGTAGAGCAGAAATTAGAATGTGTGTGTGTGTGTGTGTGTGTGTGTGTGTGTGTGTGTGTGTGTGTGTGTGTGTGTGTGTGTGTGTGTGTGT
>NW_013952445.1:880175-883944 GCF_001266775.1 Austrofundulus limnaeus
GTTTTTGCACTGCAAAAAAATGAAGTGTTGGTTTTACTTAATCAATTTATGTCAACCAGTACCACTAAGCCAATTGAGTAAATATAAAGTAATTTACTCAACTCAGTTCAGTGGAACCAGTTTGGTTAAGTAAATTCATCACTTAATTTTTTTAGATTCCGTGTAAATGTACTTTTATCCTCTATAGCTCCAAGGGGTTTTCTTGATGTTTTTGCTCAAAATACCATGTCGAAATGTAATTGAGTGCCTCTCAGCATTCACAAACTCTACTTAAATAATCATAGTATCAAAATAAAGCTAACACTTGAGAGTTCATCAGAAGTGTAAGTATTAAAACAGCTGCCATCATTTCAGAGATATTGAGGATGGACTTTTTTTCACTTACACCTGAATAATTTTTGCATTAGACAGTATTATAACCCATTTAAAACCATGATGAAAAAGGTTAGAAACCCCAGGAAACATAAATCTTGTTGTGGACGTTATCTTTGCAAGGACTCATGGTGCTAAAATTAACTGGAGCAAAGTTACACAAGTTTTGGTAAAGAAATAATTTTGCATTTTGTCATTTAGAACAGACCATTGGTACAATTAATAAAAGTTAGGAAATCTTAATTTTTTGATTGCAAAAGTTATTAATTTTTTTCTTACCTGCCTGAAAAGACTTGTTATTGAATGTTTGTTCTTTTGAAAAATTATTGAAACATTCTTTTGTCACCATATATATAAAATATTGAGAAATTATATTTGACTCCCTGATCCACCCAAAAACAAGTAAAAAAAACTTTCAACACACTTTACAACATATTTTAGTATCCATAACGACATGTCTTAAAAATGTCTAAAATCTTTGTTTTACATATTTGCAATGACACCATTTTGTACATTTTGTTTCCTTTCTGATTCAACTGATTTACATTTGAATTGTGTTTGGTGGATGTACAAATAGTTTCTATGAGCTTTTAGCCAAGATTCTTAGGTTTATTTTAATACCAAACATGTTCAGGTTCAACTGACAGATCTTAAGTTAAAAGAAATAGAAAACAGGAAAAGCAGTTTTGTGTGGGACTCAAGATTATTATTATTTCCCAATTTATTGAGAGCATTTTCATGATTTTTCCTCAAATAATTTCCTTCTCAGTGAAATACATTTTTACAAAAGACATTTTCTGTTCGGGTGTTTTTACATTTACTTAGTTATTTTTTTAGTACTTTGTACACCTCTGATAGTTGCAAACATTTCTTTGAAAAAGGAAAAATGAGTTATACAGATTTTTACTTTTATATACAAACAACAAATTGGTATTTTCACAACCTCAGGGCAGAAAAGGTTATACCCCACCACCACCAACTGAACTACTACTGAAGTCACTCTGTTAGCGAAATAGTCAGACATTAATGAAATCCTCAAAAAGTGATCATAGGACATTCATCTACAAGTGATTAGCTTTTGAAATCAACTTCATTGAAGTTAATTCAGAAAAAACTGAATTGACTAAATACTTGGGTAATTTYACAAATGTTTAGCTAAAACTTGGGAGTAACTGAGACTAATGCTCCAATACACATTGCTTGACATCTTTATTTTACACGTATAGACTATCTGCAAACTCATGTTTTGAAATAAGCTTTTAAAAAGAGTTATATACTTGTTACAGCTCCAAAACACAAGTTCAGCTTCTAACTCTGCTCACAATCAATTGTAATATTGATAAAAAGCAACGGTGCAACCTCAAAACTAGAAATCAACCCACTGTAGCTGGAAACTTCATGGATAAAGAACCCCTCATCTGTGTGTGCAGCGTCAGWAAAAACAAGCTGCTGCCGATTGATCCCAACATTGTGGGATGTGCTGGTAAAACACTGACAACAAAAGTTTGAGCACAACCCAAAAGGAGTTCAGTGAACCAAGAGGGTAAATACAGCAAAACCTCTGAAAACTTGTTAGTTTTTAGTAGTGAAAATAGTCAAGAGATCTACACAAAACTTGTTATCAATACTTAAAATGAAACAAAATGTAAACATTAGATTGTGAAATACTTAATTTTTTTTCAACTGCAAGACTCTTGTATGAGTTTTGAATGAATATGAGGTGMATTTAATACTGAAGCTGCTACAAAGCAATCCTTACTGCTATATTTCTCTTTGGCCCATTCCATTTTACTCCTGGGTAGAGCTCCTATACAAGATGACAAACGGTGACAAATTTACTGGATGAAATAAAGCCGGCAAAACTCAACAATATCAATATTTGTACACCTACGTACTGTAATAGGTCTTGGCAGATCCAAGTCATTTCTCTCTGAATTYCTTCATGGTTTACAAGGTTAAGTGTTGACACGTTAGAAATAAACACTGAAAGAATGAAGAAAAGGAGAAGCCACCGGCGACATGAGGCGGAGAGGGACCTGGGAAARGATGTGTTTAAAAATGAAGGAAAGGGTGAAAAAAGGGGGGGAGGATCAGAAAGTGCTGGCAGATTTTATAGCTGGGCAGAATTTAATGGGATGTTCCTGGAGACTGTAAAACTCTCAGGAGCTGCTCTGCAAAGGAGCAATTCCTTAGTTTGTCTTTGTAGTGCTTGAGTGGTTCACTTTTTCTGCTAAATGCGTCGGGCATTTCTCATAAACCGGGATGTGTGTTGCAGTGAATATAATTAGACATTCAACCCATGGGAGACTCTTAATACTTTCCAAGTCAGTCTGCAATATAACCAGATTCTAGAAACCCAAGATGGGGGGATTGTGGGGTTTAAATAAAACATTTAAGAAAGTGATTAGAGCAAATTGGATCTGTCGTAAAACTGCAGTGATTTAAGCAGTGATGAGGTATTACAAAACTGAAGCTCCACATCACACATCCTCACTGTCAGTGAAGTGTTTGTTTGGAAATTTGCATTCAAAGCTGAGGGCTGTAGGCGTATGTTAAAWGATGTAGCTTCTGACATGCAAAGGTAAATTCATAATTTGTGTGTGCGTGTGTTTGTCTGTTAGCAAAATATCTCGAGAATCACCGGATGAAACTTAATGATACTTTCAGGAAATAATAAATGGATGTACATTTATTGATTAATGTTTGAATCCAACCCAACTCATGGCTAATAATAATAATGGGAGTGCTTTTATTTTGAAATGCCACATCAGATGTTGCTCATAATTGTTGAGCAACATCTGGAAGTCTACTAAAATCAGCCTGAAATTAGAGCAGTCTATTACAACTGGTCATTTAGTTGCAATAAAGACAGCAACTTAGGGGCAGAAAAAATTCCAACATAAGCATTGGAAGTTCCATTATTTTGAAATGCTACATCAGATGTTGCTCATAATTGTTGAGGAACATCTGAAGGTCTTCTAGAGTTAGCCTAAAGTGATACCAGTCTCTGATACCTAGCCATTTAGTTGCAATAGAGACAGCAACTTAGGGGCAGAAAAAGTTACAATGTAAGTATTGGGAGTGCCATTATTTTTGAAATGCTACATCAGAAATTGCTCAGAAATGTTGAGGATCATCTAGAGGTCTTCTAGAGTCAGGCTAAAGTGAGAGCAGTCTCTGACAACTAGCCGTTAAGTTGCAATAAAGACAGCAACTTAGGGTAACATTAAATGTACTAYGTCAATAATGGGAGTGTTTTTATTTTGAAATGCTGCATCAGAAGTTGCTCAAAATTGTTGAGGAACATCTGGAGGTCTTCTAGAGCAGTGGTTCCCAAACTTTTAATCTTCTGACCCACAAAATATCCGTGGCAAAAACTTGTGACCCCAAATATTAC
>NW_013952445.1:887981-889125 GCF_001266775.1 Austrofundulus limnaeus
GTATTTGTGTAAACACCAGTAGTTTTGTTGGTTCAATTATGGCTTCAAGTCAGTTTCAGCTTCAGCTTTTATTTTGAAAGCACCTTGCAAGCGTGATTACCGTAATGCACAGAGTTTATGTGCACAACAAAGCTGACTGATTGAGTGCTGGCGCCGCGGCATGGAGGCTAGGTCTACTGCAGAGCTAGAGGGGCAGCCGGTACCGGTCAATGTCGGAGAAGGTGGGGAACCGGTCGGGGAGCTCAGCTGGTCACTTGTCGAAGGTGACTCCAAACAAAAAAAAMCAACGATTAGCCTCCAAAATGGTCAACATTAATAATGAATTACAATAAACGTGGAGCTGGGGGTGTTGTTTTTAGCCTGGATTACTAACTAGCGATAGCCACTAACAAGCTAGCTGCTAATTAGTTAGCATTGGCAACGAGCATGCACAAAGGACACATCGGAACAAACTTTATAGAGAAAAAGTGGAGTTTGACAAGCAAGACGTGTCCCAAAAATTACGTTCAGTATCTCATTAACTGCATGAAGCGCTCACCATCTGCAGATATATGAAGTTTGTGAAGAGTCCAGTCTACAGTTAGCAGCAGCCAGAGCGATCGCCTCCATTTACCCAAACCAGCTTTACTGGTCCCACTGCTTTGAGCCACTCCAGCCGTTGCGGTTCTTCGCTGCTCTGAAAACTGGCTCAATATTTTTAACTTCTCCTGGCACGCTGCTATCACTTGTAAAATCTCAGTAAATCAACTCGCTCTGAACCTTCGCGCATCTGTGAATAACGTCATCCAGGGCGGTTCGTGTAGCTCCACTGGCCAATCGCGACTGCTGCACGCTTCGGCACCTCCACTCCCCAAACAGTGTCGGCACGCGGTGCTACCTCTGAGGAGGTTCCAAAAACCGAGCCGACAGTGGGTGGGTGCCGATGGTGGAAAGACCAAAAACTAGTGTGGAGTAGGGTGGAGCCGAACAGAACCACATAGGTGGAAAACCGGCTAAATACACTCTGGCTGTGTCCAAAACGGCAGGACGGGTCCTCTGAAGGTCGAATTTGTCGGCCGCATACGTCACAGCGCYGCGACGAAGGACGTCCAAAACGGAAGACTCCTCCGATGCGTCCGACAAATACGTCCTTCTTTTTCCCCGA
>NW_013952445.1:889864-926752 GCF_001266775.1 Austrofundulus limnaeus
CCACCGAGACCGGGGAGTCTGGGTCCTCCGGAGGACCCGGCCTGTCGTTTTGGACACAGCCGCTATTTCTCCAAAATGAGGTCACTGTGAGTTATCTACAACAGGTGAGATGATTATTCTTTTTAACCTCTCCGCAGAGCCCAACTTCAAACAATCTGAACTACGTCTTTAAGCCGATGGTCTCTAATTTACTAATATAACCCCCCACAGCTGTGTGAGAAGCAGAGGGCACAAAGCCCATCAGGAGGATGTGAAAGCCTTTTAAAAGACAACAACAAAGAAAGCAACAGAAAAAAAAAAGCAGGAGGAAACCTGGGCCATGAAACGCATTTCATTTTGCTCCGACGCTGAAACTCTTTCAAGGGTTTCTGTACAATTTGTGCCATTTTTTGATAAATTTGTCATGTTCTTCAGGTGAACTTAGAAGTCATCGGCATCAAAGTTTCATGCTAAGCGTACAAAACGCTAAATGTTAAATGATGTGCGATGACATGGAAAAGATGTAAACTACTAATGACACGCAACATGGCATGTTATTAATAAAACATCTGGTGAAACTAGGCTATTCTGGTTTGTTGTGTCTTTGGACACTTGACTTATTTTGTCTCCTTTTTTTTCTTTTTTCCCTTCACATTAAAGCGTGGAAGAGACTAGCATCGAGGCGAGAGAAGCATCAACGAGCAAAACATCACTTTTAATGTGACGATTGTCATTTGTTCACAATCTGTGTTCCTCACAACAACATACATGTTTACTTTTAATGTCTTACATCCAAACAAACTCACCTGCGTGTCTTTGCTCCTCTTCCATCATTTTCAAGTTTAGATAAGAAAATATCTTTTCCTCATGTTCTTTATTTAATTTGTTGTTGACATTTCTGAAATAAAACAGTAACCAAAAGACTCCTATTGAAGCTAAAAATAAAATAAAATTGCAATGCTGGTTTTGAGTGGTAAGTTGGACAAATTTATGCAAATTAATGTGAGTGTAAACAGAAGGCTTTTACCAATATAAAAAAAATACAGGCTCGGTTGCATGCTTGTTTTTATGTCAAAGTCTGTTTTGCTCCGAGACGTCTTCTTATACAAACAGCGTGTTTGTGAATTTATGTGAAGTACGCCCATTTTAACCACACTTTCTTTCCCTCATGAATACCAAATGAAGTGTAAAAAATCCAGATGTGTGTGTTTTACATTTGAACACGTCGTCGTTACATCAATTTTCTGCTGTTTCATACCAAATAAAGAGCACACATTTAAAGTTGCTCCATGTGTAATTCAAATGTTGCTATTTTTAGTTGAACGTTAACAAGCTGAACTGCCCACTTCTGATATTTTCAGGTTGTTTGTGTCTGTTCAGACAAAAGCTGCTGAGCATGTTAGCAGATGCAGATGCTTCAGCAGCTGTTGACTCATTACTATGGAAATGTAAAACGCTACAGAATTAGATGAATGACTCATGGTGTCCAGTGTTTTGTTTTTAACGTTCAGATCATGTAGTCCGTGTGAAATATGATGCGGTTGAGTTTGGCTGCACAATGGCTCAGTGGTTATACTGTTGTCTCACAGCAAGAAGGTTCTGGGTCGAAGCCCCCAGGTTGGGTTTGGGGTCTTTCTGTGTGGAGTAGGCATGTTGCTTTTGTGTTTGCGTGGGTTTTCTCTGGGTATTCCAGTTTCCTCCCACAGTCCAAAAACATTCATGTTTAGGCTGCCCTCAGGCCTCCTTTGAAAAAAAAAAAGATCTATGATCTCAGTGGGATTAGTTTGGTTAAATAAAGGTTAATTGTTCTTAATTTGAACTGGATTTGTTATTATGTGGAGAAAATAGTCAGTTTGGCTCTGACTAATCAGTACGAAAACACAATCAGTTATTTATTTATTTTATTTTATGCCTTGGATTTTTTCATTCTTTATGGAGGACTGGACACGACATAATTAGAAATATATTTTTTTCCAGATGTTTTAAGACTAGCTTTGTTCCTCACTGCAAAACAAAGCCAATTACTGCAAGGTGTTTGATTCTGACTGGATTGATGAGTTAACAACTACCAGGTAGAGCCAAGGACAAAGTGGAATTCTGCCATTTTAAAATAAAATTTAAAAAATTCGTAGCGGTTCCAGCAATCATCCATMCATTTTCTGTACACGCTTCTTCCTTTTCAGGGTCGCGTGGGTCACTGGTGCCCATATCCAGCAGTCACAGTGCGAGGGGCGGGGTACACCCTGGACAGGTCGCAAGTCCATCACAGGGCCTTCCAGCAATCAATTCTATTTAATTGTAGTAGTCACACACACACACACACACACACACACACACACACACACACACACACACACACACACACACACACACACACACACACTTATATGTACAGTATATGTATAACATTTAACTCCTTCAGGACATTCCAGATAGGAATTTTGTGTTTTAGCAATTCGTACTTTTTATTATTTTTTTAYAGTTTTTGTTCTCATTGAAAATGAATGAAGCTGTCTTCAACATCCTTATTTTTTTTTAAATAGTTACTGCACTTTTCACATTTTTTTCTGTTTTAATTTTTGTTTCCTTTTTTGTGCTTCTATCAGCTTCTTTTTGCTAATTCTGCTTGTTATGCTTTTATTTACTGCTTTTTTATTTATGTTTGCGATAATTTCATCTTCTTACTGCTTAATTCAGCAAACATGTTTCAGGTTTTTAAACTACTTTCAGCTACTTTAGCTTTTTTGGCTATTTTACAACTTTTTGCAAAATCTTTGTACATCTTTTTTTTATTCTGCTACATTCTTTCAACATTAAGTATTTACACTTTGCTTCTCTAGTTTTAATTGTTTATTAAATTGCAATTAAAAAATTTATTTCCCTCCTAGAGTTAACACCATATTTGAAAAGCTGAATTGAAGTGTCTGCTAGTTGGAGTATCACACAAAGTCAACATAAGTGAGATGTCACAATCACAACCTATGCTGCTCAAAATGGTGTTACAGAAGTTATCAATGGTGTTGCAACATGAACATGAAGAAAAGAGCAGCTTTTTAAACCAAACAACTCTAAAAGCTCTCCGAGGGTTTCAAGAGAGAGCTCCCCAAAGAACAAAATACCTTGAAAGACTCGACTGGGGGGAAATACTAAACAAAGCCCCACTTCAGAAAAACAAACTTTTCCTTTCAGGTTTAATGTCTGAAGGTAGCTCTTTCCTCTATTTTCCAGGGTAATTGTTCAGATTCTGTTGTTTCCTTCTACCGCGAGTAACCGTTTGGATAAGGCACAAAAAGGCTACACCAAAAATACAAGAAGCAGKTTGAGATTCACCGGCTCTGAGCACTTTCCTGCTGTTTTAAACRTTTTGGTCACAAAAGAAAAGATGAAGTCTGTTTTCTTCCTGTGGTTAATCTGTGAAGATGTCTGTCTAGACTGGAGCACTTTGGACCACAGTTCAGATGTGTTCATGTTGGTTTTGAACAAGCATTACAAATTCAACAGGAAACGGCTCACCTCAGTGTTCACCCAAGTCTCATCAATAAGTAGATGGAAACCTTTCACATCAGGTCTCCACGAGCCAAGAATGATACCCAAAAGAATTTATTTATGAGCATGTGCTGTTTTATTAAAACAGAACACGCTTGGGTAGATGTACTAGTGAAGGCACTCCGGTGTTCTACTTTTTCCAGATGTGCAGGTGGAAACAGTAAGCGTGTATGCACATTGTTAAAGGAAACTGCATTTCAGGGCTATAAATATTTACATTTTTCATGAATTCACTGTAGGATACAGAAACAACTAAACGGATGAAGATAATAGTAAAGGGATGTGACATCAGCTAAATCTCAGTCTGTTCCTCAATTTAAGGGCCCAAAATAAACAATTTGGAGATTTTTAAACTAAGTTTTTCTATGTGAAAACAAAATAAATAAATAAACTGGTTCCAATGAGAAGCAGAAATTCCAGTAAAAATTGATAAACTACCTCAATTGTGCCACTAGGGGGCTTTATTGTTCAAACTCAACACAAATCAAAAAACAAAGAAAAAACATGAACATGTCGGTGAATTTTTTTTCTCACAAATCATTCCACTTTACATATAATATTGTGTGTGTGGGCACATTTTTGCTACATCGTGGGAACCAAATTCCAGAAAAACGCAGCCTTGTGGGGACAAAATGTGCATCGCAGGGACCAAAGCCCGTTCCCCTCGGGTAGGGATATATGGTTAATGTGCTGTATTTAGGAAAAAATACATAAAAGTATCAAAGTCTTTCAGTGTAAAACTTTGTGTATGCGTAGTGTCAATAAATCAGTAAAATATATCTCACAACTTAAGTTGAATGACAACGAGATTGAGATGAAACAAGTCTGGTACAGAAAAAAACATCAGCCCTTGAAGAAGTAAAGACGTTTGATGGGAACCTTGAAGTAGAAACCAGAACAAGACCAGCTTCCCTGCAGACTCCCACCCCCTCTACATACTCCAATGAGACATTGTCCCTAGGACTGAATGGCAAAAAATACAATATATGACGTAAATATATAACATTATATATATAGAAATGCATTTGCATGTGTGACCGCTCTCTAACTAAAGTGAAACTTTGCACTGACTGATTTAGTACCCAGATGGCCAGCCTTGACAGGATGAACTAAACATGTCTTCAAGTGTTTTCACACTTTCTGTGAAATTCCTTCTTTTTTCTACTGTTTAATGAGGTGCTTTGAGCACAATCTYCTCTCCTAGAATATCAAAACTGCATTTGCCAGACGTGTGTGGCTAACTGAAACCACATGACGTATGTGCATCTTCATGGATTGTCRTGTCTCTCTCGATACAGGCAGACCTTGGAGCTTCCTCTCTAACCTAACTGCATCCAAATCCACCGTCATCACTTACCAGGGCAAGGTTYACAGTTGGAGTCTGGCATCCAAGAATCTTGAATGACTGCAGATCTGGCAAGAGACTCTTGTGAAATCACTTCCTGACATTGACTCTGAATATTTTTTACACTAATGTTGTCAGATTCTTAAAGGCTTTGTCTTCACTCCCGTAAGCATCTTACAAAAGTCGGTCATCCTTAGTACTTTTCCTCAGAAAGTTAGAAGATAACCTTCCGTTCCCAAGTTGTTCGAGTACTCTCGACACAAAAGCTGAAAGAGTTCAAGGCAAGATGAGAAAACCAAAGACAGAAGGAAAGACTGTGTCCCTGTTCTTCACCATAATGTAAGCTGACTCACCTCAGATAAAGATGAAGAAAAAAAAGACAAATTAAAATGTAAAAGTTAGACTCTAGTTTCATTTCAAGGTACTTTGCTTCAGTTTTTATGACTAAGTTCTATGGAGAAACACTATAAGCACGTCATTGGTAGTAATCTCGAGTCCATTGTTGCTTCTGCCAGGTCAACACTCGAAACCAGGCAGTGTTTCCCAAAGTTGGGGTTGGGACCCAAAGTGGGGTCCTGAAACATCAAGGTGGGGTCCTGAACAGATTTTCCATTTTAATTACATTTTTGCCTTAGTTGCTTGAAATGTATAAATGTAGAATAATAAATAGTGTTACTATGCCCATGTTTTATTGACCTGATACAAATGTTTATCATCCAAAAATAGTTGTGGGCACAGGTCTCTGCTACTGTTATTTTGTGGGTCTAAAAGTTTGGGAACCACTGCACCTCAGAAATCAATTTAAAGGGTAATAAAGTAATTGGTGATGTAATTTTTCCCTATAGTTATTACAAAAACACAAAAATAAGTATAAATAAGTATTTATATTTGTGTAGCCTTTGTTTTTACGGTTATTAACAAAGTTTTTGTACTCAGACCAGTAATATTTGGGGTCACAAGTTTTTGCCATGAATATTTTGTGGGTCAGAAGATAAAAAGTTTGGGAACCACTGGTCTAGAGGATACTGTGCATGAAATGCCTTTAATCTCTCAATGCAACAAAGGTGTGAAGTTATAGAGCTTCTAATACATACTTTTCCTTCATTGTCTTGGCTGCCAAAAAGACAAACTCCAGCCCAAACAGTATTAATATTATTTTAAAAAATTAAAGCATTTCATTAAAAAAAACAAGCAGCAAATACAGTGAAGCCCCACAAAAATACATTTCACAGTTTGCGTACTCAGTCTTTCCCAAAACCTAACTACTAATAGTTTGTGGTAATCTTTGTAATATCGAGGAAACCAGAAATACATAACAGTAAGGAATGTCTTTTTTTCTCTTGCACTTCTTCGTAAGTTTTCAAGCTAATTTATTAAGAATAATATAATTGACTAACTTTGTAACCAACAGTACAGTATGCCTTGTTTCCACATTCCACCCTGAGTGCAGCATTTCCACCTTCTAAACGTTACCTACAGTACCGTGTGGCATGTAGCTGTAATGCAAAAATTACATTTTTCTTTTCAAAATCGGAGTTTAATCTAACCTGGCAGGCTGAAAACCTCATCAGACGTGAGCTAAATGCAATAATGATTCAATCAGTTTCTCAAAGGGACAGCATTGAGTACTCTTTCCTGTCATTTCAATCAGTTCTGTCTGTGAAAGAGACAGAAGTCTGGATTCTTTTCACTTTATTGAAATAAGTCTGAAGCAGTCCTTTGAAAGAACACAACAAAATTAAAGGTGAGAAAGACACTTTTCATTTAACAGACTAAAACTTTTTTCTTAATGTTATCTGAGCAATAGGTTTTTGATCAGAACCTATAAATGTGACCGTTGCTTTGAATGGCATGCCAGTATTTTAGCAGGAATGACTACATGCTGACAATGGAAATGCATTCAGCTGCTGATGAAAACAGTTCAGCACTAAAGAACAGTCAGAGCTGAATGTGGCTTATGTTCACTCTGGTTTAATCTGGGAGAAAAATAAAACAAACGTTGATCTGTATTAATTGTGAAACTCTTTTGCATTAAAGCAACAATGAAAGTTATTTTAATAGATATTGAGCTAAAATTCAATGTGGTAGAGAAAAACTCTGAATGCTAATTTACAGCTTTGTTTGAAAGTTTGGCATACAAGGCAGCAGGAGATATGCATTTCTGTGATAAAGGTACTGAAATGCAAATGTGGATAATTATATATTTCTGAGGGTCAAGTTACAGGTAATTGTCTGAAGAGGTAAACTTGCATGGGTTTGGTAGAAGCTGAGACTGACCCCTAGCTCATGTACTGAGTGCAAGAAGATTGCATGAGAAACGTTGTTTGAAATTTTATCATTAACAGTTTAGAGTCAACTATGCCTGTTCGCAAAATATCTCATTAACAGCTGGACAAATTGTATTAAAACTTTCAGGAGATAATTATTGGATGTGTATCCACAACTGAACCCAGTTCACCACGTCCCTCAAAAAACACTGTAATTTTGATTTTGATTTTGAGCTAAAATTTGGTGTGATTGTGGTTCATTAATTTACTACACATACTCCAAGTGTTACTTGTTGTACAAGACCTTTGCCTAAGTCTGATAGCACAATACTTGTGTCAGTGGAAAGGGTTTTAAAATAGCTCCTACGTCACTGTGAAGTTTTTAAGATTTGTGCTTTTTTTTAAGATGGCATTCTTCCGAATTTCAATCTTTTCGAGAACCCTCTTCTCAGAAAAAGAGCGTATCTATCTAGGAATAGATCCAGAAAAAAAGAGTGATTCTGCAGCATATCAGTGAAACACGATGGTGTGAAAACTSAAGGCAGTGTGAGCTAGCTAAGAAGAAGCAAGCCCATTCTTTAGAGACATGCTGCAGCCTTTGATGTAAATCCACGCGGGACAGAATTGAGATTTTAGCGAGCTGATGAGCCTTATGCATTCTAATGACTGACGACTTCATAATAACTAAAGCAGTCGATCCATTCAAACCAACTTGACATTTTTTAGAGACACTTTAAGGCAAAAACCAAACCTTCTTGACTTTGCATTAAAATCTTTAGATGGTTTTTACAGTATCATGAAAAAATAACACCAGCTCCCATGCAACATGAAAAGAAAAAGAAGAAAGAAATGAATGGATTGATCAAAAATAACGCTTGAATTTTTTCAAGTTTTGCTTACAGATTTAAAGTTATACCAAAAGCAAAAAGATCCAAACCATCATTAAAACCCATGTTCTGACTGAATGCAAATGTGTAACTTACAAATATGTGATTATTAAAACAGCAAATTTCCAGTTTTGGGGTTGATTTCATTGGAATAACTTTTTTTGGTGACTTGGTCATAGCCCTTTTTTCATCTACAGTAGGGAGCAGAGCACAAAAACACACATTGAGATACAATAAAACTCACTAGAATTAATCCTCCGCCTATCGAAAGTGTAATAAAGTCTCAAGCAGTGTGTGCTTTGTTGTTCTGTGGTGGAGAGAAGAGCAGTTCATTAGCTTTATTTCTGTTAAATTTGCCCACCACAGAGCAAATCAGGCTTTGAATCCGTCGGAGTTGGGCTTGGCGAGGTCTGGCTGCTCATTAATTACGCTTTGTAATGAGTATACAGTAACTGATGAACATTATTATTGTTACATCGGCGAAAACTACGGCTGCGTGTTTTGTGGCTACGCAGAAATGTCAATTCCGGCCTTTCCCAAATGTCACTGGATGGAACATTTAATCAAGCTGTCAGGGGTTTTGGAAATATGTTTCCTTTCTCCTTGAAACATATAAGCTAGGGGAATATCTATTAGGGTCTTAATTGATTACAAACTCACGGTCTAAAATCTCATCTCTCCTTCCATCTCTTTCTGTTTCTCGGCTCTCTTTTCTCACACAGTCAGTGACACGCGGGGCTGAGGCTAGTTTTTTGAAGGGTGAAGAGCAATAATTTAATCRTTCAACCGAGAAGGTTTTAGCTTCACAAGGGCACGCAGAATTGAGGAAGTAAGGAGGCAGGGAGGCTTTTTTTTATGGAGGGTAAACAGAAGTCACACTCAGAAAGAAATTAAACGAGAATATTTCAATGCAGACGCAGAACTTAACATGATTAAAAGGCCCAGCGCTCATGAAACGAATGCATATTGCTGCCGCTTTCAGAGTTTTAATCTAAGATCATCGTATGATGAGGAGCGACGGGGTTAAAATCATTTTGGTTAAACCTAATAAATAATGTTTTGCACTCTTATGCAGTAATGAGAGATCATGTGAAATGTGTTACTCCAAAAGCTAATAATTTGAAGATATAGGCTACAGGCAGATGCTAACTGACAAACAGGACTAAAATTTTGAGCAAACATATTGTGCATTGTGTCACACTGGCAGTGTTGGGGAACAGGTTCAGCTCCAGCTACAAGTTTTAGCTCAGTATCAACTGGCCATGTCATATAAAACCAGTGTTAATGTTTTTAATATGACATTCACATGAATTGCTATGGACTTGTTTTTAATTTAAGCGCTTATGGCTAAAATGGTCTGTTTTCAAGTAGAGGTCACTGGATGTCTGTTTATGTGCAATCACTGCAGAGAACTCTACTTGAAAACAGACCATTTTAGCCATAAATCAAGACAGGAAGGTGCTGGCTGCACGAAACTTGCATGCCATACATTTGGAAAGATGTTTAACAATTCGGCTTGGCCAACAGGGTGCCGCCCCACCACGACTATTTTTGGTACACTAAAATTTTTTTAAAAAATTAAAAAATAAAATGTCATAAATGTTTCGAAAAAATATCGTATATATGTTTTCTGATAAGTAAAATAAATTATTTAGAGTTATTGATGTGTAAACTTCCGTTTTACTCATGAGCTTTCTCGGTTTGAGTCACTTTCGGGTCACAAGCTGTTTGGCGCCCCAGATTCCAATAATACCTATACTTGCAGCTTGCAGTACCCGATCGACACGCCCTGATCGTCACGCCCCCCTATTGACACGCCTCCTGATGACGCGAAGGAAAACCATGCCCCTTCTGTCGAAATGGGAGACGCAAAAAAAGGAAAAAGAACAAAAAGAAGACGCTACGGTGACGATGAAAGCACCTTTTCAATGTGATTGTTTTGTTTTTAATTCTGAATGTATAAACAATACGGCAAAGGTTTTAGAGCTGATGATTTGGAACGAGTGCCTACAAGTAAAGAAAAACCAAAAACACAATGTTTTGCTGTTGAAGGGGCTGTGGATTTTTGTTCAAATTAAATTAATCTATTAGAGTTTAAATAATTCTTATTTTTTCAACATTTGAAAGTCTTAAGGAGGAAAATTCCTTAAAAATGTGACTTGTATGACCCATTTTAAGAGAGCCATCCATGGACATCCTGCCAGAGAGGTTTACTTGAACAATTGAAGAATAAATTATCTGTAGTTTCAGATTCATAATAAAAAAAAACATAGTAATTTCATGCCAAGATATTTAACTGAAGGTGTAACTGAAAAGGGAAGTTTCTATTTCAGATAATAAAAACAGAATCATGTATGAAACCTGAAATAATCTTAATCAATGCCTTCAAGAGTTAAGAAATATATGAGGACCCATGAGTATGTCATTAAAACTCTTGAATGAAAACTAAAGACCTGTAAATCAAAATTTATTCAAATATGGAATAATTGCCGTTCTGTTTCCAGTGAGTTGCACTTTGCAAAATTACAAGGTCCATAAGGAACTCACACACACTGTAATGTTTTCTTGTCAGAAGTATTTCACGACTGTTGTTTTTTATTTGTACTTCCTTTTAGAATGGACGTAAACACACAGATGGGCAGCTGTGACTCAGGAGGCAGGGTGGTTCGATTCCTGTCTCTCTCCTCCTGTCCACATGTCTGGTGGTCTTGGGCAAGGCACTGAACTCTTGGTTACCCCTGATGTTGTGCATCAGAGTGTGAATGGGCTGAGGTCTCTCTGGTGAGCTGGTTGGCACCCTGCATGTTAGTGCCTGGTACAAATGTATTAATGTGTGTGTGAAAGAGGTAATGTTGACTTGTAGTGGAAAATCCCTTTGAGTGGATGAAAAGACTAGAAAATCTGTTTTTATGAATCAGGTTTACTCTGATGTTGCACCGCTGTCTTGTGGGGTACCCCAAGGTTCAGTTTTGGGTCCAATCCTCTTTTTATTGTACCTGTACCCTTTAGGAGGTATTTTAAAATGTTACAGTAATGTGTCCTACCATCTGTATGCTGATGACATACAGTTATACTGTTCCTTTCGACCCTCTGAGTTCTTCAAACTATCTGAACTCATTAACTGTCTGTCAGAAGTCAAAACATGGCTGAACAACAACAACCTGCAGTTAAATGCAAACAAGACTGAAACTCTTATTATTGCCCCTGATGATAAAATCCCTGTTATCAGGCAGCACCTTGCTTTTTTAACCCCTTCAGTGAAAAATAGTCTCAGAAATCTGGGTGTTGTCTGTGATAGTTCTACAGTTATGTCTTTTGACAGCCATTGTAAAACTTTAGTTCGTAACTGTTTTTATCATTTAAGGATCATTTCAAAGCTGAGATCTTTTGTGTCACAGAAGGAACTAGAGGTGGTTGTTCACGCTTTTATTTCTTCTCGTTTACATTACTGCAACAGTCTTTTTACATGTCTAAACAAATCCTCCTTGACTCGGCTTCAGTCTGTGCAGAACGCTGCAGCGAGGTTATTAACAAAGACCCACAGGAGAGCCCACATTACACCTGTTTTAGCCTCTCTGCACTGGCTCCCTGTGACTTTGAGGAGTCATTTTAAAATTTTAGTTTTAACTTTCAGAGCACTTCATGGTCAGGCCCCCAAATACTGGACCTTCTGAAGCCTCTCTGTCCATCCAGGACTTTGAGGTCTTCAAATGAAATGCTGCTGGTGGTCCCTCRAACCCATTATAAAACCYGWGGAGACAAAGCTTTTCAGGTGGTGGCACCGAGGCTCTGGAACGCTCTCCCTCTGTCCCTTCACTGTTCAGATTCTACTGACTCTTTTAAGAAACATCTTAAGACATTTTTTAGTTAAGTGCTTTTTATTGTGTTTTAATTGTTGTTTTTATATCTGTGATCTGTTTTATTTTTTTTATTATTATTTTTGCTTTCTGTGAAGCACTTTGTGATGTTTGTCTATGAAAGGTGCTATGGAAATGAAGTTTACTTACTTACTTGCTTACTTACTTTACTTACTTACTTACTTACTTACTTACTTACTTACTTACTTACTTACTTACTTACTTACTTACTTACTGATAGAGTTTTATTAGATTTATTAAACTTCTTAAGGTGTTTCAAATAAAGTCTTGAGGTACGTGACAAGTTTATTATTCATCATGGCGTGTCCACAGANTTACTTACTTACTTAAATTACTTTATAAGTTCAGTCCTGCTAGGCCCTGTCACACTGAAACATTTTAGACAACTTATTGTGATTTATGAGCATTTTGTTATTACTGTTTCACTCCATTCTGCTCTATATTCCATCTAATTGTCAGCTTTACAGCATGTAGAGGTCCAAAACACAAAACAAGCTTCCAGTATGATTTATTTAAATATCCACCTTCAACTTAGACATCTGAAGTGTTGGCCAAAGTTTTCATAAGTTGACAAAAATGTTATAGTGTGACAGGATCTTACCATATTGAGACAATTTTAGGGTAAATTTATTCAGACAGCAGTCCATATCCATGTATTAATCTCATAAATACTTAGTGAATCAGATAACTCCATTAAGTGAGGTGCCCAGATCACAGATGTTTTCAAGATAATTTTCTTAAACATTCTATTACAGTTTTACAATAATAATAGTTTGAAGGTATTCAATGTATGGATATGTGCACAACATCTGCTAGCAGGAGAAATATTTGAGTCTTAAACAGCACGCTGCAATTACATATAAAAATGTTCCACACACAAATAATGTAAGTTTAAGATGATTTTATTAACACTGTTCACAAAATTTTTACAATTTCTGACCAGAACTTTGTCAAAATTTGAATGTGTTTTTTTTTTACACTTTGCCTCGCCTCATTGCTTAAACCAGACTCCACGTGGTGATCCATCAGCTGCTTCTCACTGAGGAAAAAATAAATAGAAAGTAACAATTAATCACTAAAGAAATTTACACCAAGACACGATTAAAAATAATCATTAAACATATATACAAACATGCAAGTGAATATTTTTCTTTGGCCCTGTTTAACTTACCTGAAATCAAACTGCACTCCAGATTTACAGTATATACTGTATTTGAGTGGCTCTTTCAATGGATACAGTATGGACAGCAGCAAGCACCCGTGTCATGAAGAGAACAAAAGACAACCTTCAATTAGACATCATTGTCCGTCATGTTGCAGGTATCCAGATACAGACCATGGTTTAAAGAAAGACAATAATAACACAAAGTATGTCAAACAGGGTTCCCACACTTTGGTTAACATTAAATTCAAGGATCTTGTGTAGCAAAATTCTATCCATGAGTATGTTATTAAAAAAAAGATTTAATACAATAAAGATGTTATGAAAATTTCATTTGGACATAACTAGATGTGTCCATGCTGCATATATTAGGGATACATACCTGTTTTATGCAGTTTTATGATGCAGCATTGAGTTGCTGAGATGAGAAGTTTGACTTAAGCTAGTTTTAGAATCTAATGTTCATGCCGTATGGCTTAATACTCAAGACACATTTTTAAACTAAAAACATTGTTTTGGTGTTTTTCATCAGACTGTGTGAACACTGATGTGATCCACATATGTGCTGCACATTCAGCCAGCTGTTACTGCGTGTTAGCCTGTCAGTTCTGAAACTGTTGTTCAGTCAGAGCAGATCATATAATTATGTGGTGCTTGGATTCCACAGAGGCATTTCATTTCTACACCAAAGTTATTGATATGTGTCCAAACAATACGTGTTGCTATTGTTTTTATTTGTTTTTTTTTTTCTGTTTATATCTGAATCTGCCTGTGACCGGATGCTCTGGTGCAGCGCTTTGTTTTTGGAATGCAGCGATGTGCTAAAATTAAAGTATTGATCATGTAAATTTAGGTTCAGTGCGATCAGCGACTGACGTTGGACGTTACCATTGAATGTTTCTGAGTCATCCAGGACATGGAAAATTTAAAGCACAAAATAAAGCAACTGGACTTTTATTTTCTAGCTAAAGACACATGGAGATACAGATTTACTGTGCTTGACTTGAGGTTAGTGTCATTATTATAATGGCTCAATCGGCTTAACCCCCACCTCACTGATGTAAAAGTCAGGCCATGCAGACAAAGAGCATGACGAGCTCACATTTCAACAGGCAGGTACTTCACACCTTTGTGGACAAACCAGGACATCCCTTTCAGGAGTCATCAGACTCCAGCCTAATCTACATGTGAATCCAAGGCCTTTCAGGTCCTCTTAGGTGGTTTAACACACACACAGCCTCCTGGATAGGAAGCAAAGTGTTTTTAACTTAGTAAATAAGTAATTTCAACAAGTCTCCACTGCTTCAGATGCTTCTCCTGAAGGCGAGATCCATCGCCAACAAGGCTCTTCTGCTCAACGATCTGTTTCACTCTAAGGATCTTGACTTTATGTTCCTGGTTGAAACTCGGCAGAAGAAAGATGAACACGTCCACCTGAATGAGCTTTGTTTGTCTGGAGACACGGTGCTCGCGACGCCGCGGATGGAGAAGCGGGGTGTCGGCCTCGCAGTCGTACATCGCGAAAATTCAACCTGCAGGCTGATGAGCACCAGTACTTTTACCTCGTTGGATCTTCTCACCCYTTCTACTACATCTTAATTTATCGCACTCCGGGACCTGCTTCAAACTTTCTTAATTTTTTTTTTCCTTTCATAAAACTGGACYGCCTTTTACTGCTTGGTGATTTTAATATTCACTTGATGCGACAGACTGTAATGAAACCATGGAGTTTATTTCTATTTTAGAAAACTTTAATTTGTCTCAACGTGTCTCAGCCCCCACTCACCAAACGGAACACATTCTTGACCTTATCTGCTCTGTGGGACTGAATGCAAACAATGTCTGTTTTGATTACTTGCACATTAGCGACCATTATGCTGTGTTCTTTAATGTAAATGTGATCTCAGAGCCCCCTTTCTCCAGAGAACGACCTCAGAGGCAGATTCTGAGAAAGGATGCTGCTGACAAATTTTCTGCTTCTTTTGACCCCTCCATTCTAACAAATATAACACAGCCAGAGGTTTTTGCACCGCTATTAGACCAACAATTTTTATCTGCTTTTAATAACTGTACTGTCACAGCTACTACAAGCTCTGCTGTTAAAAAGTCTGTACCCTGGATAAATGAGGAAATCCGCACTACTAAACGTGTGTGTAGACAGGCAGAACGAAAATGGAAATCATCAAAACTAACGGTCCACAGACTATTTAAGTCTTACACTGCAGTCCATGATAAAAGATGCCAGGTCAAAATATTTTTGCTCAATTAATCACCCGCTATAAGAAAAATCCCAAAACCTTATTCAACACTATATATATATATATATATATATATATATATATAATATATATATATACTATATATACTATACTACATCTATATACAGTATATGCTGTTAAGTGCCAGGAGGACTGCGACCAATTATACATCGGGGAAACAAAGCAGCCACTGTTCAAAAGAATGTCCCAACACAGACGAGCTACATCTAATGGCCAGAACTCTGCAGTTTTCACTCATTTACAGGCCAGCGGTCACTCTTTCAGAGATGAGGATGTTCTCATTCTTGATAGAGAGGAACGTTGGTTTGAGAGAGGAGTAAAAGAAGCCATTTTTATGAAGAAAGACAGTCCATCATTAAACAGAGGTGGAGGCCTCCGTTTTCAGTTGTCCCCCTCCTACAGCGCGGCTATTGCCAGTATCACTCCCCCCCTGTTAAAAATAAGTGTTAATTAGGTGTCAACGATAGCCAAGTGATGTGAGTATCGGTCACATGGAGGCAGTGCTTAAAAGCCTGAATTTTGCCTGAAACTCTCAGRCTGAAGAAGTCTCTTGGAGGAGAGACGAAACGTTTCATTAGAGAAGAACCCGTCCAGAGGACCTGTACAATTTTTTTTCTTTTTTCTTATTCGACACTATTGACTTGCTAGTCTCGCCGGGCGTCCCATCCCCACACATCTTCAGCTCCCACCTGCCACAATTTCCTCACACAATTCACTGTTAAAATCGAGAACATCCGGAGTAGCATCCCTCTTAATCCAGCTTCTGCTCCATCAGACTTACCCATCAGACCTGATGCCAGCCCCACACAATCGTGGTCTTCCTTTGATCTCATAACCTCAGAATACCTTGGAACTGTAATCCAGAAAATGAAATCATCAACCTTCCCTGCTGATGTTCTACCACCCAACTTTTAAAAAACTGTTTATGATGTGGTGGGGCCCTCACTTGTTGTCCACTTACATCTGGGGATGTGCCATGCAACTTTAAAAAAAGCAATCGTTGAACCCAAATTTAAAAAAGCRGTCCCTCAACCCCTCAGATCTCAACAACTACCGGCCCATCTCTAAATTACCTTTCCTGTCTAAGGTCTTGGAAAAAATTGTATCATTACAACTTACTGCTTACCTGGGTGAAAATAATATTCACAACCTTTATCAATCAGGCTTCCGCAAATTTCACTCCACTGAGACCGCTCTCCTACGTATATCAAATGACATACTAATGTCTGCTGATAGTTTCTTCTACACCGCTCTRCTCCTATTAGACCTTTCCTCTGCCTTTGACACTGTTGATCATACCATTCTACTACGCAACCTGAGAAATATAGGGATATTGGGTGCTGTATTGAACTGGTTTAATTCATAACTCTCCGACTGCTCTTTCTCAGTACTTCAAAATCAAGCTTATTCTGAACCAGCCCAACTCACTTGTGGAGTACCACAGGGTTCAATCCTGGGGCCCCTCCTGTTCCTCATCCGCCCCCTAAGCCAGATCATTGACAATTTTCATTGACAGTTAATGTCTCCTATCACTTCTATGCTGATGACCTTCAGTTATACTGCTCTTTTAATGAGTCAAGTTCCCACAAGTTGATCTCTTTTCTAGACTGTTTCACAGAAGTCAACAAATGGCTCTCTGACAACCTTCTACTTCTTAATCTTGACAAGACTGAAACTCTGATCCTGGCACCTGAAAATAAGATCCCTCAGATAAAAGAACAACTGAGCTCTCTGGGGTCGACTGTTTAAAAGAGCATACAAAATCTGGTAGTCAATTTTGATTCAGATCTGTCACTAGATAAGCATGTCAAAAATCTGGTTTCCTCATGCTATTTTCAACTCCGTAATATTTCTAAACTTCGTCCCCTCCTGCCTGCCTCTGACCTGGAAATGGTAATCCATGCCTTTATCTCAACCCGTCTTGACTACTGTAACAGCCTGTTCACCTGCCTGAATCAGAAACAGTTAAACCGGCTTCATCTTGTACAAAACTCGGCTGCTAGACTTCTAACTAGAACATCCAAATTCTCTCACATCTCTCCTATATCAGACCTCCACTGGCTGAGTGTACAATTCAGACTCAAGTTCAAAWTCCTGGTTCTCAMTTTYAGAGCTCTACACGGCCAAGCGCCGAATTACATCTCCGGTCTTCTCTCGCCTTATAACCTCAGACGCAACTTGCGCTCAGAAGACCAGAATCWTCTTTTGGTCCCCCGTACTCGCTTCAAGACCTGTGGTGATTGTGCCTTTTCCTCAATATATCCCAGACAGTGGAACGCCCTTCCGCCCTAAGATCTGTGGATAACACAGACTCCTTTAAAAAAACAACTAAAAACACACATTTTCACTCATGCATTCAACTGAATATATTCTGCACCTCACAACTTGACTTTATAAGCCCTGACTAACAATCATGTGTATTATTCCGGTCTGGTATCCACCCCCTCCACCTATAAGGGTGWGAGATTGATTTAATTCCTTTATTGTTTTTGTTTCAAATATTGAAACCTATCTTATATCCATCTGTTGTTGGTGATCTCCCATTTTTGAATCAAGCATGACATTTAATTAATATTGATTGATGCCATTAATTGGTTAACCATGAATGTATTAACTGTACAGTAATTGTGATACATTTGCTTTTCAATCTGATAATGGATGTACAGCACCTTGTGAAATCCTTTTCTGTGAAAGGCGCTATATAAATAAACTTTTACTTACTTACTTACGTACAACTAAGCTTTATTCTCAATACTTCAACATCAGATGCACTTTTTACTAAAACAAAAGGACTACCAAAACGAACACTTCACCACAGAGCCCGGCTAACATGGCAGCCGTCAGCTTCAGTGAAGCTCATCTTTCCCGCAGCGACTCTCGTGTAATCCTCCTCATGTGACCATGATTACATTCATCATCACGGCCCAGCGTTTAGAATCTGCATGATATTTTCATGTCCTTTTCACAGACTGTGAGGCGCTCACGTGCACATGTTCAATCTCTCTCTCTCTCTCTCTCTCTCTCTCTCTCTCTCTCTCTCTCTCTCTCTCTCTCTCTCTCTCTCTCTCCTTCCTTTTTTTTACCCACAGTTGCCAAGCAACCAGGATTGCTTTTTTTCTTCTCTAGTTTGAATCTTTACTCATTTTTCTGGGCATGTGTTGTGTGTTTTTATTCATTTATTTTCTTTGCACCCACAACATTTCAATATGATGTATGTCACATGATGTGTGTCTTGAATTTAAAGGCAAAAGAAAATGACAATATTTTTGTATTTTTGTCTTGTCTTATGTTCATTGTTATATTATATTATTGGATTTTTTTTATAATTTCTTTTTCAAGATCTCATCTGTGGACTGCAGGGACTTCATTCACTATATGTCAAACAAATGATTCTGTTAGCACTAAAACAACAAAGAATTTTCACAGTATTGATGTTTAATATTATATATATATATATATATAGCAGCATAAAGGTATGAACACAAGAATTGCAAAAATAACTTAAAATGTATATACAACAACTTAAAATCTCACTAAAACAGAGATCTTCAACCCTGTTCCCTCTATCCTGCATGTTTTAGCTGTTTCTCTGCTTCAACTGACTGAAATAAATGAGTGACTGACAGCCTTCTGCTAAACCTGACGACTTTCTGACTAAGTTTAATCATTTGAAACAGGTGTGTCGAAGCAGGAAACAGATTAAACGTGCAGGACAGTGGGCTGCAGGAACATGGTTGAAGAATTCCAGAATTCCAGAATTAAAAAATCTGGTTCCCAGTTTTTCCCAGAGGTGACAGTTTTGGTCAAACCGTGAAATAATGTTATGATTTTTCATGCAATATTATGAGATCTCACAGTGTTAGCCCTCGGAATATGTGATGAAGGTAACTCTCAGCTACTGCCACAGGGATGGGCAACTTAAATGATCTATGTGGAGACAAATTTTAGCTGATAGCAGAAATGTAATAAAACTGCCATTTAATGTTTTTTTTTATTAAACCAATATACAGGGCAGTAATTGAGCACATTTCATGCCCAAATGCATGTATAACAGTTGTACTCTTGCTTAATAAATATGAATACAAAACGTTTGAAGCAAACAAAAAAAAACACTTACTGTAGCGAGCAGACGTGCAACAGCATTAGACGTTTTGACTGAAGACCAGTGTGGTTTTGGTAAAAAGTTGCTGTTGTTTATGTATTTGCAACTTCAGTAAATCTCTCATATTTAGCTTTGTGCAACGTGTTGTGGTGACGACTTGTGTTAAAATCCCTCGCAGCAGACTAAATAAAGTTTAAACTACTTAAAAAACCTCAAAGCAGTTCTTCCAAGAGCTACATAAAAATGTGTGTGCGTGTGTGTGTGTGCGTGTGTGTGCGTGTGTGTGTGTGTGTGTGTGTGTGTGTGTCATTGGTGGACCAGATGGAAATCACAGTGTGTAAGCCACTAGTTACCCACTCCTGTATTATCACATCAGATTTGGGCTCAGTATCTGTCAAATTAGCTGAGTTGTAGCCATTTCTGTGCTTGCTAACATTGCTTAGCTCTGGCAGCCGTCTTGAATGGGATTGACTCTGAAAGTTAATCAGTTTTAGATGTACATGTATGTGTCTAATGATCGCCTTCTGAGAGTTTCACTCAAACTCGCCCACTGGTTCATGAGATATTTCCGTACAGACAGACGAACACACACACACACACACACACACGCTCTCTCAGCTCAGTTCAGTATCGGTCTGCTCTGATATCCTCAGCTACATTTGTCCCTGTGCAGTCAGAAGTGTCTGTATTCATGCTCCTTGATCAGAAATGGTGTCATGGAGAGTACTTCTCATTACGGCGCACCGGAGCTGCAGCCAGATCTGACACGTTACAGCTGGGCAACGCCTTCCCTACYGGTTTGTCCAGCAAGCTAATTGACGACTGCAGGGAGAGGATTGTGTGACAAGAAACACGCCTCAGAATGAGAGGCGAAATTCGCAGGAAGACTGTAATTTCTCTGGACAGAGCGGTGTTAAAAACGTTGCTTCGTCTTCAACGTCTCTTCGGAGAGCCGCAGAGCTGCCAGACTCTCCGTCTGCCGTTGGGCTTCCTCATCAGCGCCGTGGAGGAGCGCTTGGCTCGCGGCTCGGCCTCCCGGTGAGCCACGTCCGCATCATCAGCTGAGCAGCTCCAGCCTTGTGCTGTGGACCTCCAGCTGCCCTGCGTCGCTGCCCTGCATCGCTGCCCTGCATCGCTGCCCTGCATCGCTGACTGGCTTCGCTCCGGCTGCCCGGAGACGGGTCACTGACCTGTGAGGGTCACGGCATCAGGCAGCTCTGAAATGTACTGGCACTCGATCCTTTCTGTTGTACCGCTCCCACAGAGAGCCAAAATAAACTGCAGCCAAACCACCTTCATTAAATCGTGTGAGATGAAACGGGTAAAACTGAGCTGCAGCAGCTAAACACTGCAGCTCATGCTGAGCTTCCCTGAGATATAAATTTACAATAACTCAGTCAACTTCACAAATATTGGCAAAACATTTAGTATGGTTAAAAAAAAAGAGTCATCCCCAACCCATACTTAGAGCTTCAAAACACTGATTAGACTCTTTGTTAAAAATTAGAATCATCTCTGTCCTGTTAGCACAATATCTCATTAACCACATGACAGATTTTAATGAAACTCTCCAAAAGTAATTACTGGGTGAACATCTGCAACTGATTACATTTTGGAGTCACCCCAATTTAAGTTTGGTTGCTACAGCTAATCAGCATGAGCAACACCAAATTAGCTAGAACTGTTAGTTTTTCAGATACTGAGCAAACTTTTGGTGTGTTAGTAGCTGAGAGTCATCCCTAACACCTCATCAGAGCTCAACACATTGTACACGGTCTTTGCTTAGAAATTTGGTGTTAATTCTTAGTCAACCCTGTCTGTTGACTAAATATCTCATGAACCGCTGGATGGTTTTTAATAAAACTTTCAGAAAGTAATCATTTGGTGTGTATCTACAACTCATTAACATTTGGAGTCAACCTATATCAAGATGGCCATCACAGCTAAGCTACATTTTACAACCAAAAAAAAGGACCAATTTACTCAAAACTATTGATATTCAGTCAAAAATAAGCTCTTAGCTTGAGCTTTAACATAGCTCACAAGATGTGGCTGTGGAGGCCATCTTGAATAAAACTCATGAAAACCAGCAGGTTATAAGAATTCAAGGAGTGTGAGGTCTTTAATACAAGCTGTCTTAAATTTAATCACGAGTTCCTGACTTCTAACTCCCTGACTGCTGAAAGGAAAAGTCTATTTGTGGCAAATTTCATCCGAGGAATATCAAACAGGTTGCCTCTTTGCAGTGTTCCCTAAATGGGRAAAAAAAAGTGTTTTGATGCGAGGTTAGAAGACCTTCCAAACAATTTGTCAGCAAGGGGTTATTTTAGTACAAAGGATTGTTTGTGCCAACAACAAAGCAAGAGGTCTGGAAAATATCTACAGCAGCCACAAAGAGAGTCAAATAAATAAAATAATACTAAAAAAAAAAAAATCCTTCCTGTGTATTTACTTTTTATTCGTGTCAAACCAGCCTGCTGTTAAATTTGTATTTGGTCCTCTTATGGAAGAAGAGGCAATTTATTTTAATGTTAAACATGTTTTTTAAACATTGAACAAAAACCTTGAAGAGTCATAGAGTTCAGAAAATTTTACGTCTCTGCGAGTTTATTTACAGCTGCGTAGTTATTTTAGTCTTTTAACCATCCAACATCCTTTTATAAATATTTTACTGTTAAACTTTATAAATGTGAATTTTTCTTACTTTTAACATTTTTAATTTAGTCTTTTATGTCAACAAGTGCACATTCTTTATAGGTTTCTACCTAGCTGCATTTGTGTGTAACACTTTGTTTTTGTGATTATTTTGCTGTGAACTTTCTGCAACAAATCAGTTTTTTTTTTCTTTTGAGTAAATTTTGCAATGAACTTGATTCTGATGCTCAAACAACAACTCCAGCAGCGCATTTATCTGGAGTGTGTGTGGTGCAGTCTGACGCAAGAAGGAATATCGTTTTGGTCAAAATGAAGCTATCGTGTGAAAATAACCACAATGTATATATTTACAAAGAAGACTTTACATGAACTTAGGGCTGGGCAATAAAACAATAACGATCTTGTGATAGACATATATATCACTGTTTGTAAGCTGCAGTAACCTGTAGAGTAACGTGCAGTAGCAGTTTCATGTTTCACCACTGTGCCTCATAACTGCTTAAAAATAAAAAAAGAACAATGTGGGTAAAAAAGGAAATAACATCACCATTTTGTCAGAATGAATCAGCCTTTTATCTCCTATTATGGGTAAAACAAAAAAACTAAATAATTATTGACAGTGACTTATGTGAAACACTTTCATTTTTCAACCATGTTGCCTGGTCCTACATGAACTGCTACATTTTTGTAATATTTAATTTGTTTTAAGATTTGTGTCTTAGTCCTGATTGAAACTCCTCGATCCTGTCAAAACGAACGTTGGTTACGTATTGTAACCCCAGATTCTATGAGTGTAAGCGCAGCCCTCTAAGGCTATCGCAGATGGGTACCCCCATGTGCGTACGCGCATTCTGAAGAGCCAATAGTCCACGCCCACGTCACGTGGGCCTCACCTCGGTCCGTATAAAAGGGGAGGACGGACCTGAGTTCAGCTCCCAATAGCTTACTTTTTCTTCAGCTACGGAAGCCGGTGAGGCCCCGATCCTTAGAGGGCTGCGCTTACACTCATAGAATCTGGGGTTACAATACGTAACCAACGTTCTATTTCGTGTAAGCTCCGCCCTCTAAGGCTATCGCAGATGGGTATTAGAGGCGGAGCCTGATGTAGTCTACGCCTCACCGGCTTGACATACACGTGAAGCTTCCACCCAAAACATCCCTTGTGATGTTGCACAMGCAAAAAAGGCAACAGCAAAAACTGATTCACATAGTGAACAGATTTGCATGAGCCCCTGTGTTCATCACATAATCCAGATGATGTGAAGAAGAGACAGCACACTGTGTGTGCAGTAACACTTCAATATAATAGAATCATAGCACTTACATGTATGGGCGTCTTCYATGGTACATGCAGAATGCCGAAGCTGAAGAAAAAAGGGGAGCTGAACTCAGGTCCGTCCTCCCCTTTTRTACGGACCGAGGTGAGGCCCACGTGACGTGGGCGTGGACTATTGGCTCTTCAGAATGCGTGTACGCGCACGGGGGTACCCATCTGCGATAGCCTTAGAGGGCGGAGCTTACACGAAATAGAACGACAATTTCTCCAAACTAAGGACCTTCAATGAGCTATCTACTGCAGGTAAGATATTGACGGTTCATAACTTTGCTCCATGACCTCATTTCATATTATCTGAACTCATGTTCATATTATGTAAAACGTTTAGACTATATTATTGCATTTATGTTACTATAAGATCAAATTTATTAATTTAATGCCACATATGAACAAACGTAGTTGTGACTGGGATTAATATGATGTTGTGAAAAGCTTGAGGAATTAATCATTTCAGAGATAATTGCAGATTTTTAATTGTATTGTCTTGGTTTCTTTATAAAAGCCATTATGAGTCAAAGACTGCAAGAAGCGGTGCTCAGTATGAGTGACAAGCTTGGCTATTTCATGACAGGGTTACTGACTTTAACTCATTATTTCTGCTTACCCTGACAAAGGCAAGAGCTGAAATACAGAGTGCTATTCCACCATCACTCCTACTTTGATCGAGTTCTGTAATATGGCTGGAGTTATTAAACATACATAGTGGCTGCCTGCTGTTGGAGGATGAAATATGACAGCAGAAGATGTATAGATCTTGAATGATTAATTACAAAACTTTAGATTGTTGGATGTATTTGCTTAAAGTTATAATAGACGTTTGCACTTTAAGAAATGATTAAGCCTTAATATTTAGCAACACTCAAAGTTGAGAACTTTTTAAAAATAAAATAAATTGCAATGATTTCTCTGTCACGTAAACTACACTGTAAATAAAACTCACTTTTTACTATTGTCTGTCTGTTCATTTGGGTACATTCAGGAAATTAAAACTTAACACCTGATGCCTCATGTTAAGACTACATTTTATGAAATTGTACAAAAAAACACAAATGTGTTGTGTTCTGACTTATATATATTTGTGTAATACCACTTTMATTTTTAATTTAGAGCTCTTTTTTTATCTTTACTTGAGGATTAAACTTTCCATCATAAGGGTAGCCCTAAATGAGTCTCTCAACAAAACAATATAGACAAATTAAAAAATATACACCCCATGGGACCAACAACAAATCCATTAAAACTATATAACATTGCAAACTAAAAGGGCATCAGACTGTATTTAAAAATTCATCACAACAGACAGTGACATGTCAAATCAATTTTTCTGTACTTGTCTAGAGGATGTAAACTTTTATAAAGACAGGATTCAAGTCAAACTATGTAAATATGTATATTATCTCATTTAGACAGCTGGAAAGCTTTGAAATTAAAGTGAAGTCAAAATGAAAATAAACCAGTATGTTGCGCTTGTTTAAAGGCGCTGGGTTTTATTTACCTGGAAGACAGCCTGGTGGGACACACTTTCGATCATTAAGATAAACTAAAAATACAACCAACATTATATAAACTAATATCATACAAATACACGTAATTGAGATGAAAATGTATTTAGAAAGTTAAAGAAATTGCTATTCTTACATGTAATCGGTTAAACACCGCACCACATTTCAGTGCCGGTGCATCCGGGTACACTAAGCATTCGCATCCTAGCCGACGTCGATATCGTGACGTCAACGCGCTTCAATTCAAACTTCAGGAAACGAAAGGGTTTGTCTTGAACAACGATTTTGTTGCAAGCTGCCCACGTTCAGCGGATACATTGCCTTTTATGTAAGTGTTTTTGTTTAAAAATTTATTTATTACTTAACTGGTTTAAATGAGTCAGTATTTTTGTTTTAGGTTGCGTTAATTCGTCTAACAGAATATCGAAGTCAAAGTTCATTAAAAGTACTTGTATAAAAATAAACGGACTCCCACAGGAGAACAATAAGAAGTGTGTTTATAGTTAAAGATGTAAACATGGGTTGGGCGTGTGGTTCTTCAGGCCAGTAGCTTGYCTGAATTTTAGCACAATAAAAACCTAATTTTAACTCATTCGGACTATATTATTTTAAGTCCTGTTCAAAACACTGTTTTTAAAACCTTTGTTATTGATAATGGGTGGAAAAAAATGAAGACATAAAAAACTGGTTTAAGGGTATTATATGGACCCACATCAGTTCAGGTTTAGAAATTGATCAAACCTGAATTTACATTGAATGTACATCATTGATTAGCATTTTGTGATTGGTGATGCCTTTTTTCCTGACAATTGTATATTATTTACAATAAAATAAAACACAGTTTGTGGTCTGTGAAATCTTTTTTTTTTAAACCAAAATTCAACTAGGGCAGTTGTTTTGTCATTTAGACTACCTTAGTTTTAGCTTGGTTAAAAAAAAATGTACAGGTTGATTTTGATGCCTTTTTTATGGAACATGTCAATCACTTTTGTTCAGTTTCACTTTGAAAATGTGGATTGTATAAACCAAATTTAGCTATGTTAAATTTTGATGAAGAAAATCTTTGCCCGAGTACCTAAGTGTGATTACTTTCATTTTGCACAGACCGATTAGAGAGTAGGACCCCCCTTCTGAGTGATATTAAACCATTATTCTTGGAATGGTTCATCTCCCTAGATCACTCCATTCAACATTAAAACTACCGACAACAAAAGCCATGACTTCTAAAGGGGCCAAGGAGACCCTCGTCTCCAAGCTGGGTTTTAAATCCAGCAGCTCTGCGTCCAAAACCGAGGCAGAGATGGAGAAAATCAGGAAGGAGAACGCTCACCTGAGGAAAAAAATCGATGAAATGGCCAAACGACACATCAAACCCCCTGAATCAGAGAAAAACAAGCTGCTGGAGGTAAAGGAGATTTATCAGTTGCGTTAAATATTTCTAGTCCTTTTTGGGTTTTTATTTATTTGTTTATTTACTGTTTGTTTTTTTTACGTGTGTGTGTGTTCTCATGTGATTTTTTTTGGTTTTCAGAGGATTCTTTCCCTTGAGAYGCTGCGTGAGAGGAACAATCAGCAGTTGCTGCTTAAAGAGCAGGAGCTGGAAACTCTGAGACAGCAGCTGTCAGCTAAAGGAGGGGAGGTATATGCGCTGACAACTCTCTGTGTGTGGGGGGGGAAACATGCGGTCCAAAATCACATATATAGTCAACGATCCATCAAGMAGTGGCCTGTACACACGGGCACGTCGAAACACTCATTTGGACACACCAAGGCATTGCTTTCCTGCTCAGAATAGGAAGATCTCTACAGCTGAGTAGTCTTCAGCTTGTGAAAGACTTTTGCAGTCTTGGCATTGTATTGGTGGCGTATGTGTTGCTGGCAGTAGGCAACTGTCAGAGTAGTGGAGGGGAGGAGGGAAAAAATCATAGTAGAATCCCAATGAGCTGCCACAAACAGGAGGGAAATCGCTTCCATCCCGTTTTGACAGCATCTCAGCAGAGTGAAGTTTAGACAAGCAGCAGAAACTGCACACCAACACATGGCGTTATATTCTGTTCACTTGACATTTATAAACTGTTTGTGTGTTGTGGCTGTCGGTTTGTATTAGCATTCGTGGCTTGTTACTGTTCGACGCTGGTGTAAAAATTCACGCTGATCTATTTGCGCCTGTTGCTTATCCTTGTGTAATCTGTCTTCTATTGTTGCGGAAATGGCTCTCTCTCTAATTTAGTCTAGTCAGAGTGGCGGCGAGCCGAACTGGGAGATGACATGCTGGTAGATGGAATATCAGCGTTTTGTTTTGCCCAGACATTAATCACGCTTGCCTCCTCCTCATTAAGTTTCATCAGCAGAAGCACTAAGTGGGCAATGCCACCAGACTTCAAGCCATGGGATGTCAATTATACAAGGATGATAATTGCAGACARAAAAACTGTTTTTTTTTTYYTKYSWSWRAYWMWYYCTSSYTRRWYAAACAARSWWGRYWKRCWTKCTTTMKWKRSRRSYSAMKYWMSYTYCYTTTTTWWAWWATTATTGTTATTTTTGTTGTGTATTTCAGGTGGTTGCATCGCTGCAGGCCCAGCTGGAGCAGCGGAGGAGAGAGACAGAGCAGAGAGACGTGATGTTCCAGAGCTTGTCACAGGAGACTGAGAATCTGAAAAACAAGCTGGCCACTGTTTCTGCTCGTTGTCAGTCCCTGGAAGCACAGGCCGCGGTGGGTTGACCTTAATACCTTTATTCACCTGTCAAGATGATCTAATTAGTTTGAAAACATGTCTCTTTTTTTGCCGCATGATTTGTCTCTGGGCTTAAAATGTGCTTGGCTAAACCTTTGTGCTGGCATGAGTTATAAAATCTTTAATATTTTGTTTCCTTTWAAAAAAAAAGGATGATTAACAACAACCTTGAAGTGTTTTACTGAGAAGCAGAATTGGTGGAGTAGTCATCCCTTCTCTCTGACAGCATATTTTCCCCCAGGCATAAGATTAAATCCTGCAACAGCTTTCTGTCCTCTGCCTTACATTCTAACTTTCTCCTTCAAAATGTTCACTCTATTACAGCTGCTGAATCAGGAGATGAATATCTCTTTCTTTTTTTTTCTTTAATATTTTCACAAAATAAATTTTTGCTTTGGGTCATATTTGGCCTCTGCWGCTCACAGAACAGACCTGCTCAACAAGCACCTTTAATCATAACTGCTGTGATATGACTTTAATCATAATTAGACCAGTGGAAAGTGCTGCTTCTAATGTGGATTGTCAACACATCTATCATAAAGTTCTCTATGGTTCTTGTACATGAAAGGCTTATTTAGGGGGTGCAGTTCTTTCTTTGTCCATCAGGGGGCAGTGTTTAATCTAGGTTTTCTAAAGGATCACCTTCATAAATTTGTTTTGATGAAAGATAAATGGTCAGTCATGATAYGGATTGTAATGGTGAATATTGCTACCAGTCTGCACTCTTCTTCTTTTTTACCTGCCATCGTGTGTGAATACCACACAGCTTACAGATGAAGTAAWAGTGATTCAAGAGTTGACTCGTCTTCTTAGCTATAGACTCTATTCTGCTGCAGTCACTGCAAAACCGTCACCAGAATTTTAATTGAATCTGAAGAAGCACTGGCAAAATCACACAAATAAATGTGAGCTTTATTAATCTTATTCTTGCCTTTGTCCTTTTTTGAGTTTCCAGTACTCGGATTGTTTTAAAGCAGCAAAGGAAAAACTTCCAATTAAACTTTGGTTTTAAAGGGTTTAACTTTTCTGTCACATTAGAGTCACTCTAACCCGCCTGGTTTATAAATTAGTTTTCTCTGAGTTATGTAGTTTATTTAATCAAGATTTCTTTTTTTTTCTGCTCCGTATGCGGATAATTAATGCTATCAGCATGTAGTATAAAGCTAAATTGATGAATTCCCATCTTTTTGTTTGTTTATTTACTCAGAGGTCAGCTGAATGCTTGAGGTGTTTTTGATTTTCTTAGATTGTTTCATGTATATTTTTAGACTTGAGGATTGAAAGCATTAGTACACAAAAGATAAATATTAGGGGTGTAAGAAAATATCGATACACTGAAATATCGCGATATTTCATTTCCTGATACTGTATCGATATTCTAAAGCCCTGTATYGATTTTTAATTAACGTTTAAAATGTCAACCTTCTTGCCAACCGTTCATTTTTATGTTGTAGTTCAGCCTCTGACCACTAGTTGGCAGCAGTGAGCCAGCCATTTGGCTCCTCTACCTCTTGAGCGCCAGAGAGTAAGGGTAGCATTAGAATTGTAAGTAAACATTAGCTTTTCTTTCTTTTTTTCAGTAAGAGGTTTTTATTTAATAGAATTTTTTGGACAAAAAAAATCGCAATATATCGCCTTGCTTACAGTATCCCAATATATCGGGATATATCGTATCGTGACCCCTCTGTTATGATATGTATCGTATCGCCAAATTCTTGCCAATATACAGCCCTAATAAATATAAATAGATAAAGCTATGTGTGTCACTTTTTTATATTACTGGTTCTGTTAGTGATTTCTAATTTGTCTTTCAGAGTTTGGTGAATTGTGWGCGTTTTTAAATATACCAGGCTGCAACAGAGAGATAAGTGTGTGCAGTGTTGTACGTGTGAGACAGGTTGAGTCTCCAGGTGAGCTGCTGTTCACAAGTAAATCTGGTGCTTTTATGCTACAGTGTGGCAACATGTGGCATGCTGCAAGTAGATTTCCTCATTTTGATTCCTGCACTGTGCTGAAAAGTAAAAATGAACTTTGTTTTTAGTATTTTCCAGAAAGAGCGGTAAAACATCTGTATTTCCATATTTGCTAAAAGGTTAAAATAATAATAATATAAATCTCTTCTTAGTCTATAAGCTTTATCAACCTTTATGTTTTTATTAATAAAACTAATTAATTTCATCAATCTGTTTTAATTTCAGTTAAAAAAAAGTTAATTTGATTTATGTGTAGATCATCTTATGATCTTCACCAGCATATACTTCAAACACTAAAATATTACAAACTTTTTATTTTTAATTTTTTTTAATTAATTCATTTATTAATTTCAAATAAAAAAAATTTATACACAACAAAGAGAGAAAAAAATCACACTTGAAATGAAAGGAGGCAGAAAAAAGAAAAAAATCTTATAATATCGACCCCTTTTTTCCAAAATTAATTTCAAACAATAATAATCAAGAAACAAAATAAAAACTTTAATTTCTTTTCAAACAACTTTTGATATACATTATACAATTTCATATTTCTTTAACAAACTTACTTTATCATTCTCTTAAACAAACTTCTTGTTTTCAGTGAATGAAATGTAAAACGAAACCTCTGCCTGTTACATATTTGTACATAAAATGACCTAAAATGTGCCTAAAAATTTGAGTCAAGAAAAATCTACTACTTTAAAATAGATATTGTGTAAAATTGCCAGTTATCACTGACGTTAACGCTGTTCTCCAGGACCGTTCACRGTTGGATCCCTTGAGTTTGCTTGCTTAGTCTTAAATAAACCACCAGCAGCTCCGCAGCGTTTTCCCTCCTCCTCTCCGTGTGCTCAGAAGTTGTTCAAGATGCACGTTTGAATTCCTTTTTGAAAAGTTGACAAGTTCATGATGTTTATCTGGCGTCAGAAGAGCTCAAACAGGCTTATCTCATTGATGRTTGTTCAGATGCTTCCGGTGACAGCTCTGTGAAGGCTCTGCCAGGAGTCTCAGTGTTTGCAGAGATCTGGGATGCAGACCYCTGGGTCGGGGCGACAGAACTGTGGGCTGAGCGGCTGTCCTCTGGGGATGGGTGTTGTGGAACCGACTCAGGGTTGGTGACCGAGGTCACACATCCAAGCCTTTGAAAAGCAGCGGAGCACAGATTCTCTGCTTGCTGCTGTGTGGTTTTCTTGCATTATTTAAAATTGGGCTGAATAATTTAAAGCAGCAAGCCTGTGTGTAATTTGGAGCCTCTGGCTGAGTTCTAGTTTTGTGTCTGAGATTTTCCTCTGTAAACTGAACAAATTGAAGAAACAACATAGATGTAAAATACCTCTTAAAATGACAGGGTCTGTCATTTGCTGTTTGCACAACTTAGTCATCTCGAAATATTTTCAAGTTATTTTTAAAACATGCTCTCAACCCTGGTGTGTGAGAATTACCTGCTGTGTGCATAACGAGAAGGCGCAGATGCTACAAGCAGCGTCATGCTGCTTTCTCATGCATAACACATACTTTTTTTTCTCTCTCTCTCTCTCTCTCTCTAATAAAACTTGCTTACAGAAACTTGAGTCCAGTTCAAATTAAATCAAGTCTCTTCATTTTCAAATCAGGAAGTGCACCATTTAAATGACTGCTGGATCACTGACCTTTTTAAAGGAACTCTTCTCTTCTCTAGAATGGACCGGTTCCTGCTGGAGACTCAACACTTGTGCAAGATCAACTCAGAGATGTGAGTCCAGTCGCTGGCTATTTATTTATTTATTTATTTATTTTATTTTTTTATTTTTTTTATTATGCAACTTGGCAAACATTTATCTTACTGAGGATTGTATCATTTTTGTGCCGTAGTTTTAGCTTATTGTGTTTCGAAAAGAAAAATATGAAAGAGCGTTGAGGTCAATATTTCAAGAAAGGAATTTCTTATTACCTTTTTTTAATTGAACTGTTCAATATACTCATTGCAGATTTTAAAATMAAACAAACTGTTTCTGAACTATAATAAATAGTGCAGTTTAAAGGAGTTTACTCCAGAAGTTTTCCACATGTATTGATCCGAAAATCTTAAGGTTGGTCATCGTTTGAATTTGAACAATTCCGGTTCCCAATGATTCCCGATTTCGACTTTTTTTAGAGGCAGAGTCAAAAAAAAGTTTACATGGTTTAAATGAGGTTCTTTTTAGACAAACGGATGTTATGAATTTACTTTTCACACAGGGGTATTCTGCCAAACTTGTCCATCTAACTACGTCATACACTTATATCCAGCCAAATAAGTTTTTTTTTTTTTTTTCTGTGTCCTGTCCGGCAGTATGAAACTTAGAATTAATGTCTGAGTGTCAAGATCAGGCCCAATAGTTTTACTTTTACAAGTGCAGCATCATGACTTTCACATTGATGACTTGATATATATTTAAACCTTATTAGAAATGCTTTTGGGATTGTTTTTATAGAACAGAAAGAGCATTTTTGATCTTGTTTTGAGACAATATACAAAGCAATAGCAGAAAGTGTTTGCTAATCTTGTTAGCCTGGAAATGTTTTCCTCATTTCCAGTCTTACCAAGCGCAATTATTTTACTGCAGTGGCAGATTATTTCACTTAACTTGACAATTTGAGTCTGAACACCAACTCAAATTGGTGTTCGGCGGCTTCTTCTTCCAGTTGACAGACTGGGTATTGAAATTAGGTATCGGAATTTAAAAGTGCGAACGATTCTGGGAGAATTGAAATATTAGTCCCGGTTCCAATCGAGACTCTATGCCCAATCGAGGGCATCTGAACTGCAGGTGTGCACTCAATGCAAACAAAGTTGAATCTAAAGAAAACCATGTGGAAGCTGGAGTCCTCTGCCTACATTAGGCTGGCTGTATTTTGGTTTTGTCTCATCAGTTGTACTTTCCAGAAAAAAAAAACAAGTTTACTGCAGTTTAGATTGYTTTTAAAAGCAATCTGCATATTTTTACTGAACAAATCTGAGGATAATTGTTGAAGTTCTCAATCCCAAACAGCGTTTCCATCGACGTCTCATTGCTGRCTTATTTTCTGTCACTTTGGCCGTTGCTTCATGATGGCCAGTCATTCCCAAATTTTGCTCACACATTTTTTTTATTTAAGAACACATYCACCATTAATGCAGAAAAACAAATTGTGTGCACTTTGATCCCATTTAAAAAAAATTTTAAGGCACCAAAACATTTTTTTTCTAAAATAAGTAGTGCAGCATTGAGGTAAAGGTGATCAGTTTATAAAAAGAAAAACAGGGACTCATTGTGGGATCTGTGGTTCTCCTCATCAGGCTCTTGAGAAGAACCAGCAGTGGCTGGTCTACGATCAGCAGCGGGAGGTCTACGTTCAGTCTGTCATCGCTCGCACACTGGAGCTGGAGCAGCAGCTGGCCCAAGCAAAGCAGCAGCAAACCAGCTCTGAAACCACTGCGGAGGGTAAAATATCTGACATACCTTCATTCTTTTACACAGATAATATGTAAACATTTTAATTAACTAAATGAAATGAAGTTAAAGTCATTTTAATAYGAATGTAAAGCTTTTTACAGTTTTACCCGTCGCTTAAAGGGGACCTATTATGCAAAATTCACTTTTTAAAGGTTTTTTTACTCAACTTCAGGTATATACTTCTTAAAAAACAGTCCTAGGACCAAAAAAATGCACCCAGGGGCATATTTACTGTTAGTGAATGTATTTTTAATGTATATTAACGACAAGTTTTATACTTSCGTCATTTTTTGATGTCACAAGCCGTACGACAACCCACCGGAACCTGCGTTCAGCCCCTTACCTAGCAACCCCCGGGTGAGACTCCACCTCCTCAGTATAAAAAGCCGTCACAGTTGTTGTTGTGCAATGTGCAGCTCATTTCACAACAAGCCTCCAATAGAGCAATGGGTAGAGTGTTGGGTCAGAGAGTGGGTGACTAGGGTTCGAGACACAATTTAATTATTTATTTATTTTCATTAGTTATGAACATGTTTTCTCATGTACCTCTATTGTTTAGCTTATTAAAGCCTTGTTAAAGCCTATTTGTTTGCGTTTCTGAGGTATTTTGACCGCTGCTGCTCCCTGCTCTGGTAACAGCATGCAGTGAGCACAGAGCAGTGGAGGGGGAGAAAAAAAAAAGAAGCTGCGACCGACTCTGCCTCTGGGTCTCATATGGTTGTACAACGGAGCCATGCTAATGTAAATGCTGGCTTTGGAGGGCGGAGTTAATGTCAACAGATTTTTGGAGGGCGTTACCAACAGAGCTCATTAACATAAACAGCTCTTCTGAAAGGAAGTCAGAGCAGGCAGAACCAGAAAATGGGAAATTTTATTATCTGAGAATTATTTTGTGCATTAAATTGAATGAACATGGTCTGGATAGCCCACAGACATAACAAAAAAATTTCTAGGACCCATAATTGGTCTCCTTTAAATGTTCTAGGAAGGTGATGATGAAGACGGGAAAACSTTTTTCTCTTGAACAGGATGTCGTATTTTGATTGAATTTCTTCGCTATCTCTTTTGATCTCAGCTTCTAGCAATTCCCCAGGTGCAGAGAAGGACTCTGAGCTGAAAAGCCACTATGATCAGTTGGTTTTGAGGCTGCAGAAAGATCTGGAGAGCCAGAAAGATGTGACTGCCAAAACCCAACAGGAGCTGAATGTGGAGAAGGAAGAGGTAAACTGAGTTTCTCTTCCCAACTTTATTAAAGCGTTTTGCATGCTGTGGCTTGTGCTAAAGACATTAATGACAAACCTCGTCCCTCTGAACAAAATTATTGACATTCCCTGGTTTGAAATGCCCCAATCAGTATGCAGCTGAATGGCTGCATGCCTTGGATTCAGACATCTTTATAATTGATCTGCAGAGCTTGATTGAAGAACTGAGTCGACTGACTGTGCGATTTTTTTTTCTCGCTGCTTCTGCAGGCCTTGAAAGCTCAGGCGGAGCTGCTGCGTCTGAAGGAGCAGGTCAGCAGCGTCCAGGAGGAGACGTCTGTGCTGCAGAGGAGGTACGAGGACAAGTGCGGCGAGCTGTCCGCCTTCCTCGGGAAGTACGACGAGAAGAGCAAAGAGCTGGACGAGGCCAGGCTTCAGCTGCAGGCGCAACGAGTTGGCAGCAGGTGACATCAGCGAGCTCATATCGGGCACGGTGTCATAGTTTATCCATAAAACTGAACTGTGCTGCAGGCATGTGGGAATAAAACGCTGAACAACACATTAAACAGGACATTTACTTGAAAAATATGCGAGTTATTTTAGGAGTTTGTCCTCATTAATTCATGTCTGCGTGCAATAAATGGGTAAGTATCACTTGTGTTGGCATTAACATAAATTACATAAACATCCAGACATGCGGCAAATGAAGAAAGAAAGGTGTCTGAGTGGGCAGAGCGGATGAGAACGGAGCTGGACAGTAGGGAAAAAAAACTGGAGGAGGAGAGGAAACGATCTGCCGAGCTTCTGATGCAGGTGAGACTACCAATTTCTCTTTTTGTGTTTAGACTTTTATCACAAGTACTTCTTTGTGAAAGTTATTTGCTCGTAATGCAGAAAAGGCAGTGAAAAACTGCATTAATYGAAAAATAGATTTGTCTAAATCCCTCATTTATTAGAACTGAAAAGGACTGAATGCATGGTAATTTATTCTCCAAATGTACTACACAATAAACTGTCTCTGCATTGATAATTTGTCTTCACAGGTTAATATGCTGCAGAAGTCTCTGCTGAGCCAAAATGAAGAACAAAGGAGAATCGCAGCTCTGGAACAACAGGTAGCAATTGTTTACAAAYCCGCTCAAGTATAGAAATAAAAAATAAAATATATATAAAATAAAATAATAAAGCGTTACAAAGATCCCAGATAAAGTGTTTTATTGAAGAGKTGCAGYTCTGAATGTTCCCATTCTTGCCCTCCACTGACGTTACTGCTTCTCGTCAGATCCAGCTTTCTGCCAAGGWCTTTGAGAATGAAAAGATCGATCGTCGGAGCATGCAGCAGCAGCTGCACAAGGTTCTGAAGGAGCTTCGCAAAGCTCGAGACCAGATTGCTAAACTGGAGTCTGCTGTAAGTGTCAAACATTAATCCTTTTCAAATGATGGACTGAAATGAAACATCAACCTCCATGTTTTAAGTTAGAGTTGAGCGATGAACTGTTTGTCCTAATTATTGCTTTTTCAAATGGATGTTCATTTTAGATATTTTAACTCGTCTTAGAACAGAAATGCTTTAATTATTCTGTCTTCTGGTAAAAAGCCAAAAAGCACTTAGAGGAGCATTTATTTTCCRCCAAAATAAAAGCATAAAAGTGATCTAAAACACAATGACTGAGGCAGACTCATTCCATTTATTGTTGAATCATAAATTGGTTGGCTCTGCTTCAGTGGGTTCTGCTTTTCTGATTCATTCCTGGAAGTGCTCATCCACCTGAGCGATTAAAATATCTGAGCTTTGCACTGTTTACCCATGTTGCACACTAAAAGGATGCAATGTCACGTTTTCAATTTTAGAGGCAGACATGTGCCCGCTTCTCAGAGCCCAGTTCGTACAATAAGCTTGATTTTGAGCGCCTGACTATTGACGATCCTCACGGCACCACATCCCCGTCGAAAGTCGTCGGCCTCTTGGATGAGAGTTTCTTGGAGTGTCCCAATTGTCGGGCTCCATATCCAGCTAGTCGCCACAGAGAGCTCCTGGCGCACATGGATGACTGCTTTGCCTGAAATGGCACAAMGTTTATGTTGGTGTTTCCTATTCTGGAATTTAGGACTGTCTCTTACACACACCAAAAAAAAACAACCTTTGATATATAAGATCAGGGCCCGTATTTATCAAACTTCTTARAGTMGATTTTTAGACTTARGTGCTGAAAWTTTYTTAGATTTGCTCCTACTCTCAGWCTTAAGTGTAAGTGCCAGTTATCAAAATTCTTAAGTCTAAGAATCACTCTTACTCTCCCAAACAGTTCAGACTGCTCCAGAGGACTCTTAAGTGTTTAAGAGTTGCCACCAGGGGTCTGAGATGAACTGAGAAGACAGAGATTACAGCTGTCCTCCTCCCCACCTGAGTTTAATTCTCAGTTATAAGGTCTGGAAAACAGGTTTAATCAGAAATGCAAAAAAAGAAAAGTACAACTAATCAAAAAATAAAAACTGCTGATAATGTTTGACCAAAAGGCAAATATTTATATGTGGCTTTTTTTCTTTAGAAAATATTAAATATACTCAGCTGGTGAGTGCATGCG
>NW_013952445.1:926840-929182 GCF_001266775.1 Austrofundulus limnaeus
TGTGTGTGTGTGTGTGTGTGTGTGTGTGTGTGTGTTGTGTGCGGACAGTGGAAAAGAGGAGGAGGGAGCAGCTCAACATTACCTCAGGCTCTGAGACATAAAAAAAAAAAAAACTTTAAATCTGCTGAGTTTTTGATATAAAAATCTGAGATTTTTGTCTGTTTTCATGATGCAAATGAGGACATTTTAAGTAATTTACAGACAATCAGAACAAGGTGACAACATTAGTGTGTTGAAAGTGAACTTATCTTAGGATTTTCACAGTTTTATCTTGACATTTCTCTTATAATATTCTTGAACATGAAATCCGAGGCAGTGATTGGTCCATGTCGGGGGGTTTTCTAACGACGTCATCCAGGATCAGCTTTGCGGCACAGCCAGGTGTCGCAAATCAGCTCTAAGACTGACACTTAAGAATTACTTCTACACTTTGCTTAAAGACTGAGACCTTTGATAACTTAGTTTTACTCTCAGCTTTTAACTAAAAAAAATTTTTACACTTAAGTCCACTCTTAGCAGCGTTCTTAAGAGTAATTCTAAGAAGTTTGATAAATATGGGCCCAGATCAGCAGAGAACTGCTTCTGTTCTCATTTGTGAACTAGCAAAAGTATTTGATTTGGTAACTAAAATTATGGTATCCAACAGGATCAGTTTGATTCAAAACATAGTTTAGTCAGAGGTTACATAAACATGTACTAAACCTGGAAAATACACTGACTTACTCGGCTGGAATTTGCCAATTTACAGTTGAAATTTGTCTGTTTTTGTGATCCACAAAAAAACATGTAAACAAATGAGAACCGAACCAGTTCTCTGTTGATACACCTGAATTACAAACTCATCAGAAATTCAGGAAATGTCATAGCACTGCTGTAAACAAATCAGATTTTTAAACTTTTTTTCTACAACCCATTTACTCACTCCTGTAAACGATTACACCCATCATGTTATTTTTAAACAACGGCTACTTTTTACCTAAACTTGAATAAATTATATTATGATTCAGTATTTTCCTGTGTATCATATATCATGCTAAACTCCAGCAAGAAATACTTCCATTTTCTCAGTTGTTTTGAGGTAAAGGGGACTGTGACTCTTAATGTTTTAAATATTGGTGAACAGTTTATGCAGGTCTTTAAATAGCTTTTTGATAGTGGTAAATATTATCAGGCAGACAGAAGAAAATGGCATCTTGGAAGCTTCTTTTTTATGTGAATTCTCATTTTTTGTGTGCACATGATGAAATTATTTATTCCTGGGTTCATGTGAGCTTTTGATGACAATATTTTATATATATATGTTTGTGCTACAAAAATGTCTTTATATGGCCTAATCATGGGATATGCTTGTTTTCTTTTTTTATTTATTTTATTGAAAGTTTACTCTTTTATACCGTTGAATCAAACTGCTGTAAAGTCACCATTTTTCCACTCCTCGTCTCTGAAACATCCACTTTGTACTAATAATGTCATTTTTATTAGTGTTGAAATAGAGATAACTTCTCATTTTGACAGTATGTGATTGAGAAAATGTAAGCATGTCTAGGCTATAGCTTTTTTTGTTTCCCCCAGCTTTATAAATTTTGCTTTTATAAGTTCAACTTGGGCCCCAGTTGTGGTCTACAGCCCTGTGTACCAACATTCCAGTCTAACATATAAAATCTGCAGTGGTGACTAAGTTGTATTTGCCTCAACTAACCCAGACGTTAAACATGTAGCTGTGGGAAGCTTAACTGGTCACATGTGGCGAGTTGTATTCTTTCTTTCCATCACCACCTTGACTTTTCCAGCCTGCAGCCCTGTAAGGCTGGAATGAGATTGCATGAGTTAATTCCTTGTTCTAAACTATTTACAGCAGGGATTACCAAAGGTCTCCTTGTTGAGAGAAAGGGGTTAAGGTGTTTTTATTCCTCTAGGCTTGGCAATGTGACCAGATAGGCTTAAAACAGATATGCTGTACATCGTTTTAGTAGCCCTGCTTTGTTTTTGTTTTTGTTTTGTTTTTGTTTTTTTTAGATGTATATATTTTAGAAAAGGGCCTTATAAAAATCATTTACTCCAGCTTTTATTTTTTTTAACTGTTTATTCTGTATTCTGATCATGTTTTCCAAAGTTGTTGTTGTTGTGCTGATTACTGTGCAATAAATACATAAAYCTCCTTCTGGAATCACAATACTTCTGTGACTTTCATATCATATCCCATCACAGTGTTGTATAGCTAATGGTTTTTGTCTGTTTTAGCAATATTTTAAGCCAATGATGGTATACCAGGAAACCCAAGTATTATCCTTTATCTGTTTAAAATTTGTTTATTTTGTTGCATTGAAACATATATATTTTAT
>NW_013952445.1:929496-934134 GCF_001266775.1 Austrofundulus limnaeus
ACTTACTTACTTACTTACTTACTTACTTACTTACTTACTTACTTATTTATTTACTTACTTACTTACTTACTTATTACTATCTTTCTACCAATGTGCTGTCCGTGCCTCCTCTGAATATGTCCAAACACTCTCAATCTGTTCATTCTAGCATTATCTCACAATTTTTCATCAAAAATGAAGTTATTTGTAATAATGTGGAATGGCACAGGGAAAAAGTATTGAACACATGAAGAAAGGGAGGTGTAAAAAGGCATGGAAAGCCAAGACACCAGCTGAACTCTCTCACTAATTAGAAAGCAAGTCTGCCCCTTGTCAGTGCAAGTTAATATCAGCTGATCAGTAGATCTAACGGTTAGCCTAACCTGAAGGAAGAATTCTGCTTCTTTCTCCACACTCCATGGTCTGTGATTGATGTTGCAGATAAATAACTTGATAGCACTACCTCTGATGTACGTATTTCACAAAAACCGTTCATTTTCAGCTCTGGGTCGGGAAAGAAAACAATTCAGTTTGTACATAGGTTGCAGATATTCAAAAAGAATGCAGAAAAAAAGATGTTAAAGGTGAACAAACTATAGTTGACAAGATATCTGGGTAAAAGTATGATCCTCTAAAAACATGTTGACTGTATGTGACAGCTGACTGGRCCTGCTGCTGCCAATAAGTAAAAGCAGCTGTTTGTAATAAAGAACATCTGCCACCTTTAGGTTATTTCAACCCAACGACAGCACTGAACTAATTTAACTTCTCAAAGACCAAATGTGTGAAAAAGTTACTTTTTAATTATCTTGAGTTATTTTGTCATATCTAGCAGCTTAGTTCACCTGTTTTTGTTCTCTCTTTTATTTTATGGAATTTTAACTTCATTAATCCGGAGGCAATGAACAACATGAAAATAAGAGCTGAAAAGCCACCAATAACTGAGTTAGCAAGAAAAGTTTGACTGTTTTATTTCAAAAACTGGATGAAGAACACAACAGTTAAGACAATCAAACAACAGAACTACTGTTTGTACATTTTAAACTTTATGAACAAAATGGGTTTATGTGCTACAAGAAAATGTGCTGCAAAAAAAATGAAAACTGGTTTTAAAACAAGCTGTTTGATTGCAATGAAAAACATAATGTGAAATAAATGCTGGGTTTAAGACAGACGTTCGAGGTGACAGTTCTGTAAATGTGACCTGTCTCGTTTTGTCATTTTAAGTTTATTTTAAAATAGGAATGGTCCTCTTTAAGATGAACAAAGATCACAGGGGTGATCAGTCTGACGCCAGCAAAAGGGAACACAGTTGTACAGGAAAAGCTTTGAAGAAAGGTCACAGTGGTTCAACAGATCCGCCGTTTTCACAGAAACCTGCAATGCAACAAAGAACAGTTTGATCACTACAAACAGCACATTGTATTGTATTTTTTGTCAATTTTGCAAACTACTTTATCTAACTAGAACTGCAGCTGAAATCGGTTTCAATCGTTACTGATAAAGGTCTCTTTGAATAAGCGCGTGTCTCATCGATCAATACAATGATCAGAAAGCTTTACACAACCTAACTCGGTTATTCACTAACCTGCTCTTTCACCTTATGAGACAYGAGGCCCCGTAAGTAACAAAATGTCCCGACTCAATAATCAAAGATCAGCGAAAACCAACGAACATGTAGAAGAACTCAACCCACCAGTGTGTGCGACCCGTCTGTATTTTCCCAAAAGACAAATTTCCATCTTCTTTTGCGTGACGATGGCGTGGTCCTCTGCCCTCAGGCCCTCTGGGTGGCGGGAGAATATGAAGGAGTAACTGTCCAAGCAAGTGCCGTCGGCGTCCTCTAGCCTGCAGGAGTAGTGGACGGCGTAGTTGTCGTAGTCGGTGTCGATAACCCAGTGTTCGTCATCTGAAAGCAGAGAGATTTATACTTATAACCAAATAAACTTAAACAAGACGCATCAAAATCAAACAGGCTGGAAAGTAAAACTCTTGGGAATCAAAATGTACTCTTCAAATTACACAATCACTCGGGCTACAATGAGTTAATTTAACTGTACGAGAAATTATCTGATTTCATTCGCCAGGGTCACAAAGTAAACAGAGTTGAGGACAACGTTCAAAGAACAGTAAGTTTCAGGTCAACAAGTGACGTCACTGACTCCTGACTGTCGGGTACATCGCCCGGTTGTTTAATTAAAGCTYCCTTACTTCCAGTCTGCAGGTATGAAGCAGCTCCCCAGTAAGTCATTTTAAACTTGGCAGGTTCAGGAGTTTCCTCAAAGGTAGCAAACATGTGGGCACACATCTCCCAGTTACTAAGGGTCAAAGAATGACAAGAAGACACACACACACACACACACACAGAGAAAAACACACCTCACTGATTAATGTGCAGAGAATAGCCTTGTTGTAAATTTAAATTGAAGGCGAGATGAGCCTCTTTAAAGCCTCCAGGGCACAGAGAGAAACCTACTTAAGGATGATGACTCTGCCTTTAGCTGTCGCCGTCATTTTGCCTTCGTCGTCAACGACAAACTGGGCCACAACGTTGTCGAGCAAGAACAAACCTTCTGGGTCCTTCTTTCCTGCAGCATACCAGGTCCCTGCATACTATGAGAAGGAGGTTCATGTGTAAGCCAATAAATACCTGTTCCAAGTTAATTATGAAGGACAAACTATTTAAAAGTAAGTTAGAGGTGCAGAAATTGCTTTGAGGATGTGGATAGGTGTAGTGTCTACGAGATTTTGAAGACAAGACGACAAAATGGAGAAAAATAGTTTTGTTTCGTAGTTTCAACTCACCCTGGATTTGGTAAAATTCTGCATGACCTGGATGTTAGCGACCTGGCAATCCTGAGCCAAGGACAGCGCCAAAAGGCAGAGAGCCACAGCGTATCGTAGCATTCTATCACAGAAGACGACAAAATGAATCCAAATGAAAGCTGAATGAGTGAGAGAAAGAAAAAAGGCAGGTTTAAAGGAGAAAGGAATAACAGGGAACAAATCRAATTTTGTTTCAAGTCAAGAAAAGCAAAGTTTGATAGAAATCCTTTGAATGTCTCCAAAGAGTTGAGTTAAAATTTAAACGAATCATCAGAATCCTTTATCAGAGCATACCTTAAAAAAATAATTTGCCACCTTTTATAGAAATCCTCACTTTCCCCTCTGGTTCAGCTCTTATATACTGACTAGCTTTGCATAACCACACGTGGAGGCAGGAGGGGGATCTAAACCTTCTCTGCTCACCCCCTACAGTTAGCCTGCGTTACATTGGACAAATTTTTTTTTTTTTTTTTTGCTTTCTCCAGTCTGTTGGATTTGTCTGGTTCAGCCCTCCCCCCCCAAATCACCAATAAAATGAGTTTTCACATGTAACACTGAGGCATCCTCTGACTTAAATAAACAACAACCAGCAAGGCCAAGAGGACAATCTGTCCACATGCTCCGCACACACTCTGATTTACCAAGTAGCGGCGTTGTGTACTTTTTTTTTTTTGTAAAGACTTTTGGGGGGAACTTTAGAGCTCTTACTTCAGTGAGTGGCCCCACACAAAACTACAAAGTAAAAAAGTAAAGATTTTGGGGTGTATGAATTGAATTTTCTGTTTTGGGGGAAAAGAGAAGAAAATGAACTCTTTTGGCACTTTTTCTTGTATTTGTTGAACAAACATTTCATGAGTTACGAGTGCCTCCACGCTATTTGTGTAAAACAAGGACAGAGTCCACTCTCTTTTGATGCAATCTCACACATCTAACTTCTATTTCCCTTTAAAAGAGTTATTTTACACATTTTAGGGTCAAACAGCTTCTCGTTGTGTTTTGATTCGGATTTAGCTTCAGTTCTGGAGTGTTTTGCTATTAAAGGGACAGTCTGGTAATTATTGAAGTGATATGTTTTATTCAACATCACTGTTGCCAACTCCTCAGTGAGGATAGTAGTTATTGGCTGTCGTAAAAGTTGCTGTGTTATGTYATCACCTAATTTTAATAATTGGTCATTCATTTGCATGTAAATGTAATGAACACTGTAAGGGAGGAGTTACCATGGGAGAGACAAAAAGTGAGGGAAATGCACCATAAAAGCTGTATGTTTGGAAATACAAGTTATCTTTCTTCTATTATAATCCTCAGTTCTTTTTAATGTTACAATTCTAACTATTCTTGTGGTTGTTGTTTTTTTTTTTTTTTTTTTTTTTTTTGGGCTGCTCTCTTCTGAACTCGAATGAAAGATTTGGCAAATGTTTTATACTGGATGCACTTCCTGGCTCGAACCTGCAGCTTCGAGATTACACTGACCGCTTTATTTTAGACCAGGGGTGGACAATCCTGGTCCTCGAGGGCCGCAGCCCAGCAGGTTTTATGATTTTCCCTGCTCCAACACACCTGATTCAGACATTGAATTACCAAGTTCTGCAGAATGGAGAACTGACACTGACATACCTGTAACTAGAAAAAAAGTAGAAACATATGTTGCAGCTTGAAGACATCAGTCGACGAATGGAGTAGTTTTTATCCAAACATTTATTTTCTTTTAGCTCACATAAAATATAAACTGGCTCCACACACTCACGGTGCTTCTGCTGCGGTCAGAGTCCGGGTGTAAAGTAACGTTCAAGAGACGCCCGTTTCAGAACCTTTCCACATGGTGCATTCAGT
>NW_013952445.1:936248-946236 GCF_001266775.1 Austrofundulus limnaeus
TTTTATTGGTGCACTTTAAGTGTATTTATTTATTAGTCAATTTATATATATCTGCTTTTATTTTTAATTATGTCAGTTTCGGTCCTCCGTACTACAGAAGCCTAATAATCACCCATTCATTCAAATCAGGTGTGTTTGAGCAGAGAAAAAAGTAAAACATGCTGGGCTGCGGCTCTCGAGGACCAGGATTGCTCACCCCTGCTTTAGACAAAGAAAATGTGGCATGTACAGACTGAACAGGTACAACCAGAGGTGTCTTTGCATATGCTCAATTCATTTGCTTTCAAATTGCAGAGAGGGGAACATCTCCTGCTCAGACTGCAGCTGGAAAGGACTGTGGTTGATAAGAAACTGAAATAATAACGATTTGAAAGACTATCCACTCAAAAATGACCAGAGTATCCCTTTAAAATTAACAAATGTAACGGTGATTGCAAGAGAAAAATGTTTTCATATCTCCAGTTCAGATCTGCTTTCCATCATACTTAAATGTTTCGAGGCCCATTTGTTAGAAATTGATGCTGGTATTAAAAAAAAAACAGGCACGTCTGAGACCTAAAGGAGCCACAGCAGAGTCAAACATCTGCAGCTTACATAACCACAGACCTGGCCAGAAAAAAAAGAAGAAAAACAGCACTATCACTCTTAAACATAAACATTAGCAGTTGGATTTTGGCCAGAGGCGACTCAACGTTTCTTAATCTTCAAAACTGGCAATGAAACGATAAATAATGTTTTGCTGCCAGGTTTTGTGTATGCATTTAATATTTTGAGCAGTTTATTGGCAGCAAATAAACTGCCAATAAACTGCGGATAGCGTGTCAAGCTCATGTAACACAAACCCTCACAGACGCTTAAGGTTGATTAAAACATCTTATGGTTAAAAACATAGTTTCCAAAAGAAGTTTTAGGCTTTGCAAATAGAAATGRCACCGTATGACAGAAGCACATAGATTATTTTACTAGAAGTTTTTAAAAATTTGGATCTTTTGAAAAATTTAAATTATTCTAAAGAAAAATGACCTTTCCCCTTCAGTAATGATTACATAAGTACATGACACCATCTTTAGATAGAGATTTATATTTTGTGAAGATTGTGAATAAATAATCTATCATCTGTTGTAGATAGTCTTTCAAACAACCTCAATTTGAAAAACATAGTTTGAATTCGACTTGACTGATGCGTCAACTAGTCGGCATAGAGCCAAAGACTAAACTTAGCTGCTGTCATCCTTAAACAACATAAATTAAAATAATAATAATAAAAATACTATTGGTTCACAAAAATCCCACTTTGTAAATGCTTACACACAGTTCAGTTTTGCATTTCAGTGTAAGATAAATATAATTTTGTGTTTTTGCAATGGCAGCAGCAGCTAGCTGTAGGACCTTCTATTTCTGGAAAATAAAATTGCACAATGCTAAATTAACAAAAGTGTAAAAGCTACTAAAACAGTGTTTGACTAGGCATTAACTCATCAGTATGGTAAGAATTTAACTAAATTTTCAAACTGAGGTCATTTGAAGAGCTATCTATAGCAAGTAAGATATTGTTTGTTTATAGCGGTTCCACAGAACCCCACTCATTTTAAAGATTTTTTTTTTCAAAAAAAGAAAAGTATGACTCAGACAAATGATTTTACATGAATCTTTTCAAAACTCAAACGTGTTAAAATACATCATTCTACCGGCTGACCTGTCTATGTTTTGTCCTCTCTTGAAATCCAACCTCTCACCAGATTTTCTCTTTCTAAAGTGCACCTGTAACTTGTACACATATATTCGCCCTTCCTGAAAGAACTTCTTAGAAGCTAACTCCATTATACGGTAATAGTGGCCAGCCATCTTCGTTTAAGGCCTTCCTCTCAGACATCCACATCCCTGCAAATTGGCTGGTTTACAATCCACGTACTGATACCTTCATGATGATTTCATTAGAGCACAAGTAGACTACGTTCCCATTGAGAACATTATATGGGCTGCTATCATGGCGCTGCACGTGATCATTGCTGCCGACAGGACACTATTTAGGTACTTACTTCACTGTAGCAAAAATAAGGACAGTACATTTACAGGAACTAATGCAGGCTTGGCTCCCGGGGAGGCTATTTGAGGCTGGAAAAGCTCCTGTCTCTTGATTGCTTAAATTGTTTAAACAAGAGAGGGTGAGGGTGCTGTGAGTCCACTCACTGGCTATAAATGGTCTCATGAAATGGACCTGTAATAACATAGTAAGTGATGTTGCATGTTATTACTATGCTTATTTGTTGTTGTTTTGGGAGGTGTCGTTATGGAGCATTTAACTGTTGAGAAATTACACCCTTCTGTGACTATTTCCCCCTGATTTCTAAGGCCATAAAAGCACATGTGAAAAGCTTAAAATTTGTGGAAATTGCTTTAAAAATGGGTCTGAAGTGCTGTGCTAATAATACACAATAGCATCAGCCGTGGCAGAACACCTGAGCTGGAAACAATGTTCTGGATGAAACAGCATTCAGGTGCTTTTTACAACACTAAAAATTATTAGGGAAGGACCTGGATCCTCTGAGCCGGTGGGTTTTATTAATTGTCTTTTTCCCAAGTCTTTCCTGTCAGGGACACTGAACAGTGGAAAATGACTTAAAGTGGGTCTTATTTGCAGCAGAAACAAAACTCTAGAACATTTCAAAACACCCTAAAATGATTTTTGAATAGCTGAGCAAAGAAATAATGTTAAAAACAGCAACAACAAAAAAAATTGAACTTAACAGTAGCTACTATTTTTTAATTTTCTTCTGGGGGAAAAATATGCCTATACCAACGGGTGGTTATGGTCAAAAAGTAACAAAAGAACATTTTCGTTTTTTTTTATTCACCATTTAATTTCTGTAAATAACCTTTTAGTTTCAGGTTTAACGGAGAAACAGATGTCTCATTTACACTTAATTTCTTTTACAAAAAAAATCTCTGAGTCAAAGGGTTCTTTCACAAAACAAACTCGTATCAGTCTGAAACACCTCCCTGTTGGGATTTGAGMTCGGAAGTCAGTCTACTGCCATTACACCTTTGAATTGCTGAGCGAGGTAGTCACAGGGCTGAAACGGTTGGTATGTATCTGTGATTTCCTTTTGGAATCAATAAAGTATTTTTSAATTGAATTGAACGTGTAAGGAAAAAAGATGGCATTGTGCTTAAAGGGTGTGTTGGCAGAGACGTACTGCAAAAACATTTTGTGAAAAAGCTTAAAATAGTACCACAAAGAATCAAACTCTGCAAAAAAGCTCAAACTCGAACACAAAAAGTGAACATGGAGCACGTAAAATCTTAAAATGGACTTTCTTAAAAAACATAGAACCCTACTACTTGCAGCAGTGCTGTCTGTCTTAATATAACTGTCTTACTTCTTAAGTATGCAAGATGATGTGGGGCCTGTTAAAAGTCTGTGGGCATATAATCCTCCCATGCTATAACAAGGTACTTAAGCTCCCTTAGGAAGAAGCTCTATAGGTGGGACAAGTCTGGTCTATGTCTGAAGATAGACTTGAATTATAAAGTAAACCGACAAAGCGTTGTTGATGTTTGTTTTCTTCGGCGCTTTCTCCACTTATTTACCTCGTCGTATTATGCGGTGTTGATTACATCCTGCCTGGATGTGGCTCAGGTGTCCAGCTAAGCATCTGACTTGCCAACATCTCACTCTCCCTTAGCTAGGCAGGATTGCTCCATGTGAAATGATCAGCGTTGGGATTTGCAGGTTAAGGATGCTTAAAGCGGGGTTTTTACTGCCCTGACGTCACGTTAATTAGTGGCCACGTTGATCCTTTCAGCCTCTAAGCTGCATTCTGTCCTGTTCTGTCTGTTGGTGGACATGGGCTGTGTCCACCAAGGAAGATGCACGTTCTTTCGAAGGGACGCTAATTGATTCGTTGCAACCCTGACGGCGAGAACACTGCCTACATTTTTTTGTTTGCTTTTAATTTCCCTGCAGGTGATGCATTGGTAGAAAGAAGAAAACCAGCAAGAGGACACTGATTTCGGTCAAAATGGCAGACAAGGATAGTGTGGAGAAGTATTTGGAGAACAACCCACAGTTCGCCAAAGAGTACTTTGACAAAAAATTGCGCGCCGAGGCTCTTACCGCCGCCTTCTCTGGACAGCTCGATATCAAAGACACTGCATCGTTCAAGGATGTTAACTCGGTGCAAGAGGCGGCCATCGTTTTCGAGTTGGTCCAGGAGCTGCAGAAGCAGGGGAACATGGAGAAAGGCATTCACAAAGTGTTGCAGAGGATTGCACTGATCGTGCAGGCCGACAGGGTCAGCTTTTTCATGTGCCGCTCGAGAAACGGAACCCCCGAGCTCGCCTCTTGCCTCTTCGACGTGACACCGACATCCAAATATGAAGCCAATTTAGTGAACCCCCAGAGTGAAATTGTTTTCCCCACTGATATGGGTATAGTTGGTTTCACAGCAACCTCCAAAAAACCGCAAAGTGTTGCAGACGTGACAAAGGTGAGAGAGTTGGAAGCTTTACCAAGCTTTGGCAAAAAAATTTATTTTTTGATTTTTGGTGGGATTTTCTTGGCGGGAAAAGCAAAAAAAAAAGGTCTAATAGCAAACACTTAAATTAGCGTCTCGTGTGCATTTTGTTTTTAAAAGTTTAAGCAAGTTTCCATTTCTGTAAAAACAAAGCCAAGTTTCTTTCTGTTCACTGTGAACCTGACAAAAGATGTATTTATTTTGGGCCTAACTATTTTTATTTATAGCCTAGCTTACATAATGAGATTCCAGGGAATTTGCGTTGGAAGTCAGTTAAGTTATTTTGAAAGCTTTAAACATAGCTGGTATTTTGCGATTATTACTTAAAATGTATTTACAAATAAAAGGTACAAATAAATGAGATATACCAGTGCACAATATTCTTATTTGCTAAAATTTTTAGGTTTTATCTTGAGCTAAATTCAGAGCTAAATTTAGCTTAGCTAAAGTTAAGAATCCTTTACGTTGCCATCTTGTTTAATTAACACAATTCTAAAACTACTAATTGGCGCCAAGTCTCTTTATGTCTTAACATATAAGATAAAATTTGTTCAAGAAAACATCATTTAGCTGCATAAAACGTAATATTTAAGAGTAACTGTTCTTTGCTTAGGATTTATTTTACTCAGCTTTTAGATTTAATTAATACAAGTGTCTTATTTTCTTTTTTTTTTCTTCTATCCAGAATCCAAAGTATTGTGACTTTGTGGACAAACAGACGGGATACAAAACCAAGTGTGTGATGAGTTTCCCCATTATGGTTGAAAAGGATTGTATCGGGGTGGTCATGACACTTAACAAAATAGGAGCTGATGCATTCACTCCAGAGGATGAGAAGGTAGGAACAGACCTTAACGAGAGCAGTGCATCTACCTTTATCCATTTGTTGAGCAGACGGAGGTGCTAACGCCAAAGGATCCGACAATCGGTGTTTAAAACTTCTCCTGAAAGTTCAGCTGAAAAGAGATTATTTCTGTGATTACATCCCACCAGCGGAGCACAAAGCCCCCTCATTACAGCAGGAGAAGCCAATCAGACTCAACTGCTTTGGTGGTTTTGGTTGTTTCCTCAGCATTCAACCTGAGAAAAAAAGTAAATCGAAATGGGTTCTCTCAGCGGTCTCTATCAGAACACATTCATTGCTGCCTCTGGAGCCATAAAAATCCCCCTGAGGCCCAATTCCATCAAGAATAAACTGGGTCAGATGGAGATGTTGTCTTTACCGCCTGATTCTTACTGAACACACGTGTCAGCAGAGGGCTGCTGTCGCTGGCAATGTTTGCTTATTATGGTGGTGTTTTGTTCAGGAGACAATGTTAAATCTTAAAACTATGCATTCTAAGTATTTAGAACGGTTTTTACTCTGCCAAGATTATGTAAACAAAAGCAATCTATGCTTTAAATAAAGTAAATATATGCAACAGACTTTGCATTTTTTCTTCCCTAAACAGTTCAAATCTTTGCTTGGGGAAACGATTTTACATTTTCTTTTACTGTATTGTGAATTGTTCCAATCTGTCTATGCTCCAGTTCTGTAAGAAACTGATTTTATTTTTTTTCCCCAACAGCTTTTTCACAAGTACATGACTTTTGCCCAAGTCATCACCCTGCAGCATCACACAGCCTACATGTTCAACGTGGAGTCCAGGAGGAGTCAGGTAAAGTGGATGAATTCAATTAATTACAAAGAAAAGTATTTTCACCAGTTCTTCCACTCAGAATCAAGACTCATGTTGTGCTGGGAACCTTACTGCCTTGTGTGGCTCCAGGTGCTGCTCTGGTCAGCCAGCAAGGTGTTTGAGGAGCTGACAGACATCGAGAGACAGTTCCACAAAGCGCTCTACACTGTGAGGACCTACCTGATGTGTGAACGATACTCCGTGGGTCTGCTGGACTTGACCAAAGAGAAGGTGGCTTTTTGTTAAACGCTGATTTAGATGCCATTAAAAACAATATTTATTGTGCGATTTCTCCTTCAGGAATTTTATGATGAATGGCCTGTGAAACTTGGAGACGTGGAGCCCTATAAAGGACCAAAAACACCAGACGGCAGGGTGAGACATGATTTTTCTCTTTAATAAAGGTGCCCTTTGAATTTGTTTATTAAATGTGTTTATTTCCTAAAACCATGTCTAAGTAGCTTTCCTTAAAGTGATAGCTGGGATCTTTTGAAGAAGAGTTCTGTGGGGAAATTCTGAAYAATTACCTTCATTAGCCATCAGAATGAATCTATACGATAATTCTCCAAAATAAAGTAGTTTTTAGAGTTGTCTCCAACAGGTAAGATGATGATTCCTCAAACAGTGTCACAGAGCCCCACTTCAAAAGATCACTTTAAAGATGAGTAGTTTGTTTTCTACCAGACCTTTACTTCATTTTTCCCCCGCAGGAAATCGTCTTTTACAAGATCATTGACTACCTCTTAGAAGGCAAAGAAGAAATCAAAGTCATACCGTAAGAAACATTGGCTTCAAACATACTTCGAGTATCTTGTTGCATTAGTTTGTTACTTGTACTAACTTGTTATCTTAAAAGAATGAAGCTATGATAAATATGTATTTTAAATGTAAAAATGATTGTATTACATAAATGTTTGACATATGTGTCCTTTCAGAGGTCCACCTGCAGATCACTGGGCTTTGGCTAGCGGACTGCCTACATATGTTGCAGAAAATGGTTTTGTAAGTGATGCAGTTCATAGTTAAAACTACTTGAATTAAAAAAGGAAACTAGACCTATCCCTAACTATTCATTTATTTGCAGCTGTTTAAGGAAATCATGGGTATTTAATTGTAATGTTTTTATGTGACCGCCCTCAGATCTGCAACATGATGAACGTTGCTGCAGACGACTACTTCACTTTCCAGGTACGTCTGGAACACACGCCGACACTTTCCATTAAAACATTTAATGAGGARSGAGGGAGGGAGGGAGTCTCGATGTGACTCTCGTGTCTGCTGTGCAGAAAGAGGCCGTGGACGAAACGGGGTTCGTCATCAAGAACGTCCTGTCGCTGCCCATCGTCAACAAGAAAGAAGAAATCGTGGGCATCGCCACTTTCTTCAACCGGAAAGACGGCAAGCCGTTTGATGAATACGATGAACAGATCACTGAGGTTAGGGTTCTGGATGATTGTTAAAACTTTACGCCGAGTCACTTTGTTATTTCACAGTCTCATCTTGTTTTGTTTTATTATTTGCTCCAGGCTCTGACCCAGTTCCTTGGGTGGTCATGGCTGAACTGTGACACCTACGACCGACTGAACCGCCTCGAGTACAGAAAAGACATCGCTCAAGAGATGCTCATGTACCAGACAAAGTGCACCACAGATGAGCTTCAGTCCATTCTGGTCAGTCCCAACATTTGTCCTTAAAAATACATTTATCTTGATGCATTTGTAATTTATACCATTAGTTTTCTCTATCTACTATAGGCAACTAACATTAGAGTATAAGCACTGGCCTCAAAACACATAAGAAGAAGAAATTTGAATAGAATTTGCTGTAGATGTGCTCAGAGGTAGAGCGTAGCTGTCATTCTGTTCTCTGACCAGAACACCAAAGAGAAGTTTGATGCGGATCCTGAAGACTGTGACCAGAAGGAGATGTACAAACTACTGGTATGTATTTTTCATCCTACATCTCCCAGAACTTGCAATAACTGGTGTTTTAAAGTGGGGGCAGAAAAAAGGAGTCATAGTTGGCCTTTTTTTTTTTTTGGTGTGTGATCCGGACTGTTCGTTTCTGTTTCAGAGATCAAACTGCCCACCAGCCGACAACGTCGACGGAGAGAACCTGTACTCGTTTGGCTTCAGCGACTTCCCCGTTTCGGAGTTCGGCCTCATTAAAGCTGGCATTCGCATATTCTTTGAGCTCGGAGTTGTCGAAAAGTTTAAAGTTCCTGCAGAGGTGAGTCAGTCCGTCTGTCACTGGTTTCAGCAGAGTAACTCTAACAAGGTGCTTAAAGGTGCCTTTGGTAAAGGGGGGGTGCGAACATACCTACCATGTTCTGAGATGTGACTGTGTGAATTGAGCTCATTATTCTGCAGATCCTTTCACCTCAGATCTTATCAGGGTTTAACATTTTTTGCAAAGATTTTCTGCATTGATTTCCTGGCTTTAAATTGAACTTTTACAACAGAGGAATTAATGTACATTTTTTATAACATGTTTATTTCAACAAACAAACAAAATCCACCTTTAAATGGAGAACATTCATGGTGTTGCTGGTGAAACTGTTACGGCCTGTGCCATGACAACAAGTCGTAGTAGCTGTAAAAGCAGAAAACGTTTCCTCAGGCGCTGAAATGATGCAATTTCCATCCCTAACACATTTCCTCTGATGTTTTTCTTTGAATATGATCTCGTTATTTCCCCTCTCAGACGCTGACCAGGTGGATGTACACTGTGAGGAAGGGTTACCGTTCCATTACCTACCACAACTGGAGGCATGGTTTTAATGTAGGCCACACCATGTTCTGCTTACTGCAGGTAAAGCTTTTTTCAGCGGGGGTGTCCAATCCTGGTCCTCGAGGGGCCGCTTTCCTGCATGTTTTGGTTTCTCTGCTCCAACCAACCTGATTTGAACAAATGAGTGATTGACAGGCTTTTGCAGAACTTGAAGAGGTGATTCAGTCACTGAAACAGGTGTGCTGGAGCAAGGAAACAAGTACAACATACAGAMACTCGAGGACCAGGATTGGACACAGCTGCTATATTCAAATGTTAACACGTCTGTTTTTATTGTCTTTATTCACAAATTTACCACTTCCTGTTTTTTTTTTTATAAATTACAGACAGGAAAGCTGAGGAAGTACTATTCAGATCTAGATGCCTTTGCCATGGTGGCTGCAGCTTTCTGCCATGATATCGACCACAGAGGAACCAACAACCTCTACCAGACAAAGCAAGTAAAAACACTTACTCTGATCATGACAGGGGRTGTGTTTATTGTGTTTGAAAATGTTGTTTTTGTTTATTATTGTCTGCAGGAGTGCGTCTCCTCTGGCCAAACTTCACGGCTCCTCCATCATGGAGAGGCACCATTTGGAGTACAGCAAGACGCTGATGGGAGAAGAGGTGGAGGGCTCGGTTCCTTCTGCGTGAATAAAACAGAAAAACAACGGCCGACGTGAAAACACCGACGCTGACCTTTTGTTGTTGCTGTTGTCTCTCACAGGCTTTGAACATTTTCTGCAACCTTCAGAAGCGTCAGTTCGAGAACGTGCAGCACCTGTTTGACGTTTGCATCATCGCCACCGACCTGGCCCTTTATTTCAAGTAGGTTTAYAATGAACGCGTACATGCAATCGCTTTTATGGAAGGCAAGGCGTGTAGTTAAAAAATATATGAAGAAAAGTAAAATAATGAGGAAATACAATGAAGAATAAATGACAGTGTAAAAAAAACAAAAAGACGATTATCTAACAAATGAATACATGAGGATATTTAAAAAAATACAGTATATATATA
>NW_013952445.1:946796-956930 GCF_001266775.1 Austrofundulus limnaeus
TTTTATTGATTACATTTTAAATTATTTGTAACATTTTCTCACTTTGTTTTAGCTAATTTTAGCTATAAAAATAAGATCTTTTGTTATAAAATTAAACTTAGTGTTTGAGAGCTTTAGACGTAAAATTTTGCTGAMGACAATTTTTAGTGTATTTTTTAAACATTTAGTTTGCAAAGAATTAAAATAAACTTGTCTAGACGACGTGAGAAGTGCATGAATCAATTGTTTTGAGGCATAATGTTTGTAATTTTAGTWTTATTGATCAGGTGTTTAATAGGAATAAGTTTTACTGGTTGGGGCTAAAAGACATGTCCCAGATGAAAGTCATCCCTAGGTTCTTTACGTTAGTGCTGGAGGTGAAGTTTCTGCCACTCAGAACAAATGAAAGCTTTGTTAGTCAGCTCCTGATTTCTCTTTTGACCAATTCTAAAGGTTTTCTGGAATCATTCAGCCTGTTTGCTTTGATTCAGTCCAAATAAATCTCCTCACCTGCCTGTCTGCAGAAAGAGAACCATGTTCCAGAACATCGTGAACGCCACAGAGCCGATGACGGACGAAAAGGAGGCCACCGCTTACATTTCCAACAACCCCATCAGGAAGGAAATTATCATGTACGTAGCTGATTTAGGCAGAAACACAGCTGTTGAGACGGGGGAAAAAATGTCTTTCCGCGAGAAGCTTGTGAAACAGCAGGACCTTGAAAATCATTAGCGTCTCTAGCAGAGCGTCTTCTTCCCTGTGACTGACTGACGGGTTCTCTCCTCCAGGGCCATGATGATGACAGGCTGCGACTTGTCAGCCATCACCAAACCTTGGGAGGTACAGAGCAAGGTGAGTGGGAGGGAAGTTTACAAGTAAATACAAAAAAATACACGAAGCAAGTTTGTTTTTAAAAAAAGAGTTAAAAATATGATGTATGTCTCTTTAGATCGGATGGTAATTACTTTACAAATACATGTTTATGAAGGATAACCCTGGTTACTTACTTTCATTCTTTTAACCATGTGCAGCCATTCCTTTCTGTCATCCTCATCCATCCATGTTTTTCTCCCCAGGTCGCTCTGATGGTCGCAGCTGAATTCTGGGAACAGGGTGACTTAGAAAGAAATGTTTTGGACCAGCAGCCAATTGTAAGAGCAGCACTCCTCCACCGCCTTTCTCTCTGCCTTTGTTCTGCGCTGACGTGAAAACATCTCACGCGTCTCTTTCAGCCCATGATGGACAGAAATTGTGCCGAGCAGCTGCCCAAGATGCAGTGTGGTTTCATCGACTTCGTGTGTGCGTTTGTGTACAAGGTAAAAAGAAAACAACACTTTTTATGCTCATTAAGAAAAAAAAAACTTGGGAGCTTGGGGGGAAAAAATGAGTATTGGTGAAGTGAGTCTTTTGTTGCGACACTTCATCCGCCTTTTGCTGGACTTTAAATCCACTCACGGGCAAAGAAGAGTTTCTAAATGTCATTCAGTGTCACTCAAYGTCGAAGCAAGAGAATAATGTTTACCTGTTTTTTTTTTGTGTGTGTTTTTATTTGTCAGGAGTTTTCCAGGTTCCACAAAGAGATCCAGCCCATGTTTGATGGTCTGAACAACAACCGAGCTCACTGGAACGAACTGGCAGAAGTYTATAATGCAAAGATGAAGGCTATCGAGGACCAGAAGAAGAAACTAGAAGAAGAAGAAGCTAGGAAAGGTAAAAGAAACATATACTTCACAAAATGTAAGGAAATTTGTGTTTGGTAGATTATTTCTTTGTTGTAACAATAAGAAATCTTAGAAGATTTGGCCAAATTTTATGTGAGCAACCTACATACTCAGCTCTACTGCTCAACCCACAAATGCACGTTCCTTACAAATGTGGCACCATTTCAAAGTGAAATAAACAGGCATTCCAACGGTGTACCATTTATTTCTAAGAAGTGTTAACAAAAAAATWATCTACCAAACACAAATGTGCTTACTTTTTGCGCTAGGTTTAATTGACATCACTTTTAAGAGCAGGCTGTACATGTTTCTTACTGTTATTTGCGTTTTTTGTCGTATTATTTTTAAGCTGGTGGTGGTGGCGAGGGCAAGTCAAAGACCTGCACCATCTGTTAGGATCCTCCGCTGCTTGGATCTGGACTACCTTGGTCTGTTTAGGACTCATCTAGACAGCACTAGTCATCTTCAGGACATCTCTTTTTTTCCCTTTTTTTTTTTGGATTTTTTCCCCTCCCTTCAGACTGGTGTTTGGTCTTTGCTACACCAGCTTTAGTTGTCTCCGGTTCACTTTGCTGCCCTCCAGTCTGACTGTTGTTCCAGATGGTTCTGGTCTAGTTTATTCAGCGTAGTTAGGACTGGTCTGCGTCGGAGTCTGGACCACACCGGCCGATCTTCGAAGAGGGAGAAAGAATTTAACAAGAAGTGATGCTGGGACTCTGCAAAGAGAAGATGTTTGGCTCTAACTGAAGAAATATATGAAACATTTCTCTGCTTTAAACATCATCATGGACATTTTTCAAAGCAGAAACAGTGGATCAGCATGTGTTTCCACTTAGCGTAGCAATAATCCGAACGTGTTTGGCATGATTTGATATCATGCTTTGATAAACTCATTATATAGACAGAATTGGTGAAGAATGCCTACATGCCAAAGCTGTAGCATTCAAACAGTGTTCTAATTTGCAAACATGAACACAACATGCAATAGCTCTGTAGGTCGCACAATGCACTCAGCTGCTGCTGTCTTAGCAGCGACAGACAGAAACAAGAAGGGAAGGCAGATGAAGAACATATCTTGGTATTGTAGTGGTGGCAAACTGTTAAAGATGGTTAAAGGTAATACTGAGGCATGGAGMTAATCCTTTTAGCACTTAAAAAGGGAAACTACTGTAATAGAACAGGGAGCGATGGMGCTTAAACCAATCAGGGACGATGTTTTCTCATTGTTAAAGAGGCACTCATAAGTCGTGCAAAAGGTATATTTATATTATTATGCAATTCATCTAAATATATTTTTTTGATTTATGGGCTATTTTGTACTTGAACTGTCTGCATGAGTGGAGAATTTGAGGTGAACTTTGAGAGAGGATGTTCTGAACCCGTGAACCGATGAAGTCACTGTCAGACATGAGGAATGTGTTGTAAAACTTTATGATCAGCTTCGGAAAAACACTTTTAAAGTGAGGAGTCAGACCTTTTGAAGTGGGGATCTGTGGAAGGACTATTAACAGTTTATATATTACCTGTTRTAGGTGGCCCTTTGACTGACCTCAGTTTGGAGAAATATAATTTAAGTTTGGACAGATTGATAAGCCAAGTCCAAGTGGGGACAAGACCATCGTAAGTTTCGTAGTGTTTTWAAGCAAACTCTAAATTTTACATTGTGAATACGTTTGCATTACATGGTTAGTTCTATACAGTTATGAGAAATAAGAAGCAATACAACAGCAGCTAGCTGTAGCACTTTGARCAGAATYATCATWAASTTTCTGTCTTTTTTTCTTTGACTAAAGTAGATTTCCAATCCAGTCAAAATCCAACATTTTCCAAACTGAGATCTAAAACGCTATCTACAACAAGTAAGATATTCATTAGTCATAACATTTTCACAAATCCTCAGTTCAGAAGATCTGAACTGTTTCATTAGGTTGTTTTAGCCGATAAATTGTGTAACATTGAACAGTGTTTAGCTCAATCTTACAGCTCCATTTTGTTCACAACTGCTTTTATTAAAGTACTTGAACATAGTTCAATACATAGAGAAAAAAAAACTCCAGCCTAAAAAAAAAACCCTGAAAGCTGGGAGAGCAACTTTTGCTTCTTTTCAGCAGGCAAGAGTCAAACGGTTCAGTAGATCTACCTCTCCTTTAAGAAGCTTTAACAGGATTTGATTGCCTGCCAGTGTTTAAGATCCACACAGCTTTAGACTTTAAATACCCTTCTTACAGAGGAGGTAAACGAGGCTAACACAGCCTTATCGTATGTATGTGCAAGACGAGCGGTGTTTGCGGAGACGGCRACTGTTGTTTCATTGATTGTACAATGGTACGGGCAAAGTTCTCTGCTTCTCTGCAACTTTGTGTGAAATCGATATCTTGTTTTGTAAAGCGCCCGGTCTGGTCAGGGCTGTGAGCTTACAGAGCAACACCGGGAGCACCCGTCTGTCCCTTTGGGGTAAAAAAGCAATGTCCTGTTATGCAACGTAGTCTCCTCCAATCAATGGGGCATCAATCAGAGGCATTTAATCCAATCAGCGAGGCTTTGGGTCTATGTGGAAGCTCCTTGTCTGCTGCCTGAGGTGAAGCGAGGAGCTGTTTGTAATCACTGGACAGAAAAAAAAAACTTTGATTTGTCTTCAATGATTCTGCCATGAATTTCCAGTGATAACAAAAGCCTCTAGCTTCTCCTTTTTTTGGATGCTGTGGTAAATGCAAAAATAACGCACCGTATCTTTGTCACTGAGACTTTAGAAAACTGTCATTTAATGTATGAAACGACTGTATTTATATGTCACTACTATCTGTAAGCATGTGTAGGAAGTCATGGAGGTGTAAAAAAGAAATAAAGTAACACTTTTTCTCATTATGAAAATCGTCTGGCTTTGATGGTGGAATTTACGCTCACGCACACGAGGGTTTGGACGGAGGGTGAACTCGAAGCATCCAGAGCTTCGCCGCGACAGGGCTCCATATATCGTGCGGGGATCTTGGAGGCTCCAAAGCTGGATGAGCCTCCGGGGGAAAGAGGATCAGTGGATTGATTCTCATCCCTGCCCGATTCAGTGCCGTTCGTCGCCGCGCTCCTCGGGGGCCCGTTTTTCCAATGTGTTCTGCGTAATGTAAGCTGCAGATTGAATGGTTTCGCGTCAGCGTTTTAACAAATTTAAGAACAGACAAACAATCTGAAACATTTTGCAGTTGTAAGCCTTGCAGGGGGGAATTTTTAAAGGAAACTGAGCAAGTCTGGATTTTTTTTTTTCCCGTGGCGAGTGAGTCTGCAGCTGGTTCACCCTTTTATCTTGACCCTTCATTCTTTGGACAATTTAGRGGTCAGTAAGGCCAAGAGCTTCTCCTCAGAGGTCCCCTTTTGTTTTTCTGTGCGGCTAGAAAGCCAATTTCACATCCATCCTCAAAAGAAAAAGAAAAAATAACAAAAGAGAGCAGTTGTCCATGCCCATAAGAAAAATGCAAGTGATTTTACAAGTTTGGAAGCTAAGACTTTGGCCTCAAAACTCCAAATCTGATTCAGTCTAAGATTATCCGGAAGAAGCATGCCRCACAGCTGATTGTTTTGCAGCTCCCGACGACCTTCCCATGAAGGCGCCGCTGCGCCACAGAACCGAGCGCTGCAAACTCCAGAGTCTAAACCTCCTTCATGTTTTGAAGTCAGTTTTGATTTGCCTTTTAAGCAATTCTATAAGGAGTTCTCTCTGAAACCTTTTGTTTTTACTTACCTGAACTTGTCCCCCGCTGTTCCTTTGAAGTCATTTGTTATCACATTACAGACGAGTAAATTCATWAAAAAAAAACCTCCCTTTTGATCAGTGTCCTCCCACACTGAGGAACGTCTCGTATTTTATTCTTCAGAACAAAAGGCGGCTGCTTCAATGAGCCCGTGGCTTCTTATTTGTGAAACATTGGTAGCTTTGAAACTTTACTTATCATGCTTTCTTAAGAACAACTGAACGAGAAGTATTCYTAAAAGTTCTGAAACCATGAAACGCAAAGTCAGTGCCCAAAGAAACCCCGGTTTGCTCAGATTGGTGAGCAAATGTAAGGGGTCGTTCTCAAGTCTCAACATTTTCATGAGTGTAAAAACCTACACTTAGGAGACCCTGTTTTCCCCACTATAAACACTGGAACAACCTCTGACTCATTGTRWTGGATCACAGCAAATAAAGACTAGAAATGCCAAACTACGCTTGAAGATAAACATTGCACACATTGTCACAGGGCTACCCTACATCCTCACTTAATTTAATAGATCTAGGTCCTGGAGGAATTTATTTAATATTTAATTTCCAAAAACCTTTCCTATGTTTGATCCACACAAGACTGAAGCTTTAACCAATGGTAATAAAAATCATTTAAAAAGGATTTATAATGTAACGGATTGAATTGTGACGAGTATTCTATTGATTTGTTCTTTTAGTTTTTTTATAGTAACTAATCAACAGGAGTTCTGTATAGATTTGATGAAGAAGCACTTTTTTTTCTGGGTCAAGACTTTTGTAGCTACTAATATAAAGTTATCATTCCTTATTTGTATACATCTGAAAATAGTTTAAAACTTATAATGAAGCAGGCTACAGATATTTATGATAAACTGCACAAATCTGACTCAGACACTGCTGCTGCTGTGTGTGTGTGTGTGTGTGTGTGTGTGTGTTGATCGGTCACCATTCTGTGTGTCAGCCTCTGATCACTGGCTGCTGATTGTTTGAAAAAAAAAAAAACTTTATCGCATGTGGTGTCATTAACACTGTGACCGCCACTCCTGGGACTGAACAACAAATGTATTACTGAGGGAATATTGGTGAGGAATGGGTTGCTGATCAACGTGTGGAAAAAAATAAGTAAATTCAGAGCTGCGGCGACAGGTAGCCGCTGTACGTGGGACTAAAACAGCAGGTTTACAGAGGGTAAAATAAGTATTGAGCATGTCACCATTTTTCTCAGTAAATATATTACTAGAGGTGCTAATGACATGAAATTTTCACCAGATGTYGGTAACAACCCAAGTGATCCATACATACAAAGAAATCAAACCATAAATGTCCAGAAATGAAGTTATTTGTAATAATGTGGAATGGCACAGGGAAAAAGTATTGAACACATGAAGAAAGGGAGGTGTAAAAAGGCATGGAAAGCCAMTGGAAGTTAATATCAGCTGGTTCAGTCCCAAATGATGGCCAGGTATCACACAAGAACCATCTGATGATGGGTAAAAGTAAAGAGCTCTCTCAAGACCTTCACAACCTTATTGTTGCAAAGCATAATGATGGCATCGGTTACAGAAGAATGTCTAAACTTCTGAAGGTTCCAGTGAGCACTGTTGGGGCCATAATTCAGAAGTGGAAAGAACATCATTTCACCATAAACTGACCACGACCAGGTGCTCCTCACAAGATTTCTGACAGAGGTGTGAAAAGAATTATCAGAAGAGTTGTCCAAGAGCCAAGGACCACTTGTGGAGAGCTTCAGAAAGACCTGGAATTAGCAGGTATGTTTGTTTCAAAGAAAACAATAAGTAATGCACTGAACCACCATGGCCTGTATGCACRCTCACCACGCAAGACTCCACTGCTGAAGAAACAGCATGTTGAAGCTCCTTTAAAGTTTGCTACACAACATTTAAACAAGCCTGTGTAATACTGGGAGAATATAGTCTGGTCAGATGAGACCAACATTGAACTGTTYGGATGCCAGAATACACATCATGTTTGGAGGTCAAATGGCACTGCACATCAGCCCAAAAACACCATACCAACAGTGAAGTTTGGAGGTGGGAACATCATGGTGTGGGGCTGTTTTTCAGCATATGGTACTGGCAAACTTCAAATAATTGAAGGAAGGATGAGTGGAAAAATGTACAGAGACATTATTGATAAAAATCTGCTTCCATCTACCAGGAAGATGAAGATGAAACGTGGCTGGACATTTCAGCAAGACAATGAGCCCAAACACAAAGCCAAGGAAACTCTCAGTTGGTTTCAGAGAAAGAAAATAAAGCTGCTGGAATGGCCCAGCCAATCACCTGACCTGAATCCAAYAGAAAATCTATGGAAAGAACTAAAGATCAGAGTTCATAGAAGAGGTCCACGAAACCTTCAAGATTTGAAGACTGTTTGTGTGGAAGAATGGGTCAAAATCACACCTGAGCAATGCATGCCACTAGTTTCACCATACAGGAGGCGTCTTGAAGCTGTCATTGACAACAAAGGCTTTTGTACAAAGTATTAGATAAATTTCAGTAAGTGTGTTCAATACTTTTTCCCTGTGCCATTCCACATTATTACAAATAACTTMATTTCTGGACATTTATGGTTTGATTTCTTTGTATGTATGGATCACTTGGGTTGTTACCGACATCTGGTGAAAATTTCATGTCATTAGCACCTCTAGTAATATATTTACTGAGAAAAATGGTGACATGTTCAATACTTATTTTACCCGCTGTATATTGACGATGAGCGACACAGCAACTTTGTAGTTAGTTTAAAAATGTTAAGCACAAAGAGAGTACCCCCCACACCCCAGCACACGGTTTGTACTCTTGTGAAAATGATGAAGACTTTGACCCGCCCCTGAGGAATCTCCAAAGTGACCAACTTTCACGCTGATGCACAAAAAATATTACAAAGATGTTTCATCCCGAATCAAAGCAGTGACGTGAGCCGTCTTTCAAGCACCCCAAGAGCCACGCCACGTCAAACTACTTTCAATTATTCTCACCGTGACGGTGGAGAAACTGAAACCCAGATGATGCCARCAATGTAAATAGATGAAACTGACAGGCGGAGGCAGGATAAACATTATGTTTATTTCATGCACACAAGACCCAAATAGAACATACTTAATGTCTGCGAGACATAAAAGGAAGTGTAGTCACAGCAGGGTTCCCACAGAYACCAGCAGATTCAAAGGAACATGTCTTCAAAGTACTCATCAAACTCTTCCTCCCTAAACAGATAAAACAACCAAAACACAGAATTGTCAGTTGCTGTCATGCTCAGTGCTGACGTAAACAATTGACTGGAGGGGCCATGATTAACTCATGACATGAAATAATCATAACAACCAACTGTGATACAAACAGTAAAATGATGTAAAGAAATTTGGTATTCAGACATTTTTTTAAAAGCAAACAGACCTAGGTTTGGTGACTTATGATTTCATGACGCTTTAAATGGCTTAATTTAAGATTTAATTGGCCTATATATTGTGTTAAACAGAAACTCATACACTAAGAGGCAACAGCGGTTTGTTAACCTCACCTTGACTTTTCCTCCACTGCAGGGGCGGGTCCTCGCCAGTGATCGGCTTCTGATTGGCCATCCGGCTTATTCCCAGCGTCGCTGTCTGTAAACAAAGTGTCAACGTTTTTAAATCACACCTTAAAGAAGGAAAAACTCAGTCAATGTGTAACAGCTTCCATTATTGTCAGATCTGCCATTTAAGTTTGTCGGGACATTTTGAAGAATGAAAATTTGTGACGATTCAAACCCAATCAAATCCTTGATCTCTGATCCCAGATGCCAATATTATTGAAACGAATAACATTCACAGGACTAACCTACCACCCAGGATGTGGAGGCAAGAAGAAATGCAACCCCAGGTTAATCAGACAAAAAGTGCAGATGGTAGGAAAAAAATTTAGATCAGGCCCAAGTCAAGGTCTGTCACTTTCTGATCGCATCATCAGTTGCATTTTGAATTATAATAAAGTCCATGGACAAGGACCGAGGAGGGTTCTACTACTGCCAAGACACGCAAAAAAGCTGCATGTTGATAAGAAACAAAATGTTTAAAGTTGAAGAGACAAAACTGTAACATTTTGGACAGGCATGTGACTTTTGTTTTGTTTTTTTGTGGAAAGGGATGATAAATTTTGTATGCATTTTGCTTTTTTACCTAGCTTTTGCTTTTTTAGCTAGCCTTTTGCTGTTTTTAGCTAGCCTTTTGCTGTTTTAGCTAGTCTTTTGCTGTTTTTATCTAGCCTTTTGCTTTTTCAGCTAGCTTTGTGCTTTTTTAGCTAGTCTTTTGCTGTTTTTAGCTAGCCTTTTGCTGTTTTAGCTAGTCTTTTGCTGTTTTTATCTAGCCTTTTGCTGTTTTTATCTAGCCTTTTGCTGTTTTTATCTAGCCTTTTGCTGTTTTATCTAGCCTTTTGCTGTTTTTATCTAGCCTTTTGCTGTTTTTATCTAGCCTTTTACTGCTTTTATCTAGACTTTTACTGTTTTTATCTAGCCTTTTGTTGCTTCATCTATAGCCTTTTACTGCTTTTATCTAGACTTTTACTGTTTTTATCTAGCCTTTTGTTGCTTCATCTATAGCCTTTTACTGCTTTTATCTAGCCTTTTACTGTTTTTATTGAGCCTTTTGTTGTCTTATCTAGCCTTTTGTTGTTTTAGCCTTTTACTGCTTTTATCTAGCCT
>NW_013952445.1:957942-959754 GCF_001266775.1 Austrofundulus limnaeus
TCTGTACATAGAGCCTTTTGTACATGAGTACAAAAAGGACAAACAGCTCTAAAATAAGTTTGAACATTTTATTAAAGTCCCTATTTCTGTAGAAAAGAATACTTGTGAAATAATTGATAGATTATGAAGACAGCCAAACATATTTCAGGTTTAATGCTGTCAATTTATTCAAGTTAATGGTCTTCAAGTCATCAGCATATTAACTTATTTACACAACAACAAATATTTTTTACATTATTCCAGACCTGATTTTGTGTTTTCTATAAGTTTGAAAGTAAATAAAGAAATGAATCGATTGTTTGGTCACTGAGTGGAATCAGTTGGAGTAACTCTGTTAGGTATGAGGAAAAAAATAAAATAAAATAAAATAAAATAAAAAACAAGTGGCTGAATTGTTCTTTTAATAAGTGCAATGGATAGATCTTGAAACAACTCTGCGACTGACACCAAGATTGGTGACGAAATGAGAAATCTATGGCCATTTTGATCTACAAAATTTTTTTTCTGCAGGTTTAACATTAAAATCCATGAAAACCGGTGATGTTTCTTCAACAAACAACAAACAGGTAGAACTTCTTTAATGTTTGAGATAATTCGATGAAATGTTCAGAAGTAGGAAATGGCATGCTTTTAAAGTGAGCCCAGATTATTTGTAACATTAGACATTATTTGATAAACAGTTGGTTCAACTATAAAATTACTGTAAAAATACTGTAGGATGTTTAGTTTTGAGAAATAAAAATGTATATAAATTGTCACAAAGATGGTGCCGTTTTGTAGCGCCGCAAAGCATGCCGGTTAAATGGTCTTAAAAACAAAAACACGTTTGCCTGATCAGAGTCATGGAAGTCAGCCAGGATTTAAATCAAATATACAGTATTTTGGTGATATCTACTTTTGATCGAGTGCTGTAAGCCCAAGCTTGTTTTTAAGCTTGTTGAACTAGAGCGTCATTTTTATCACAGATAAACTACAAAAAAAAAAAAAACGGCAGAATCCATTTGATCAAAAACATGGTGAAAGATTAACTTCGTTGCCATTTCATACTAAAAAATCATAGTGAGATACCCCTGGGAACAGAAAAAAAATGCAATAATTGGAGAGGAGTCTGAAAACACTATGTTCATTGCGAAACAGACACCTGTGGAACGCTCATGGCGGCTGAGGGGCGGAGTTTGTCACAAACCTATGCATGTCTATCCCTTTCAAGTGGGGGGAAGCRCAGATAAACAACTTRGCACATGTTTAATAAGATGAAATATTATGGGACATCCTCAATTGWWATRYTTATTTTTAAAGCTCCTACCGCCGCGACAATATTTGCATTTAAATTACAACGAAACTAGTGCTCGAAATACATGTGAGTAAAACAAAAAATAGTGAGGAGTGTTTGTGTTTGGCTCTTAATGCACGCTGAGCTAAATGACATAACATTTGCACAGAGGACATTTGCCTTTTTGTACACMTTTACCCACCCACCAGCTCATCYGTCAAGGTCTCAGAATAAACAAAACAGGTGCACGGGGGCAAAGGCAGACTTCTTTTCATGCTGCTCACAGGGAACAGAAAAGAAGGGGGGGGGGTGAAAGTGAAGTGGAGATAAAGAGTCAACTGAGAGGAAGCAGAGCTGTCAGTCYATTAGCATTAACGCATTAACAGCGGGGTTAATGTGTGTGTTTCCAGTGAGAGCTGTCAGGGTGTTTTCACTCAAAGTTTGGAGTGCTGCGACCTAAAGGTCAGGGAAGAGACTGAACTGTTTAGTGTGTGTGTGTGTGTGTGTGTGTGTGTGTGTGTGTGTGTGTGTGTGTGTGT
>NW_013952445.1:960833-969560 GCF_001266775.1 Austrofundulus limnaeus
GGATATAGCTCGCTAGCAGCCTCGCACCGAGGACCTAGTTGATGTCACCATTTACCCAGAATGCTTTGTGTGTAAATAAAATGGCCATGTCCGTGTAATATATTTTTAAACTTTTAGTTTAAAAATGATAAAAACTAAACAGCCTACAGTATTTTTACAGTCTTTATTTTACAATTAAAGTATATGTTTATCAAATAAATAACGTTACAACTAATCGGGGATCCCTTTAAAATATTAGATCTCTGAGTTGAAAAGGGGAGAAGAGGGGCTTTACTTTTCCGCTTGTGTTTCTTAGAATGAGACGATGATCTCTTCCTCTTTTTACTCCTCTTCTTCTTTAACGGCTCCTGGTTCTCCTCCGATATCCTCGTTTTTGGCTTTGCCTTCACCTCTTTTCTCCTGCAAAAGGACACAAATGATTCATCTGTCTTTGACGTCAAAATAATTTACATTTTATTATTTAAATGAGGCTGATGTGGCGTACTTGTGATGGTAGTTGAGTTTGAAAGAGCATTCAGGGCACAGTCCTGGAACAGAAAAAAATACATCATTACACCGCATTACCCTCCATAATGTAACGTTGTTAAAATATTTCCAAGGTTATTACTTTCATTAATTTTATCATAACAGCTTTATTGTAAGAGGYAAATAAAATAAGTGACTGTATTTAAATAATTATTAAACATTTCTAGTGGTCAAAATGTGCATTTTTTTATTTACTGGCCGGTGTTAATAGACTTGTAAAAACACACTGTTTTATTTTCTATGAGTGATTTTAGTCTTTCAGTTAGCTTCCCATTATACACAGATATACATGTATGCAGGTAAATTTTTTTAAATTGTTGTTCTTAAAATCACGTTAGATTTAGCTTTAAGGTATGAGTCACATCTTTTAAAGTGGGATTCTGTCAAAAGCTTCAAACAAATTTCCTTAATTTATTAGCATGAAAACAAGTGTACAAAGTATATAAAAGCACTTGTTACATAAAACATATTTCAAAGCAGTACTTWAAGTAAAAATAGCAAATGAAATTTAATCTTGGCCTTAGGATAAGCACCATAGTTCATTTTAAAGTGTTAACATCAAGTAGTAGAATAATCAGGAATACTTTCTAACCWTTAGCCAAAATGTCTTTACCTAGACAAACAGAACCATTAATATTTTACCTCAGGGCTCTTCACCTTGCTCAGGGGGCCACAGATACTCAAAGCCAACATGTTAGGGGCCGGACTTTGCCAGATAAGTGTATGGGAAACACTGCATTATGTATAAAGAACAAGTATTATCTTTTACCTTTAAAAACGTGTTTATTTCATTGCATTGAATTTTAAATGTACAATTTATTCTATTTTTATATTAAATTAAGTATTTWAAAAAAAATATGGGGAGAGGAGCCTAATAGGTGGGAAAGACAGAAGTCATCCATGGGATGGATGTGTTCCTGTCTTACTGGTTGTGGAAAGCTCTCAGTCTCAGTTCAGAGAGGTCAAGTTTAATTCAGTTTTTGGGGCTTTAGACTAATCTGTGCAGGGAAAAAAATCAGAAATATGACACTACCACTGACGTCCAGGCTGAACCAGAAGTGCTACAGTCAGCTGCTGCTGCCGCCACTCTAAATAAATAACCAAACATGCAAAATAAGATAGCTTTTGCATGAATTACTGAAACTTTGGCACTGATGCTTGAAGATGGCAGCAATCCACACCGAGTTTGGTTCAAAGAGTGGTCTATAGCAGACAAGGTATTAATTGTTTTTCATGTTTTCACAAACCCCATTTCAAAAGATCTGAACCATCTCTTTAAATCAGGACTACATTTTAATCTGCAATAATTAGAAAAACCTTTTAAAAAGACTAAAGAATTATAATAATCCTAATTTTTCTCTTTTCAACATCTTAAACAGTTGCTGAGTCTTGTTTCTTTACCGTCACAGAATGTATTTTTTTTTTCTTTTTAAAGAGCAGAACCTGGGAAATCTTTGAGTAGAAAATAAACAGTGTGTCTGGAAGTGACCTGTCACTTTAGCTTGTTCAAATAATCTGTCACTCCCTACTTAAATGACTTAGCTCTGACTCTTGGATCCTCAAATTACAGTCATTTTAACGCGATTCTCTGCAGTATGACACATAAAAGAGGGTTATTACGAGTTGGGTGTCAGACTGGTGCATTTCCACAGACACATAATTATGTTCACACATGCTCAGTAGATCTTTTCTTTAAATAAATAAATAAAACTCATCTTACTGAGTTTGACCAAAGCATTCCTTTTCTCCCCGTGCTCTACGTAGGCAAAGTTCACCTCCCAGCTTTTTAAGCCTTCCTCCTTTTCACACCGTTTGTTCCCGCACTGGAACTGACCTGGAAGACAAGAGRGTCCACTTTGTTCACACGTTCAAGCGTTTACAGTACTCTCACAAATGTAGTTTTATATTTATGTCACATTGGGGGGCGGGGCTTTTATTCTTTTTTTTTTTTGTTTACATTTATACTGAATGAGCAATAAAAACCATAGAGAACATACTAGGCAGAAAATATTGAAACAGCAGAAAACTGAACAGAAAGAGAAACCAAACTTTTATTAAAAGGACTGAGAATCTTACAAATCTCCCAAAAAACTTGCAACCCTGCATATTTCCTTCACCCTCCTACCACCCCCGCCTCCCGTTCATCAACACTGCTTTCCTCATCTCCTTGTCTTCATCTTGCTTCGTGCCCTGAGGCCACCCTCCAGCCGCTGCGCAGCCTGCCTATTATCCCCAGAGGAGCTTAAGGTTGCACTGATCTGGTCTCCGGGGTTCCTCCAGATTGTAGCCGAGTGCGTCAGAGCGCTSCGTTCTTGGCTCGGCGACAAGAACTCCTCCTCCGGCGWGAGAAAAKCCRGGCMCGCCCTCACCTGTTGGTGATCAAGACGCTGGCAAAAATCGGGTGAGGTGGTGGCTTCAGGCCACTTGAGCTCTAAGACCGACCTGGTCTTCACGTGCGGGATTTGAAGTTCTGTGACGTCAGTTTTGGAAAAAGAAAAAAAAAGAACGTCTGGCTCCGGTCCCACGTTGTAACAACAATCACAGGATTTGTCAGTCAGTCAGTGACACTATGTTGACAGRACASCAAAATATAAGTTCATTGGTGGAACGAAGACGATCGATATAACAAGCTCCTGGCATCAAAAAGCATTTTTAATAGCTTTCCATAAACATTTAATGGTGTTTATCTAATGTCTTCTGACCATTTGCTGCTTAACAGTTCAGAGATWATGAACTTCTTTTCCTTTTACTTTAAAGGTTTTAGATTTAAATTGGGAAAACTGAAGCTTCAGGCAAAATCAATCATTTAATGTTTTCATAATGATCACTGCATTAAGTCAGGGGTCCTTAAGAGTTCTTCTAAATCAGACCGACTGAGAACATTTGCTCCCAAGTTTCTACCTATGAATCCTGATTTGCTTGAGTTTTATTTTACTTTTACTCAAACCTACAAAAGATTTAACCTCATGCTTCAACACTGGCATCTTCATATAAATAATTGGAATAACTTCAGGCACCATTAGTTCTTTATAACCAGAAATAAACAATTGTAAAAAAAAAAAAAAAAAAGGAGTAATAAAAGCATAACTTTTATGGCTAAAAAATGATTTACTCTGCAACACAAGTGTCCTTGAACATGGTTCTAAATTCTTCCAATGTAATAGACGAAGATGCAATGTATTCAGAGGTTAGAACAGTGTGAGTTTGACCCGCCTGAAGCTACACACGACCTCCACCCTGGCAGAGAGGGATTAATACAAAWCTGTGTCTAGGCAATTTCTTTGACAAAATAAATGCAGAAACAAACTAAATAWAATCAAGGTCAGAATTGTTCCCCTGTTTCTGACAKTTTTCAACCCTCGGGCTCTACCATGTCTCATCTAAAAACTAATATGTGCCGCTTAGGTGACTTCTGTTCGGTGGGCTTTTTAAACAAGGCCACAAAGGGCATTTCTCTTTTACATAACAGGCTCCCTTYTTGGGTCCAGGTATCATAAAAAAAAACAAGATATACTGTGGTTTGTTGACATATGCCGAGGTATTCCCACACTTTAATACAGGTTAGCCTCACATGGGTCTGTGACAAGAAAAAAAAAAAGAAGCTGACAACAGGATGGCTGAGTAAACTCGTTAAGAGGGGAAACTCCTTTGCTCTTACGTCAATTGTTAATCAAGCCACCAGCCAGCAGCCTGAGATCAAGACAGAGATTTATCACGGGCCAGATGGCTGCACGATTAACAGTCACTGGATAAAGGCAAAGGGCAGAGATGTGAGTCAGCGCGCATTTACTTTTTAACCCTCCTGCTGCCCCGGGGTCAAAATCTGCATTTTTGACCTCAGGGCAGCAGAAGGTTTAATCACCTTTAAATAACTCTTATGAGTTCAGACACTGGAAATGTGGACAAATTTATGCTGTATGATGAATTATTTTGTTTGAGCGTAAACTGGTTAATCATTTTGGCTGAGATATAAAAAGATAAACGTGTTTAATAAAGCTGCAGCAAATTAGCATATTAGCTGACTAACATTAGGCTCTCATTCAACAGAGCTCTACTAAAAATTTTCTACTTCGCCTCAATCCATCATTAACAAATCCAAGAACAGAAGTAGCATTTCTGCATTATGGTGTTTTTTTTTAATCATTTAGTAAAAGTTTTCATTTTCTAAGATGCATTTTTTTGTAAAGCAGCTACTGTTTTCCTCTCCTGCATTCCAGGGATGTGATTTCCACAACATAATCAGGTGGCTTCTTAATACGCTGCTGGCTGAGGACTTGAACATCACAGCCAATCAATGTAGGGTTTAAGCCCCGCCCACCAGCTAAAGCGATTTCTCAGGGTGTCGAGTTCAAGCATTTTATTTTGCATTTATGTTTAAATTATTTCCTTCAAGAGTTTCCTGAACTTTTTAATAAAGCAGATCAGAAAATCCAACAGTTCCTTTGAGAAACCCAACTCTGACWAATTTAGTTAATTAAATGATTAATTAGACTGATTAGCTATCAGCCCACGTAGTGCTCACACAGCGGTGAGCGTCTGTCTTTACCTCTAAATAGGCTTCGCCTTAGTGGGATGCTCTTTTTTTTATATCTAATTATGTTACTGACCGCTGCTAATTAACATCATTACAAGAGAGATGTTCCTGCAGGTGTTTTTAAGCAACTTTGAGACTAATATTTAATCAACTCTGAGGTTAAGGYAATAATCTAAATATTTTTAAAGCAGAGTTCTGTGGAAGTTTATGAACAATCAGTATCTTAMCTGTTGTAATTTTAATGGATAATCRTGAGCAGGGCCAAAAATTACACGGATTGCTGAACTTCAACCTCAAAAAATTTACTTTACATAAACCCTCCTATTGCCACGAATCCTACATTACAGTTACAGTATTTACAAATAAACGCAAAMAGCAGCAGCACCCGGATGCATTATATGTTTGTTTACAAATGTAAGATTAACTGTTTTTTTATAATCATATATAATTATAAAAAACAAAAAATAAATTAAAATAACTGTTAAACATACTGTTTACCTACCCTCACTATGGCCATGTTAGTCAATGCCATGATAAGACAAGTGCTTTGTTTACAATGAGTGCATACCCGCATTTTATATTTACATTTAAAATACAGTCTCTGAAAAACTATTTGGAGTCAAATTATTTAAATTGCACCATTTAATATAGTTCTGGATAATCACTTGGCTTGTTTGATTACATATTTTGTAATGACTACCTTTAAAAAGGTCTGAATCACTAGAATAAGAGAGAGGAGTGTGTGTGTGTGTGTATATATTAAAATATATATATATATATATATATATATATATATATATTTTTTTTTTAAATTTTAGAGATATTAGACTGGCATTGATTTTATCACCTTCCAGATAAAAATCCCAGGCAAATTTTCTAAAATGCTGAGCTGTCCTCCAGATGTGGTGGCGATCACGACGCTTCCTGATCCGCTCATCAACTTGGACTGCTGGCATGTGAGCGACTGATGATGGAACGCTGCGCCTCAACGTGCACACATATGCTTCTCAAACGATGTTTGGCAGCCACGCAGCCCCCGGAACGAATCAGACTTAGATGTTTTCTRTCTGCCTTTCACACTGTGAAGAACGCTGACCTCATCTTTAGCACTGTTCTAGTTTGTGGAGCAAACTGTACTAAATCCCACTGAGCTCTACCTGCTCAGGTCTCAACTGTAAATCAGAGGATCCCTCATGTCTCAAACCTTTGTGTGCGCACCTTGTTACACATAAACAAACATGACATCATCGTTATTCTCCAGCGAGCTGTGGGCAAACAATGCATCACTTCTCACACTCAAAGATACATTCAGAAACTATATTGTAGCCGATGGATCCCGTCTGATAAAACTGAGCACAGTGGGATACTCGTGATTATAAAGTACAAACAATTTCTGGAACTCAAGCCTGATTTAAATCAGATGGAATGGTTCTCAGCTATAAATTGGCTCGTCACTTTCAGTTTACCTCAATTTAACTTTAAGAGAAACCATCAGGATGCAGCATGAGGTGACACAATCTGAAATCATTCACTTTAGAGATGGATGAAATAATTTGTATGAAGCTGACAAATAAATTATAAGATCAGACAGGTGAGAACAGAACAGAACTATGAAAAGGGCTGAACAGTAGTGGTGTGTTTTTATTAAAAAAAAAAAAAGAGTTAGAGGCGATTTGGGCAAACTTTACGAGATGTGTCAGAGCTCAGAAAATGTGTTGATAATGACTCACAGTTACTACCACAACAATTTTCAGCACAATAAAACTGAATGAGTCRTAGCCATTTTTGTGCTGGCTAATGCTGATTAGCTGTTTTGGCCAAGTTGAACTGGTTTGACTTCAATCATTCATCAGCTGTAGAATCCAGTGACTGCTTCCTGAACGTTTTGTTAAACTCCATCCGGTGGTTTGTGAGATATTTTGCTAACAGACAGGCAAAGCTGACTGTAACAGTTAATGGTCAAGTTTTAAAAGCAGATCTTGTGCTATCAGTTAGTTCTCAGTGTATGTGTTGTGGACAGTACTCAGCTACCATCATGCATAGTTTTAGCTCAGCATCTGTAAAATTGGCTAAATTGTAGGCATTTCTGTGTTTGGTAAGTTCACCTAGCTGTGGCAGCCATCTTGAATGGGGTTAACTCCAAATGTKAAACAGTTGTAGAAGTGCATCCAGTTATTAGTTTCTGAAAGTTTCATCACAATCTGTGAAATGGTATATTAGATATTTTGCTAACAGACAGACAAATACACTTGAGTAAAACCAATTTTCAGCAGTGGGTTATAATGAACTAAATTATAGTTGAATAGATAMAAACTATAATGTCACTACATACTGTATGCTTAAAGCAGTGTTACACTCCTGCCTCTCAAAGGAGGCAGAGGTGGTTCAAGCCTGATTCCTGATCTTTAAGAATAAAAGGAGAAGCTTTCTTTTCTTCTTTTTTCTAAAGTAAGTGAAGTTGCATAATCCAAGGCCGTACCTGATGTCATCTGATGTATAAGAACCAAAGCTTCAACTACTATCGCCTTCTGACCTCCTCCTGACAGCTACACTAAAGCGCAATTTACACCGAAAGGAAAAAAACAACAACAACATAAAACAGAGAAAAAAACATGACCTGGAATGAAGCGCTGCATGGCCTCCACCACAGCTGAACAACTGCTCCAACAAAAGGGAACAAAAAAATAAATAAATACACAATCTGGGCTGCCACATAAAACTGAATGTCAGTTACATTCAAGCTCTTGCCAAACAAGTCTGTAAAATGCCAATCTGCGAGAACATTCCTGTGTTAGTGCACTGTGTTTTATGTCAACCAACAACGAGGAAAAAAATAGAAATATAGTTTAAAAAAATAAAAAGGGAGTGATTTCGAGGACAAACAAACATTACAGTCTCTAGAGGTTTCTCCTCGGAGAGAGCAAAAAAGAAAGAAAATAACCTCTAAAAGCAGACGCCGATGTTACCTCGCAGCTCATGAACGCAACTTGTAAAATCTCTCATGTAGCTGTTACACTACACTGACTCCACTAACGGCAAAAAGCAGCACACGCAGACAATATGTTTGCTCTCCCTGCAGGAAGAGGAGGACACAAGTTCTGCTCTCCCAGTTAAATATTTCATGTGAGATTTCCCTTATTACACAGACTTTAGCCAACATGTTTTATTAAAAGGCAAAATGAGGTTCGGTGAAACGCTTTTGTCGCAGATTTATCAGGAAATGTTGTTAAAAGACTGTGTTTTGTTTGTGAAAGTGGGTAAAAATGCCAGTGTGTAGTGAATACTCATTCCAAGCATAGAATCAGCTTTAATACTTGATTTATTGGCTAAAAGTGGCAATTTTCTAACTAGTTTGAGCTCTTAAAGGGACAGTTCATTTCTTTTGTTCTCATAAATTTCTAAATGGTTTTTGAAAGTCCTATTTTATCTTTTTTTTTTACAACGAAGCAAATTTCACATCATATGGTTACTCCAGCAGAATTACGATATTCTGCTGGATGTTTCCCAAGCTGCACCAGAAGTGCTACAGCTAACTGCTGCTGGTATCCATTAAATTAATTTAAAGCAACGTAAAGACTTTAAAACACCTTCCACAAAACCATTATGACACATGTGCCAAACTCAAGGCCTGTGGGCCAAATGTGGCCCATGAATGACTTGTTTTGGCC